>NC_058368.1:172102842-172414092 GCF_018350175.1 Felis catus
TAATTAAAAGAGTAGGTAGAACGTGTGGAAGGGCACGCAGAGGTTGTTAACTTGCTCAGAGGAGGGCGATGGAGTTAGCCGGAAGAAGGGAAGAGAGAGGAGGTAAACAGGACCAAGGACATAAGCTTAAGCAATAATTCATGACAGGCAGAGCACCTGTGTAGAGTGGGCTGATGCTTTGCAAATAAAGCTTTCAATTTGTGAAAACTAACATATGTTTTTGTACAGCTTTTATGGTTGTTTTCTAACTATGGAGCTCTGGCAGAATGGGTGTTTTACCCAAATTAGGGATGCATACTATATATTCCAAGTTTAGCAATGCAAATTCTCTTCCTTAGGAAATTAAATAAACAGACATTAATGTAAGTGCTGAATCAAAGCCAAACCAGCAGTGCTTTTGAAACCTGGCAATCTGCCTGTTGATCATTATTTGATCAGTAGATAATCTTTAAGATTTACATGATTTTGGGAACTGTAGATACATGGTTCACATACCCTGTTGTCATGAAAACAATGATATGTATATGGGCAAATGTATGGAAATTAACAATCCGTTTTTGCATATTAATAATATCATGGCTTAGGCTTTTTAAGCATAAACATTACATACATTATTTATTTCCAGCATGGGTCCTTCATTGATCTGCATGAATTTTTCGTTTTCAAAGTTAGGAAAATTAACTCTTAGAAAATCATTTACTAGTAAAAACAATGAAGCTTTTTAAGTAGTAAAATAGAGGGCACTTAATTTTTTTTTTCAAGTTTATTTAAGAGAAAGAGGAGAGAGACAGAGAGAGAGAGACAGAGAGAGAGAGAGAGAGAGAGAGAGAGAGAGAGAGAGAGAGGCAGAGGGGAGGGACAGTGATGTCGGGCTCAAACCCACCAACCATGAGGTCATAACCTGAGCTGAAATCAAGAGTGGGGTGTTTAACTGACTGAGCCACCCAGGTGCCCCAGAGGGCACTTAATTTTTGCTTAAACAAAAAAATTTCTCTTTGGGTGCCTGGGTGGCTCAGTCGGTTAAATGTCCAACTTCAGCCCAGGTCATTATCTCATGGTTCGTGAGTTCAAGCCCTGTATCAGCTTTGTGCTAACAGTTCAGAGCCTGAAGCCTGCTTCAGATTCTGGGTCTCCCTCTCTCTCTGCTCCTCCCTCACTCATGCTCTGTCTCTCTGTCTCTCAAAAGTAAATAAATGTTTTAAAAAAATTTTTTTAGAAATTTCTCAGTAAGAATATCAACATGAGTGGGGCTCCTGGGTGGATCAGTAGGTTGGGCATCCAACTTCAGCTTGGGTCATGATCTCACTGCTTGTGAGTTTCAGCCCTGCATCAGGCTCTGTGCTGACAGCTCAGAGCCTGGAGCCTGCTTCTGTGTCTCCCTCTCTCTCTGCCCCTCTCCCACTCACACTCTGTCTCTTTCTCTCAAAAATAAATAAACGCTAAAAAAAAAAAAAAAGAATATCAACATGAGTGGTGAAGTTTGATGTATTAACTCTCTTCATGGACATTTGCAATTTTAGAAAGGAAAAGCTTTAGAATAAAGGAGTTTTTCTAACTCCTAGTGAGAAAATAGTAGTCCTTTAATAGTCCTCTAGTAGTATTTCTAACATTAATGAAAATATAGGTTTGGCCCCTAGTGGGCAGGGAGCCTTCTATCATGCAGAGGACTAGAACCAAGAATAGGGCCCTGTTCCTGTCCACCTGGCTCATGCCCTTAAACCTGCTGCACTCCTCAGAGCCCTAGCCAACAAAAGCTAGTTGTAGACCCTCCCAGGCTGATTAGAACAATTACCAAAATCTCTTTGTTCTTTTCCAACTTGATTTTTTCTTACTGTCTGTAACCCAGGAAGTTAGAGAAACCCCCTCACCCAAATCTCCCTTCCAATTCCACACCCTTTCCCCAAATTCTGATTCTGTTTAGGACCGTCCAGGCCTGATATTTGGACTTGGCCTCCCAGCTACAATTTGGCTTTCTCCTCTCCCAAATGGTTTTGATCTAGACTCTGCCCATCTCCTTTGCAGGGCCCTACATCAGCCTTAATTATACTGATGGGAAGCTACATCAGATGTTAAATTGTCATCTTAATGTTGCTTAAAGAGTGTTGAGTTGACACGAAGCTTAAGTTGAGTGATATTTAAAGGTTAAAGGTCCTATCAGAGTCGATGTATGGAAGTGCTAACAAGCAGGTAGTCAAGTTAGTTACTCAGTGTGTCTGTAGTCTCTGGGATTTGGAGAGGCAGTGCTAGATTCAGCATTTCAGATCTCTCTCAGGCTTTCCCCTCTATGCCTTGTTGACTCATTGTTTTGTTTTGTTTTTTAGAGATGTGAATAATATTAGCCAACTGTCTGATTCAGCTCTTCCCACTTGGACCTGTCAGCAGTTTTCTGAAGATATCATATTTCATTCATGGTATATTGATTTAATTATTGTAACTGGAGTATTCTCAAGTTCATCAGATTTCAGAGATCGTTTTGTTCAGGGCCAAAGTAGCAGGGTCTAAAGTCCCATTTCCACCTTCAAGGTAGCCCTCTTGCTTTGGACAATTGCTCAATTCCTGCCAATCATCTCTTGGTCTCTTATAATTTTTTTTCAGGCTGCTTTTCTCTCCATGCATTATGTAGGACACAGAATGTCCGAGCTTATGTGCCGGCACTTGAGCAAGTTGAGCAGAAAGAAGGTATTTCTTCCCCATTAAGCCCAGCCAACATCCCAGCATTGGGTCTTGGGACTTGGCTTGGGTTCCTAGAGTATCCCTTAAATAATCACTGTGACAAATGCTCTCAGAGACTAGGGGCCAGAATGAAGGGGATGGGGGTGAGGAATCAAACCCACAGAAACACAGGGATGAGAGTAGGGGAGGAGTAGCTTCTGAAGGAAGCTACCAGAGGGAAATGGATGGTGAGAAGTGAAAACGAAACAAAACAAAACAGATGTTCACTTGCTTGGACATTAGCAAGGACATTACAGAAGAGAAAAGAAAAAAAAAATCAACTTTAAAATTAATGCATCAGTATGCATCTAGGTCCATCTCTGCAGAAGGCTGCTACATTGGCTGTCACCCTTCTTAGGCCCCTAGTGGCAGGGGCATCTTTGAGAGAATAGATGATACATGTGGGAATCCCTGACCTTAAACTCTACCCAGGGTGCAGGCCTTCTACTATACCCCCTTTTTTTTCCCTTCTAAAAAGAGGGTAACCTTCCTGCCTGCTCCTCTTCCTTTCTGTACCATCATAGCCCTCTTTCTGCAGAGCCTCAACTCTGCTCAAGGGAAGATACAATTCTGCATTGTTCTGCAGAGCTGTTTACCTTTCAGTGGTTTCTAATTCTTCTAATCCTCTAATGGGAAGGCCTTTGATTTTGTATGATCAAAGGCCTATTGAAAAACATTTTTTTTCCAAATCAAAAGAGCAGTCTCAAGCCTTAACTGAGGACTTCCTCAGCCTCTAGATAAGAAGACTGCCTATGTCAGTTTGGACTCCTGTCTGCATAAAAGAGAAAAAAGCCCAATATTGTGGCTTAAACAAGATCGAGGTTTATCACTCTGTCAGTAAAAGAAGCCTAGAAATAGGGCCTCCAGTGTTGGTTTGGCAGCTCCAAGGCCTTCAGAGACCATGGCATCTTCTATTTTGCTTCTCTGCCCAAACGATCAATTGCTGGCTGCAGGAAGGAACAAACAGGAAGGCATGAAGAAATGCCCGCCACTTTTTTTTTTTTTTTTGAGAACTTCCCAGAGGTCCTAGGCTACCCTGTGCTTACATCTCCTTGCCCAAAGATAGTTGCCACAAACCATAAGAGACTCTTAAATATAGAGAACAAACTGAGGGTTGCTGGAAGGGGTGTTGGGTGGGGGGATGGGCTAAATGGGGATGGGCATTAAGCAGGGCACCTGTTGGGATGTGCCCTGGGTGTTATATGTAAGTGATGAGTCACTAAATTCTATTCTTGAAAGCAATATTATACTATATGTTAACTAACTTGGATTTAAATTTAAAAAAAAGAAAAGAAAAAGATAAGTCACAAAGGAGACTGAGAATGAAATACTAGAGAGAATACTTACTAAGAATACTTACTAAGAGAAGTAAGGAAGTCAGGAGAGGGGAAAACTCAAAGGAGAGAATGGTCCATAGGGTCAGATATCATGGAGTGATCATGTAATATAGGCAGAGAAGAAGGTGCGCATTATTTGGTGATTGGAAAGTTAATGATGGCTTTGGTTAGAGCAGTTTCCATTGAGTAGCAGGAAAAGAATGAAGTGCATTGGGGTTGAGGGGTGCATTCATGAAGACTCGGAAATGAGTGTGCATCATTTTAAGAAGTTTACATTCAAATAGCAAGAGAGACATAATAGCTAGAAAGGCGAACATAATTTTAGGATCTAGAGAATATTAAGCTAAGTGAAATAAGCCAGTCAGAGAAAGACAAATACCATATGATCTCACTCATATGTGGAATTTAAGAAACAAAACAGTGAACAAAGGGAAGAAAAAGAGAGAAGCCAAAAAACCAGACTCTTAACCATAGAGAACAAACAGATAATTACCAGAGGGGAGGGGAGTTTGGGGGATGGGTGAGATAAGTGAAGAGGATTAAAGAGAGCACTTGTCATGAGGAGCACTGACTAATATATGGAATTGTTGAGACACCATATTGTACACCTGAAACTCATACAGCACTGTATGTTAGGTACACTGGAATTAAAATTAAATTTAAAAAAATTTTAAAAAGAATAGTTGCCACATCTCTCACATGTAGCTGTGAGAAGGCTAGAAAATATAGGCTTTTCAATGAGCTCTTCAACCTCCAGGAAGGAGGAGAAGCTGTCAATGGTAGTATCTTCCGGCCATCAAAGTGGCTGACACTGACTGCCTTGCCTCCCCATCAGGCGGCTTGGACTCTGTAATTCCAAGACGCCTCTTTGCTATCCTGTGCATTGCTCACAATCCCTTCTATGAGGTTATATTCTGCTAGATCATCTACGGTACCTAACGTTTAGTCAAGTACAATTTTAGGATTATGTCATGTGGTACGTTTGACAGCTCTGAAAAATAGGTTTGGGTTACTTTAAGATATTGCGGTAAAATTTCTAAGCAAAGCTGAAAGGAAGGGGTGTAGAAGTCACAGAAAGGTCTTCATTTGGAAGATATCGTAAATATTTGACACCCAAGCAGAACATGCTGGTTACAAAAGGGCAACGTGAAGGATCTTAGTGTTGATGAAAATGTGGTGTGTCCTGACCGTGTCATGTCAGTATCCTGGTTGTGATAAGATGCTATAGTTTTGTTAAGATGTTACCATTGTGGGAAACTAGGTAAAGGGTAAATCAGATCTCTCTTCTTACAATTAGATGTGACGCTACAGTTTCTTCAAAATAAAAGTTTAATTTTACAAACATCAACATCATTTCATTGTAAACTATATCTCAATAATTTTTTTAGAGTCAACTGCATTTCAAACTGGTACATTTATTTTTTTCAATATATGAAATTTATTGTCAAATTCGTTTCCATACAACACCCAGGGCTCATCCCAACAGGTGCCCTCCTCAATGCCCATCACCCACCCTCCCCTCCCTCCCACCCCCCATCAACCCTCAGTTTGTTCTCAGTTTTTAAGAGTCTCTTATGCTTTGGCTCTCTCCCACTCTAACCTCTTTTTTTTTTTTTCCTTCCCCTCCCCCATGGGTTTTTGTTAAGTTTCTCAGGATCCACATAAGAGTAAAAACATGTGGTATCTGTCTTTCTCTGTATGGTTTATTTCACTTAGCATCACACTCTCCAGTTCCATCCACATTGCTACAAAGGGCCATATTTCATTCTTTCTCATTGCCACGTAGTACTCCATTGTGTATATAAACCACAATTTCTTTATCCATTCATCAGTTGATGGACATTTAAGCTCTTTCCACAATTTGGCTATTGTTGAGAGTGCTGCTATAAACATTGGGGTACAAGTGCCCCTATGCATCAGTACTCCTGTATCCCTTGGGTAAATTCCTAGCAGTGCTATTGCTGGGTCATAGGGTAGGTCTAATTTTAATTTTTTGAGGAACCTTCACACTGTTTTCCAGAGTGGCTCTACCAGTTTGCATTCCCACCAACAGTGCAAGAGGGTTCCCGTCAAACTGGTACATTTAAAATGACATGTTTAGTATGCAGTTTTGACTATTCTTATCAAATTCTTTTTCTTTTTTTTTTTCTTTTTTTTTATTTTTGGGACAGAGAGAGACAGAGCATGAACGGGGGAGGGGCAGAGAGAGAGGGAGACACAGAATCAGAAACAGGCTCCAGGCTCCGAGCCATCAGCCCAGAGCCCGACGACGCGGGGCTCGAACTCACAGACCGCGAGATCGTGACCTGGCTGAAGTTGGACGCTTAACCGACTACGCCACCCAGGCGCCCCTCAAATTCTTTTTCAAATATTAAAGAAACAAGGAGGAAAAGTCAGTTGAATTCTCAGTAAGAAGGTCTCAATTTTTTAAAACTTTTTATTATGAACATTTGAAAATACATACAAAAGAATATAATTAAACTCCATCTACTCATCATCCAATTCAACAATTACCACCCTGTTGTTAGTCTTACTTTATCTATTTGCCTTGCAATTTTTCCCTGGTCGATTATTTTAAAGCAAATCCCAGACATTATATTATTTTACCCTTAACTAAATCTATTTTTAAATCCAGTGATCCTAAGCACGATGAACAAAGGAAATAAAACTCCACAATTTCACATTTCTAAAGCCAGCAATTTTCACACACTGAAAAAAAAAAATGTGTAGTTACTGATTTCTGGAAACGGAAGTAAGAATGTAGATAGACACAGAGAAAGCTACAGAGCAGGGATACAGAGCATGGTAAGCAAAATAATGCCCCCGAAATGCCCATCCTAATCCCTGGAATCTATAAATATGTTACCTTAATGGAAAAGGAGAAAGAAAGTTGCAGTTGCTATAAATATGTTACCTTAATGGAAAAGGAGAGAGAAAGTTGCAGTTGAAATTAAGGTTCCTAATTGGCTGACTTTAAGATAGGGAGATCGTCCTGGGTTATCTGGATGGGCCCAAAGTAATCACAGGGTTCCTTAAAAATGAAAGAAGAGGGGTGCTTGGGTAACTCAGCTGGTTAAGCATTGGACTCTTGATTTCCGGTCAGGTCATGATCTCATGGCTCATGGGGTTGAGCCCCAAGTTGGGTTCCACACTGATAGCACGAAACCTGCTTGGGATTCTCTCTTGCTCTCTCGCTCTCTCTCTCTGCCCCTCCCCTACTCTCTCTCTCTCTCTCTTTCCCTCTCAAAATAAATAAACATTTAACAAAAATGGAAGAGGAAGCAGAGGTGAGTCACAGGGAGATGGGACTGTGAAGAAAGGTCAGAGTGGTGTGATGTAAGAGGAATCGACCTGCCACTCCTGGCTTGGAAAATGAAGGAAAGGGAGCAGGAGCCAAAGAATGTAGATGGCCTCTGGGATCTAGAAAAAGCAATGCCCTAAAGGCCCCAGTAGAGAAGACAACCCTGTCGACGTCTTGATTTTAGTCCAGTGCAATCTGTGTGGGGCTTTTCACCTAGAGAACTTTAAGATAGTACATTTGTATTGTTTAAGCCACCAAATCTGTGGTAATTTGCTAGAGCTGCAATATCAAAGTGAGGTCCAGAGTGAAAGGGTGTCACCATTTGACAGAGCTACCATGACTATTCAATTAGAGAAGGCCACCTTTAATGGGGGAGGTTTTGTTATGCGGGAAAGGGTTTCTTCAGAGATCTGAGTCATTTAACCAGTAAATAATGTAATTACGCCAATACCTTAGAAATATGATCCTGTGTATAGCAAAAGCCTCACTTTTTAAGTCCTGCCCTTGGACTAAAAACATGAGTCAGCAGTGAGCTATAAAATTTTAAAATGCAAAAAAGGAATGTACACCCTCTGCTGGTGGATATAAAGCAGACTTTTCATGTTTTGGATTTGGTTTCCTGTATATTCTGGGAAGAGTGAAGACTACCCAGGCCTATCTGGGGTGGGGGGGGGGGGAGAGCCTGTCTGGACTCACTGCACTATGAACCCCATGTAGACTGTAGAACACCCTATGGGGCCAACCTGAGCTGATTATTTTCAGAGTGAGTGTTTGGAGAAGTTATTTCTCTGGATCTGTTTGTTGCTTCAACAGAAACTTTTTAAAACTTTTTTTTTAATGTTTATTTATTTTTGAGGGGGAGAGAGAGAGAGAGAGAGAGAGCGAGCAAGCAGCGGAGGAGGGGCAGAGAGAAAGAGAGGGAGGGAGACACAGAATTCAAAGCAGGCTTCAGGCTATCAGCACAGAGCTTGTTGTGGGACTTGAACCCACGAACTATGAGATCATGACCTAAGTCAGAGTCGGATGCTTAACCAACTGAGCCACTCAGGGGTCCTCAACAGAAACTTCTTTTAAAGAATTCAGTATAAGAGATGCTATGAGACAAACATGTTTTCCCAGTTAAGATGCTTACAAGGTCATTTAAACAAACAAACAAACAAAAAAAAACCCAGCCTCCAGCATGCTTTCTCAACCATAACATTTATTCAAAGACTCAACATAGTAATTAGTGTGTTAGTTACTTAGTTTCTGAAATCATAGTAAAAAATAATCCCTTCATCCATGACAAGGAATTAATATAAAATAGTTTTTAAGAACTGTTATAGAGATTACATTTCTGATTTTTAAACATTAAGAAATTATTTATTTGAAAAAAAGAAATATCCTGAAACAATTTTCTTTTTCCTGATTTGTTCCTCATGCAAAAGAAGGTTATTTACCAGTGGATTAAGTTTTCTCATTTGGGTCTGAGAACTTCATTCCCTGTCCCTGCCCTTTCAGCTGCCTTCTTCCATTCTGGGCAAACCTGTCAAAGCATGGAGGTTAGACACGACAGAGGAGCAGGAAGGGGAGGACGAAAGAAAAGGAAGAGGTTCTAAAGTTCTAGAGTGTAGAATTCTTTTATATATACATTTGCATGCAATATGTTTATACTTAACATACATAGTTACATATGACATGTATTTACATTATTTATATTTATTACATTATTATACATTGTATTATATACATTATATATGGTTATATACTATATTTTACATAGATAGACAAATAGAGCAAGTAAGCTCTGTATTAATCAGGACTCTTTAATGAGAGTAACAAAAACCCATCTAAGCTAGAATGAGTTCATCTTTTCCAACAGCAGATTTACTTTGTTTAAAAAGAGATTCACACTCATAATAGGATTTTGCATCCCATCACCTCCTCCTCCTCGGTGACCTTGGCATATATGTGGTGATAACTTACTCGTTGGCCTAGACATCAGTTAGCAAATCTATATAGAGTGCCCATCACACAAGGACACTGTAGGCACTGGGGATTCAATGCATAACTTAGAGAAAAGATCCCTGCTTTCTTGTAACTTACACTGTAGTAAGGGAGAGAGAAAAAAATGGATTGAGAAAATTTCAGATTGAGGAAGCTATTTAGATGAGTGGTCTGAGAAGAATTTCTGAAGAGGTGATGTTTAAGCTGTAGAGACAGCACAAAGAGGAGGGTATTGCAGAGGGGGTGGGCAGCATTCCAGGCAGAAGGAATGGTCTGTAGAAAGAGCTTGGAGTATGTAATGGATTGCAGGGAGACTACTGTGGCTCAAATGTAGTGAGAGATGAAGATGGGACATGAAAGGAAGGTAGAGTGAGTGACGGGCACGTACCCCATCATGTAAAGTTTCTCAAGCCATGGCACACAAATTGGATTCTACACTGAGGGTCATGAAGATTTTCAAGTTAATGTTTTGAGATGATCACTCTTGCTGCTTGGTGGAGGATGGATCGCCACAGGGACAGGAGACATTTAGGAGCCTGTGGAAGTAGTCCAGCTGAGCTTGAGATGGCTTGGATTAAGGTGGGGAAAGCTGAGATGGAGAAGAGGGAATGGGTCTTGGAGGTAGACTGGCCAGGACTCATCAGTGGTTTGCATGTGTGCCTGTGTGAGAAAGATAGGAATTAAAGTTCACTCTTAGGTTTCTAGTTGGAGCCACTGGATGCCTAGTGGAACATGCCAATTGAAATGATTTGGGCCAGGGGCACTTGGGTGGCTCAGTCGGTTAAGTGTCTACTCTTGATTTCAGCTCAGGTCATAATTTCATGAACCGTGGGATGGAGCCCTGCATTAGGCTTTGCACTGACAGTGTGGAGCCTCCTTGGGATTCTGTCTCTCAAAATAAATAAACAGTAGGGCACCTAGGTGGCTCAGTCTGTTAAGTGTCCAACTTTGGCTCAGGTCATGATCTCTCGGTTCATGAGTTTGAGCCCTACATCAGGCTCTCTGCTGACAGCACAGATCCTCTGTCTCCCTCTCTGTCTGCCCCTCCCTCTCTCTCTCTCTCAAAAATAAACACTTAAAAATAAATAAATAAATGAATGAATAAATAAATAAACAAAAATTGTTTTTTAAAAAAAGGAAAGACATGATTTGGACCAAAGTAAAAGAAAGCTTTGGCTGAAACAAAAAGACTCATAAGGGTTCATGTAAGTTCAGAGGTAGGACAGGCTTCAGGGTTCATTGTCTGGCTCCCGGTTAGAGATCTAGGTGTGACTTTTCAGGCCTAACTGTAGGCAAACACAAAAGCTCTACTTGACAAGTCTCCCAGGGAATGGCTGCCCTCCCCACGCAGACTTGGTGGGTAGCCAGTGCACTGCAGTCTCTAGGGGGCGCTGCAGTCAGGGACTCGGGCCCCTCTGACTCCCAGGCCATGAACATCTGCATTCCTAGCCCTGGGGCCTCCACTCCTATCTCTTTAGCTGAGGCCTTGGCGGAGATCTTCTTTGGTCTCCTCTGCTGACGCCACCTTCTGGGGGAAGGAGGAGTACTTTCCCACTCCTAGCCCTTCCCCTCCCTCTCTGCCCAGGGTCCACAAAACTGCCAGAGCCTTTTGTTCAGTGAGACCACCCCCCTGACCCTTGACCTCCACCTGACCCTTGACTCTTCCATGGGAGAGTGAAGCCGAAGGAGTCACTGCTTTCTCTGGTTTTAGCCATCCAGGTAAGTGATTAAAGGCTTAACTCTTTCATTTTTGGCTTGTTGATTTAATTGGCTACTCTGACACCTGACAACTCTGGCCCCCACCTGAAGCCAGGTGCTTGAACAAGTGCTCTCTCTCTCTCTCTTTCTCTCTCTCTTTCTCTCTCTCTGTCTCTCTCATTCCTCCCCCACACCTACCCCCAGGCCAGGTCAGCTGAGCTCTTGACCGCTCTGCCTCCTTTTCTCTTCAGGTCTTTCAGCTTTGCCCTCCTCCTTGTGTCAGCTTTATCCTCAGGATGACGGTCACCAGCCAGACCCAAGACCTGACCTGTACCACTCACCCGCTTGTACCCACCAACCTTCGTTCCACATTTTTCCTTAAGTTCTTCTTTCCAGCTTATCTCTTAACACAGGCAAAAGACCTGAGGGCATAGCATCCCTGAAAGAAACTAAAGCCACCCTTCAAACAATGACTGCCTGCAAGAAAAGTGCCGCTGGCCCAGGCCACCCAGACCAACTGGAACGTAACCCCCCACTCACAGGTGCGCAAATGGACCTTGGAGACACTGACAGTTACCTTTCTCTCATTATTATACTAAAATCTCCACCCAAGGAGAAGCACAAGCCTCATTGTCATAACCTGCAATGTAGGTATAGATAGGCATGTTTCCTTAGGGTGTGTGTAGGATGCCCACCTCTACATATGGTGACAAGGCTCCCCTTCCTAACTATTCATCCCAACCTTAAATAAAAGGAGCCCATTCAGACTTGCTCCAGGAGTCGTGGCTTTGGAAGTTATTCCCATGATCTCCTTACTTGCCGCAAATATAGTTTACTCTGTGTGACAACTCCACCTGCTGTAGTTTCTATGACTCACCAATGAGTGAACTCACATGAGTTTGGGTACAGTTCCACATATCATATCCTGACTCGATGACGTTTCATTAAAAAAGAGAGACTTTTACATCTTAAGGATGTAAGCAGGAGTCCTAAGATTCACAGAATGGTTGCTAACAAGGGATGTAATCTGATGATTCACTGAGGCCAACCGGAGCCAAATCCTGGAGCCAAGAGTGTGCTGGTTTTCTGCGCAGCCACGCATGCTCCATGTGAAACTGAGGACTGCATGTCTGAATCATGATTCTGTTCAGAAAGATTAAGAGGTGAATTCAAACACAGACTGAAACATAATTTGCCATGTGCCCCTCAGGAAAATATGGACTTCCTTATTCAAAAGGCAGGAAAAAAGTGTCACTGAAAGTACTAAATTATAAAACCTTTTCCTTTTCTCTATGGTCTTTCAATTTGCCATGGTGTTTTTATTTGATATTCATTGTCATCCTAAGTAAAGGACAACTAACATTTTAAATTGTTACAATATCATCATTCATCTTTATATTGTGCGTTGCCAACTTTAAATGCAGATATAAGAACATTTAACTCACATAGAATCACCAAAATTATACAACTCACATTTCATAGCTGGTACATGCATGGTGTATTTTATTCTTACAAAAACGGTGGAAACACTGCACAAAATTAACCCGTCTGTGTTCCTGTCACTTCTTGCTGTGCACACATTCTACCATACTCTCTACATTTGGCTTATGATGAATGAGGTGAAAGGAACTAGAGAAAAGTGTCTTTCACTTTCCTTCAGTGTCACCATTTTTAGCATAAGTGGTTGGTTAATATAGGGAATTAATAGGAAAGTAACATGACAGGGTTCCTTGGTTCTTTGTGTTTCTGAGACTGTCACTGTCTTCTTTTTGCATCTGAAGCAAGTTCTGATTTATAGGAAGATGTCAGGGCTCACAGTGATCCCACTTACTCAGTTTAACATGGTTACCTTGTCTCACTTTCAATCTGGTTGAACTTCCATGAATCACGGGCTCACGGAAATTCTGTTCTCATGGGATATTTAAAATGCTATATGCAATTGGGGCAGCAAAGAGTGAGTACACACACATTATTACATGTATCTCCTCTGCTTAAGTGCACACTCCTTTGTCTTACCAATTTCATTCACAGAACACAACTTCAAAAATGAGATCAGTGAGAATTTTAAGATGGTGGGCACCTGGGAGGCTCAGTTGGTTGAGTATCTGACTTCGGCTCAGGTCATGATCTCCCAGTTCATGAGTTCCAGCCCTGCATGGAGCTTGCTGCTGTCGGTGCACAGCCCACTTCGGATCCTCTGTCCCCTTCTCCCTGCCCCTCCCCCCACTCACTCTCTTTCTCAAAAATAAATAAACATTAAAAAAATTAAAGATGGTGATGGGAGAGCATTAAAGCAAGCATGGGGCTTTTCTGAGTACAGGGCCTTGTGTGTCACACACGCACAGGCCACGCACGCACCAAGAAGCAGGCCTTGGTGAATGAGTGCTGGGTAAACAAGCAAGAATGTCCACTACAAGACACATTTACTGAAACGAGAAAGATTGACTATGGAGAATAGTTTGTGTGTAAAAAATCAAGATCCTTTATATACATAGCAAACGTTTATTTCTTGCTTGGGCAGACTCTGAAGCAGATGTTCTGCTGTAGCTCCTCTCCAGGTCAAAAATTTAGAAACCTGTACTCCTCCCACAGTTTCAAGGGTCTTGTGCTTCCAGGTGGGAAGAGAAGGAAAGAGAGAATATAAAAATTACATGGGACATTGCAGGAATTGTGCTTAGAAGTTGGATGTATCACTTTTATCTTCATTTCATTGGCTAGAACTCAGTTATCTGCTTCCACCTAAATGTGAGGGGGCCTGTGAATCCCAGAAGAGGAAACGGGATTGCTCAGCATCTAGTAAGACTCCGATAGAGATCAATGAAGGTTTTGTTTTTTTGTTAGACATGACTAAAGCATTTTATATGCTATGGAAAATGATCCAGCGTTAGTGGGGCTGACAGAAAGGGCAAATATGTGTTGTTCTGTAAATGCTGACTTGAATCATAAGATATTTGTTGGTCGAAGGGTACACACTTTGTTATGAGATGCATAAATTCTAGAGACCTACTGTACAGCACGCTGACTAGAGCTAATAATGTTGTAATGTGTACTTGAAATTTGCTCAGAGTACATCCTAAGTGTTCTTACCACACACACAGAAAAGGTAAGTATGTGAGAGGATGGATGTTCATTAGGTTGATTGTGGTAATCATTACATAATATCAAAACATCATGTTATATCTGCTATGGTCTGAATGTTTGTGTCCCCCCCGACCCATAAGTTCAACTCCTAGTGCCCAGTGTGATAGTATTAGGAGGTGAGGGCTTTGTGAAATGCTTAAGCCATGAATGTAGAGCCCTCGTGAATGGAATTAGTGCCCTTATTAAAGAGAGCCCGGAAGGCTAGCTTGCCCCTTCCCACCATGCAAGGTTACAACCAGAAAGCACAGTCTATAAACTAGGAAATAGGTTCTCACCAGACACCAAATCTGCTAGTGCCATCATCTCGAACTTCCCAGCCTCCAGAATTATGAGAAATAAACGTGTGTTGTTTATCAGCCATGCAATTGATAGCATTTTTGTCATAGTAGCCTGAATGGACTAGGACAACACCTTAAGTATGTACAATTTTTATTTGTCAATCACACCTTAATACAGCTGGAAAATAAATTTTAAAAAAACTTTGAAAGGATGTGAAAAGGCTTTGACAGACTTAATTTAATCTCATTTAATTAATTAATTTTTAATTTAATTTTTTATTTTTAAAATTTACATCCAAATTAGTTAGCATATAGTGCAACAATGATTTCAGGAGTAGATTCCTTAGTGCCCCTTACCCATTTAGCCCATCTCCCCTTCCACAACCCCTCCAGTAACCCTCAGTTTGTTCTCCATGAGTCTCTGCTGTTTTGTCCCCCTCCCTGTTTTTATATTATTTTTGTTTCCCTTCCCTTATGTTCATCTGTTTTGTCTCTTAAAGTCCTCATATGAGTGACGTCATATGATTTTTGTCTTTCTCTGACTAATTTCACTTAGCATAATACCCTCCAGTTCCATCCACGTAGTTGCAAATGGCAAGATTTCATTCTTTTTGATTGCTGAGTAGTACTCCATTGTGTGTGTGTGTGTGTGTGTGTGTGTGTGTGTGTGTATGTGTATATATATATATATATATACCACTTCTTCTTTATCCATTCATCCATTGATGGACATTTGGGCTCTTTCCATACTTTGGCTATTGTTGATAGTGCTGCTATAAACATGGGAGTGCATATGTCCCTTCAAAACAGCACACCTGTATCCCATGGATAAATGCCTAGTAGTGTAATTAGGGTAGTTTTATTTCTAGTTTTTTGAGGAACCTCCATACTGTTTTCCAGAGTGGCTGCACCAGCGTGCACTCCCAACTTAATCTCCTTTAATTTAAAAGAAGGTCAGTAAGCATATTACATATTTTTTAAAAGAATTTGATGACAGCTTGTTTTGTTGTAAAGATCATTGCATTTAAAAAAATATTATACTATAACATGCTGCAGAGACATTAATAGTAATTATTATTGTGTCATTCTCCCTAAAGCAGAATTCCTGAGTTCAGAAGAACTGAATTCTAGTCCTGGCTCCATTTCATACTGTCATTTAATCATTTAATCTCTATAAGCCTCATTAATCTCTTTGCCTATCCCATGTAGTTAGAAAGACTAAATGAGATAGCATATTTTAAAACAGTAAAGGTTTTGATTGGCTCAATTATTTTAAAATTGTATCAGTATTATAACATAAGAACCCCAGCATCTCCCTTTGTCTTAATTCCAAACTCCACTTTATCTGCCTTTCTCAAGCGACGGGCTGCTGGGGATGGTTGGGTTTGAATGAGGCCTTGAATTCTTTGGAAGTCACGGCTCAGGGGACTGCCAGAAGGGCTGCTCTGCTGTGCACCCGTCTGGCTCCTAGATGTGTGTGTGGGTGAGGAAGCAGGGGTGGGATGGTGAATGGACAGGAAAGTAGCTTGGAAGATGCCCCCAGACATCTGTGGAATTCTCAGTGGGGAGATTGGCTTAGCACTATTTGGAAGTTTGGGGACTTGCAAGCCCCTCAGAGCTTAAAAAAAAGTAGAGTTGCATATCTGCCCCTGAGCTGAGACTTCAAAGAAATAAGGGAGCAGGAAGGCTTCCTCCAGGTCCTTTAGCAAGTGCCCAGTAGCCTGCTTCTTTGGATCTTTAACATTGACCCCTGGGGAAAAAACATCACTTGGTCTTCCACTATTGCTTCACTGCCATCATTTAGTGTAGTCTAAAAACCAGACTTGAGCTTCAAATGACACCTAAGAAAAACAGCCACTAAGACACCCCCTACATAGAAAAGAAGTTCAGTTAGGACATATACAATGCATATCCAGCAAAATAGAACTATTGAAAAAGCTCCCCCTTCCCCTTAGCAATCCATTACACCATGCTGCCTGGACTTCCATCAGCTATCATCTGCATTTCTTTTGCCGGAGGGCTTTTTCTGGCCACCAGAGGCTGCCTTGCTGTGCATGTGGCAGGCTGGCGTACAGGCTCCAGGAGCATGCCTTAATCAAGGACTGACGAAAGTTAGTATATAAATATCCCATCTTCCTCATCCCTTGGGTAGGATAACTCCGCAGCATGTGTTTTACCCTGGCCTCCAGAATTCTCCAGCGGGATCAGCTCCAGTTACACACAGGGCTAACTTCCTTGATAATCCATTTTTTTGGCTTTCTTTGCTTCCTGACTCACTTTCCTACTCTACTACCATTCTTTCCTGGATCACCTCCCACATAAACTACTAGCACTCAAATCCTTGTCCCGGGGTCTGCTTCTTAGGAAACCCAAACTAAGACGTGTAGTGTGCCAAGGGGATTGAATAAAGCAAATAGAATACTTCTGTCTGTGCTCCCCTATTTGACTCCCAGAACACTTTCAGCTTGGTCTGGAAGGATTTTCTCTTTAGAGAATTTGATCAGCTGGAAAGAATGACCTACAGAAGCTGATGCCATGTGCTCCCAGCTAACAGCCCAGCCAGATCACCCCACGGTGAAGCTCTCAGGAAACAAGTTCCATCTACATTATAGCACTTAACTCTGGTTTTTTAGTTATGTATGCTTAAGTATGAGTGAATAGTTGAGGACCACCAGGAAACTTCCAATATGATAGATGGAGACCAAATTAATAGCAAAAAGCAGCTGAGAGGAATAAGAGGCTATTCAGGAAGAAGAAAACTTTAAAAATGTACTGTTAGGGGCACTTGGGTGGCTCAGTTGGTTAAGCGTCTGATTTTGGCTCAGGTCATGATCTCATGGTTCCTGGGTCTGAGCCCTGCGTCCGCCCCTGTTCTGCCATCTCAGAGCCTGGGGCCTGATTTAGATTCTGTGTCTCCCTCTCTCTGTGCCCCTCCCCCACTTGCACTCTGTCTCAAAAATAATCATTAAAAAATTTTTTTTAAATGTATTGTTAGTATCCTCATAGGGATAAGAAATCGATAAATCAGGCTATGACACCATAATGAAGAGACAGTTGAAGAACAAAAGAGAACTATAGAAAAGTGAAAATGGTATAGGCCACTGAAAGATAAATTTGAGTTCTCCAATAAGGAGCAAAAAGACAGATGGAAAACAGCAGAGTAAAATAGGTGGTAACAGGGCTCTCAAGTCAAGTTTGGCCTTGAGTATATATCAGAAGCTGAGTAGGAGAGCTATTAGAAGATAATAGTGTTGGAACAAAAGAAAATTAAACGTGGGCAGTTGTGCAGGCCAAGAATTGAGGCAGAGGTACTGGTTAGGTAGTTCTTGCACTAGTGAGGAGAAATAATGGGCACCTGATATAAAGAGTGGGCATTTGGACAGAAATTAAGAAAAAGATGAGATTAAATGGTAGAACTGGTGGGGTTTTGGGGTGACGGTGTGGTTCAGAGCTGATGGCCAGGAAAGAATTCTTGAAGATGTCCTTGGTGCAAAAAGGTGATTTCATTAAAGCATGGGGACAGGACCCATGGGCAGAAAGAGCTGCACTGGGGTTGTGAAGAGTGACTGGTAATATATCTTCAGGTTAGAAGGGGGTTAGGAACAGCATAAGTTTCTAAGGAATTTTGGAAGTAAGGTTTGTTTCCAGGACTTTGAGGAGCTAGCTCTTGTTAGAAAAACATCATTTATTATTGTTTAGTAAAACATCAGTCATGAGACCCTTCAGATGTGTATCAGGGGGCCATAAGCCTGGAGCATGATTGCCAGCATATATCTTGCGGGGGGGTGGAGGGGTTGGGGGAATGGGGGTAGAGATAAAGGAAGTTTCCAAAGAATTTTTATGTGTTTAAGGAGACTCACAGGATCCTCAAGGGGTTAGGACAATGTTAAGCCAAGATTCCCTTTCGGCCCTAGCAAAGTGTCATCATCGAGGCAGCTGAGCTCCTCGAGGAAGGTCACTCTGCCTGTTTCAAGGACTTGTCAATGGGCTGTAGGCAGTAAGGGAATTTAATTTTTCATTTGCCCTTGTTTCCCACATCGCCATGGTAAGCACTTAAACCCCCTACAATTTTTCTTAAATTATTTATTTATTTTTTTTGAGAGAGCACGATGGGGAGGGGCAGAGAGAGAAGGAGACAAGGAATCTGAAGCAGGTTCCAGGCTCTGAGCTGTCAGCACAGGTCCCAACACAGGGCTTGAACTTACAAACCCAGAGATCATGACCTGAGCCGAAGTCGGATGCTTGAGTGACTGAACTGCCCAGCCATCCCAAAGCCCCTTACATCTTGATGAGGGTGATATTAGGGCTCCAGGAAACAGAATCTATAGGTTTCTGGAGATTAGGCTATGAATAAGATTGCCTTTCTCTTGGAGTTTACTAAGTTATCTGGAAACTTAAGGAGACTCCTGTCCTGAATGACTGTGATCTCTACCAGTCAGCCATTTGCTTTCTTTCCTTTTCCCTGTTCTTGGGCAGGCAGGAGTGTCTGAGGAATATCACGCATATCCCACCTCCAGGGTTGGGGGGTGCTCTGCTGTTAGCCTGACTTGGCCCTCAGCTTGCCCCATGCTCCCTCATCAGAATGAATTAAAGTTGTGACTGAGGGGTGCGTTTGTGTGGCTGTGAGTCTGATGTAAAAGGAGGAAGTTAAAGAATGATGAATCTAGATTTTTTTCTGCAAGATCCTAAATGGATTGGGCTCTATTAAGTAAGATGAGGAATCAGTGAGGGCTAGTAGATTGGAGTATGTGTAGGAGGTAGAATGAAGATTCCCAAGTTCAGGTTCAATCAATATTTTCTCAGATCTCACTAGGTGTCAGATAGTAGGATAAAGTTCTGTCTGGGTCCTTTGAGGAAAGGCAGAGGTAAGCCACCACACACACACACACACAAAAGACAACCGGTGTTTGTAGTTAAGAGGCACAGCCCTTGGCCTGGAGGCGATGGGACGACAATGAGTGTGCAGGATACTTGGTGACAGGAATTCCAAGTGCACACTTGCGCAGGATGCGCCGTCGGCGCCTGCCCTGAAGAGGTACGAGCGCCTGCTTGGTCACCAAGAGGACATTTACACCACGCCAAACCCTAGGATGCAGTCTCCGAGTCTACCAGCAAGACCTGAATACTCTGGACTTTCTATAGTGCAAAGGAGGCATGGCGCGCATGCGCGTAGCCACCCCAGGGCTCAATCACAGGCGGCGGGAAGTTGGTTTTCTGAGTAGCAACTGAGCAGCTTGAAGACGGATTGGAGACGACAGACCAATAAACAAACATTTCATTGGCTCAGCTTGCTCAGCCTCCCAATTCTACAGCTTCCCATTGGACATTTCAAGCAGAGCAGGGGCGTGACTCCCGGGGCTCCGCCCCGCGCTCTGGCCCAGGCTCGGGGTTCTGGGCTGAGGGAGCGGGACGGAAGTGAGCGGGTCCCGCCCCTTCCCCCTCTCTTTGCTGGAGCCGCTGCCGCCGCCGCTGCCCGCTTTCCGGCGAGCCGGAGTCTCCGTGCCGTACCCTTGGTCCCCGGCCGCGCGGAGCCGGGATGCACTGCTCCTGCTGTGGGTTCTCATCATGGAGACCAAACGGGTGGAGATTCCCGGCAGCGTCCTGGACGATCTCTGCAGGTACCACGTCGCCCCTTGCTGCCACGGCCCCCACAGTCCCCTCCTCGTTTTCTGTCACGTTGGTCGACCCCGGAGGCCTCCGCGCCCCCTCCCCCCCGGCCGCATCCTTGTTCTCGCTTTCCGGTCCCGCCGCTGCTCGCTTTCCCGGGTCGACCCTTCTCTCCCACGACACCACCCGGTCTTTCACCCGCAGCCTCCCGGTTTCTCACGGCCCCTCCGTCCTTCTTGCGGAGCACCGGAATTTCCTCATTTTCTTAGTTCCTAACTTTTGCTTTCCTGAAAGTGAAGCCGCTGCGCCAAAGTCTGGGTCTTGAGCGTTTTTCGGCTGCCTCTTCCCCCTCCCATTGTTTTTTTCTGCCTTTGATTTTTATAGAACCGCTCCCCCCGACCCCCTCCGTCTTATTCCTCAATTCTGTCGAAAGACCCCAAAGTTTTGAATCTTCGTCCCACGCCCCCGGACCTACGTAGGGAGCAGTTTCAAACTTACCCTTTCGCTCGTGTGTTCTTCCACGTCCCTGGCATTTTCTAAATTGCTCTAAAGAATTACTCCCTTGTTTATCCCCAAACTTACCGTTGGAAGGGGGAAAAAGTCTAGAGTTGCTTTTCTTTTCATTCTTCAATTTTCCTTGAAGGAGATTCTCAGCTGCAGGATTTTAACTCGTATACTTTTACAAGAGAAATTTTTTTGCATTCTTCCTGTTGTTAGCTATAATTTCAGATAGCGAAAATTGTAAAATGGACTTAAAATATTTTCTTTTCCCGAAGTAAAATTTTTCGTACAGTAACATCCCGGGTTGTTGCCGGCTAAGTGGATTGTGAGATAACTTAAATTACAAGTGAGTAAAAGGCTCTGATAAAAAACAAAACAAAACATCTTTTCAAGTGTGTTTACTGTATTTATGTCTAGAATTCTGACTTTTAATAGTTGTGTCACATTCACGCTTTTTTTCCTTCTTCTTTTTTTTTTTTTTTTTTTTTTTAATGGGAAAGAAAGAACACACTTGTGGAGGTACTGTTGTGTGCCAGGCACTGGGTGCTCCTTTCTCATCTATCATTTTATTTAATCCTGGAAACAACTCTGGTAGGTGCAGTTCTTTACATTTTCATCTGACAAACAGACTTGGTTTGTAATCTACACAAGGTCACGTTTCTTGTAATTCAGAAAATCAGGATTTGAAACCTAGATCTTTTTCTCTACAATCAGTGCCTGTACTGTTTCTCCTATGCCAGGTAGGCCTTATAGAAAATCAAGTCTAACATTTTAAACCTCACAAAAGTACGCGTAGATAAGTAAATAGACTAATTTTGCAACTAATAAGAATGTCACTGTACTTCTTTGGTGATGGTATGATTATAATTTTTGGAATATGATCGCTTCAAATGAACCACTTAAAATGTGCTTATTTTCTATGATCCCAAATTTCATAAGAAAAAAAGAGATTTGAGGGGCGCCTGGGTGGCTCAGGTCATGATCTCTTGGTTCATGGATTCGAGCCCCATGTCAGGCTCTGTGCTGACAGCTCAGAGCCTGGAGCCTGCTTTGGATTCTGTTTCCCTCTCTCCCTTCTTCCCCCACTCATGGTCTTTCTCTCAAAAATAAATAGACATTAAAAAAATTAAAAATATTTGATGTATATGTGTGTGGATAAATGGACGAACATGTACAAGAAGTGAGAGTATGATTTTTCTTGTTGTTTCCAAGATTTTTTAAAAGGATATGTGTTTTCTAGTTAGAAAAAAAGTAAAATGAGTACGTATTTGAAAAGGTGAGCAAGAATTATGTAGGGTTAATAGGGATACACATTAAAGAAAAAGATGGGTAATCTTATACATTTTAATAAAGTAATCTTTCTACTAGTATGGGTTTATTTTGGATACTACGGAGGATTAAATACAATAACAAATAATTGTTGTGTTTTGTAAACAATACGTTAAACATCTGATGAATGTTAAAGATTCTTACTAGGTTTTCCAGTGAGTGTATTTAAGCAATTTTATACAGATTTTTTTGGAATAGAGTAACTTTTTTTTTCTTCAAGAAATGAGAGTAACTTTTTTGCAATTACTGTGTTTTGGTTATATAAATGAGGATTGTATGTTTAAAAACTAGGGCTAATTACCTGACAAACTAATAAACCAAATAACCATTTCTTAAAACTCTGAGTTTTAAAATAATGACATTTTAATGTTAATATTTTAATGTTTTTGTTGATTAAAGATGTTTAATGTGAACAATTCAGGTTTTTTTGATTTGGGGCTTTTTTAGAGACAAATTCATACTTAGAATTTGTTTAATTTCTTTAAACATAAAGCTTAAGTGGAAAAAGGTTAATTTTTCTGACTCCTTTGCTGTTTTAAGTACATCTTGATTTATGAGTTTGGTCTTGACTCTTTTTGTTTTTACTCCCTTTTATGTTTTCCCCAATTATAGTGTTTAGTATTGTATTTAAGAGGTTTTTTGTTTGTTTTGTGTTGCCAATTTTTGATAAGTTACATATTGCAAATCTTGCTTACTTCAGTCGTTGACCATATGTTAGTAACTTTTGGAGAAATGTATAGATTGATTTTGATGTGAAAAATTAGAGCAGGAGACTTACATTTTCAAGATATGACTTTGTAACCATTAGGCTGCTTATAATAACCTAGAACATGGAATGTTATTTTTACAGTGATTTCATATGCAACATTTCATTTACTGGGATACTGTGCAGCCATTAGAAATTCCTAAGGTAAACAGTAAGCTGAGGGAAAATGTTTGTATCTTGAAATGATGTATGCAGTATACTATTGAGCATAACACTTAGTCATTTGCTATCTTTTTTTAAAAGAAATGTTTTAATGTCTTATGTATATTTGTGTGTGTGTGTGTGTGTGTGTGTGTGTGCGCACACACACACAAGAAGTCTGGGAAAATCAATCAAACTGATAACACTGGTTATTTCTAGGTAGAATGAAATTAGAAGAGAGGAAGGAAAGACTGTTGTCTAAGTGTTCTAGTGGACATTCTAGTAAACGTGTATGTAAAAAGTAGATCTGCCCCATTTTATGGTGACATTTGCCTCTTGCACCATTAAAAGTGCATTTGACATTAAAAGTCAAAGAATTTTTCAATTTAAATTAGCTTACTAAAGGCTTGAAGAGCATGTTTTTCAAGTAAAAACTGAAATCTACAGCTTCAGTTGTTTCTGTTTT
This sequence comes from Felis catus, assembly GCF_018350175.1. Taxonomy (NCBI): domain Eukaryota; kingdom Metazoa; phylum Chordata; class Mammalia; order Carnivora; family Felidae; genus Felis; species Felis catus. The sequence goes on from NC_058368.1 coordinate 172,126,106, forward strand.
AAAGAAATGCTTGGAGTTTTTTTTAGAGCCCCTTTAAGAATTAAATGGTGAGGCCACTCCAGTGTTAAAAGGAGAAAGGTATTTTCTGGCAACTAATGTTGCTGCTATTTTGGTAATTGTGTAAGCTAATCAAATACTTCATGCTCATCTTCAGCTTGCCATTTTAGTGTTCAATTCTACTGCAACAGTTTTGTACTAATTGTAGTTCTGCTGATGTTCCATTTGTAGGAAAATTGAAAAGATGACATTTTGTGAGGTCCCATTATTACTGTGGAAAGCATTTTATTTCAGCTTTTACTATATATTGTAGTATGCTGTATACTAGGTATATATAACATATTTTTATTTTATTTTTATTTTACTTTATTATTTTTTTAGTAATCTCTACATCCACATGTAGAACTCATGACCCCAAGATCAAGAGTCACATGCTCCTCCCACTGAGCCAGCCAGGTGCCCCTGCACACACTTTTAAATCTTTAAAACAGGAAAACCATGTACAGGATGAAATTATCAAAGTGTAATTTTCATGTATTAAAGTTTCCTTTGTCTTACAAAGTTTCTTTTTAAGAAAAAAAAATTTATTTTGAGAGAGAGAACCAGTTGGGGAGAGAGGCAGAGAGAGGGAGAGAGAGAATCCCAAGCAGGCATTGCACTGTCAGCATGCGACCGATGTGGGGCTCAAGCCTACAAACCACGAGATCGTGACCTGAGCAGGATTGAGAGTTGGACGCTTAACCCACTGAGCCACCCAGGTGCCCCTAAAGTTTCTTAAAGAAGTTAGCTTTTAGCTATTAAAAAGATGTGCTCATGAGTAAGGTTAAAAAAAAAAAATCGAAGAGTACAGGTGAAGTTATGAAAGAAATGCAACAGCTTCCTTCCTGGCCCCTTTTTATCTCACTCCTGCTCCCTGGGTTTTTACCTGTTTTGTGGTAAATTCTTCTGATAGATACTTCAGTATTTTAAAATATACTTGCACCAGTTTGTTTTATCAACATCGTATGTTAAATTGAGGATTTAGTGCACCTTGGTAGATATTAGGTGATAAGGGTTGAGAGCATCACACAATATTTACATTCCATTTTGTAACCTTGCGAGGGCTGTTACACGTTTTACTGTTGGTTGATTGCAAAAGCTGGACAAGAATAATAGCATTTGTTATATGGAATTGCTATGTACGTATTTTTCACAGTAGAGGCAGGTTTACAATGGCTAGGATTTTGTTTTTTTCCCTCTAGCCATAGTCAGGATCCTTTTGTAAGGGTGTTGAAAGGGAATGCCAGAATGAATTCTCCTTTCTTACATCCTACTAATTGGTCAAAATGCTGCCTTTTATAGTTTTGTCTTTTGGAGAAAGAAGCATGTGCTTTCTTCATAATTCTCTCATTTCTGGCTATTCCTTATTTATTTGTTTATTTATTTAAGATTTTATTTTTGAGTAATCTCTACACCCAACTTATAAATGGGTCTTGAATTTATAATCCCTAGATCAGGAGTCACATGCTGCACTGACTGAACCAGGCAGGTGCCCTTCTGGCATTTCTTGAAGTCATTCTTTTTTCTTTATGATTGTCTTTTTATTCTACTTTCGGCTTTTTGCTTCATACTTGGATTATGATTCTCTTGTACATTTTCCTTTCTTCCCCAGCACAACCAGAATAGCTTCCTTCTCTCCATTCTTGTCTGCTCCTTTATTATAGCCTCGGTCTTACCCTCAGTCATACTGTCTATTCTACAAATTTTTTTTTTTTCCTGGAGAGTGCCCTCTTGGAGACCTCCACCCTTCTAGCCCAATCTAAACTGGTTGTTCCCTAGATTTGCCAAACTACTGGCCTACTAGAATTCCTTTCAAAGCTCTCCCAGGTTGCATTTATTATCTCTTAAATTTCATGTTTTATGCTTTCTTGGTTTTCATTCTTATTTTGCTGGTGCACGTTGAAAAGTAATTTCCTTTGAGAGGGTCATTAGGAAGTAAACTTCTGAGTCCTTATAGGACTAAAATGCCTGTTTCTCTTCTCACACGTATGCTCCCAGGTGGTCTGGGGTCCACACTTTGAGTACCTAGGTTGTAGGAGATAACTTCAACTTTTTTTTTTTTTTTTTAAAGTAGGCTTCACACCCAGGGTGGAGCCCAATGCCTGGCCTGAGCTCATGACCTTGAGATTGAGACCTGAGCTAAGGTCAAGAGTCTGAACCTTAACTGACTGAGCCACTTAGGTGCCTCCAGGGCCAGTTTTTTAATACATGTTTTTCTTTGTCATGCGCCAGATTTTCCTTAGATGTTGGCTGATTTTTGTTGCTGTTTCATATTTAAGATGAGGGTATATAGGAGCTTATTTATTGACAGGCTTCTCTTTTATGTGAGTAGATAGGGTGCTAGCTCTTACATTGGGGATCCTTAAGCCAGTGTGTGGGAGTTTTGCTTTGGGGCGCCATCACCCAAAACTATCTGCTAAAGTTAGGAAAGAGCCTTGGGTATTCTTCCCCCTTCCCCCGCTCTTTTGTAGGAGAAACTCCTGACTCCTGTAAAGGAGTGAAAGAAGAGTAGACATTCTTCTATTACATAAGTAGACCTTGCTGTTCCCTTCTCCCTTTTTAAAAATTGAAATATATGACATAAGGTTACATTAGTTTCAAATGTACAACGTAAGTGATTTGGCAGCTCTGTTATGCTATGCTCCCAAGTCTAGCCGCCATCTGTCACCATACAATGCTATTAAAATACCATTGACCATATTTCCTCTGCCATACCTTTTGTCTCTGTGATTGACTCTAAATTGGAGGCGTGTATCTCCCTCTCCTTTCACCCATTTTGCCCATCCCTGTAATCCCCTCTCCTCTGACAAGCATCAGTTTATTCTCTGTATTTATGGGTCTGTTTCTGTTTTGTTGGCTCATTTGTTTTGTTTGTTTGTTTTTAGATACCAGACATGAGTGAAATCATTCGGTATGTGTCTTTCCCTCACTTATTTCACTTGGTGTAATACTCTCTAGGTGCATCCATGTTTTCTCAAATGGCAAGTTCTCATTCTTTTTTATGACTCAGTGATACTCCACTGTGTATATATGCATATATATGTATCTCTATCTATCTATCTACCTATCTATCTATCTTTATCCATTCATTTATTGATGGACACTTAGGTTGCTTCTGTATCTTGGCTATTGTAAATAATGCTGCAGTAAACATAGGGGTGCGTATATCTTCTTGAATTAGTGTTTTTGTTTTCTTTCGGTTAATACCCAGTAGTGGAATTAACAGATCATATCATATTTCTGTTTTTTAATTTTTTGAGAACTCTTGATATTGTTTTCCACAGTGGCTGCACCAATGTAAATTCTCACCAACAATCACGTGGGTTTCTTTTTCTCCTTGCCAACAGTTGTTATTTCTTATCCTTTGGTTGTGGTCATTGTGAGATCTCATACTATCTCAGGTATGAGATGATATCTCATGGTTTTGATTTGCATTTCCCTGGTAATTAGTGATGTTGAGCATCTTTTCATGTGTCTCTTTGCCATCTGTATGTCTGTGGAAAAATACCTATTCAAGTCCTCTGCTGTTTTTAATTGGATTATTTGTTTTTTGATGTTGTGTAAGTTCTTTATATATTTTGGCTATTAACCCTTTATTGGATATATCATTTGGGAATATCTTCTTCCATTTAATAGGTTGCATTGTTGTTTTGTTGATGGTTTCCTTTGCTGTGCTAAAGCTTTTTATTTTGGTGTAGTCCCAATGGTTTATTTTTTGCTTCTGTTTTCTTTCCTGAACAGACATACCCAGAAAAATGTTGCTAAGTTGGATGTCAAAGAAATTACTGCCTATGTTTTCTTCCGGGAGTTTTATGGTTTCATGTTTTACATTTAGATCTTTAGTCCATTTTGAGTTTATTTATGTGTGTGGTGTTAGAAAGTGGTCCAGTTTCATTCTTTTGCAGTTGGATATCCAGTTTTACCTGCACCATTTGTTGAAGAGACTATCTTTTCCCCGTATGTGTTCTTGGATCCTTTGTTGTAGATTAATTGGCCACAGAAACGTGGGTTTATTTCTGGGCTCTCTGTTCCATTGATCTGCATGTCTATTTTTGTGTAGTACCATAGTGCGAGTGGGGGAGAGGGACAGAGAAGAGAGAGAATTCCACTCAGTATGGAGCCCATAACCCTGGGATCATGACGTGAACTGAAATCGCGAGTAAGATTCTCAACCAAATGAGCCACCCAGACACCCCAGTCCTGTACTATTTTGATTATAGCTTTGTGGTATATCTTGAAATCTGGAATTGTGATACCTCCGTCTGTATTCTTTATCAAGAAAGCTTTGGCTATTTGGGGTCTTTCGTAGTTCCATACAAATGTTAGAATTATTTGTTCTACTTCTGTAAAAAATGCTATTGGTATTTTGGTAGGAGTTGCGTTAAATCTGTAGATTGCTTTGGGTAGTATGGACATTTTAACGATATTCTTGTAATCCATGAGCATGGAATGTCTTTCCATTTGTGTTGTCTTCAATTTTTTTCATCAGTGTTTTATAGTTTTCAGATTATAGGTCTTTTACCTCCTTGGTTAAGTTTATTCCTAGATAATTTATTCTTTTTTTGGTGCAGTTGTAAATGAGCTTGTTTTGTTATTCTACTTCATTATCGGTGTATAGAAATGCAATAGATTACTGTATATTTTGTATCCTGTAACTTTGCTGAATTCATTCATTATTTCTCATAGTCTTTTTTTGTGTGGAATTTTTAGTTTTTTGTGTATAGTATCGTATCTGCACACAGTGACAGTTTTACTTCTTTCTTAAGTAAAACTGTTGCAATTTTGATGCCTTTTTATTTCTTTTTCTTATCTGCTGCAGCTAAGCCTTTCAGTACTATGTTGAGTAAGTGGCAAGAATGGACATATCCTTGTCTTGTGTGCCTGATACTAGAAGAAAAGCTGTCAGTTTTTCACCATTGAGTATGATGTTAGCTGTGGGTTTGTTATACATGGTTTTTATTATGTTGAGGTATGCTTTTTCTAAACCCACTATTTTCAGATTTTTTTTTTAAATTTTTAATGTTTATTTTTGAGAGAGAGAGAGAGAGAGAGAGAGAGAGAGAGACAGAGTGTGAGCAGGGGAGGAGCAGAGAGAGAGGGAGACACAGAATCTGAAGCAGGCTTCAGGCTCTGAACTGTCAGCACAGAGCCCAACATGGGGCTCGAACTCACGAACCACGAGATTATAACCTGAGCCGGTTGGTCGCTTAACCAACTGAGCCACCCAGGTGCCCCTGTTTTGAGAGTTTTTATCATGATCGGATGTTGAATTTTGCCAAATTTTTTTTTTGTATCTGTTGAGATGCTCATATGATTTTTATTCTTCATTATATTAATGCAGTGTATCTTGATTGATTTGTGTATATTGACCCATCTTAGCATCCCAGGAATAAATCTCAATTGATAGTAGTGACTGATCCTTTTAATATATTGTTGCATGCAGTTTGCTCATGTTTTGTTGAGGTTTTTTTACATCAGTGTTTATCAGGGATATTGGCCTGTAGTTTTCTTCTTTTGTAGTGTCTTTGTCTAGTTTTGGTATCAGTGTAATGCTGGCCTTGGAGAATGTACTTGGAAGTTTTGTTTCCTGTTGCACTTTTCGGAATGGTTTGAGGCGAATAGGTATTAACTCTTTAAATGTTTGGTGGCATTCACTTGTGAATCCATCTGGTCCTGGACTTTTGTTTGTTGGGAGTTTTTTTGATTACTGATTCAGTTTTGTTACTAGGAATCAAGTCTGTTCAGATTTTCTGTTTCTTCCTGATTCACTTTTAGAAAATTGTATGTTTCTAGGAATTTATCCATTTCTTCTAGGTTGTCCAATTTGTTGGCATATAATTTTTTATAGTAGTCTCTTATAATCATTTGTATTTCTGTGGTGTCCATTCTTCTCTTTCTTTTTTTTTATTTTTATTTTTATTTTTTTTTCAACATTTATTTATTTTTGGGACAGAGAGAGACAGAGCATGAACAGGGGAGGGGCAGAGAGAGAGGGAGGCACAGAATCGGAAACAGGCTCCCGGCTCTGAGCCATCAGCCCAGAGCCCGACGCGGGGCTCGAACTCACGGACCGCGAGATCGTGACCTGGCTGAAGTCGGACGCTTAACCGACTGCGCCACCCAGGCGCCCCAATTCTTCTCTTTCGTTTCTGATTTATTTTACTTGGGTCTTTTTTCTTTTTCTCTTGATGAGTCTAGCTAAAGGTTTATCATTGTTTATCTTTTCAAAGAACCAGCTCTTGGTTTCATTGATCTTTTCTGTGTTTTTTTTTTTTTTTAGGTTCTATATCATTTATTACTGCTCTGATCTTTATTTCCTTTTTTCTACTAACTTTGGCCTGTTCTTTTTTTAGTTTCTTTAGGTGTAAGATTGTTTGAGATATTTCTTGTTTCTTAAGGCAGACCTGTATTGCTATAAATTTCCTTCTTACAGCTGTTTTTGCTGCATGTCAAAGATTTTGGACTGTTGTGTTTTCACTGTCATTGGCCTCCATGTATTTTTTTTATTTCCTCTTTAATTTCATTTGCCCATTGGTTGTTTAGTAGCATGTTGTTTAGTTCCCATGTGTTTTTCTTTTTTTTTTTCTTGTAATTGAGTTCTAGTTTTATACTGTTGTGGTTGGAAAAGATGCATGATATGATGTCAGTCTTCTTAAATTTACTGACACTTGTTTTGTAGCCTAATGTGTGATCCATCCCAGGGAATGTTTCATGTGTACTTGAAAAGAATGTGTATTCTGTTTTAGTATGGAATATTCTGTATATATCTGTTAAGTCCATTTGGTGTAACGTGTCAAAGACATGTTTCCTTACTGATTTTCTTTGTCTGGATGATCTATCAGTTGATGTTAAAGTGGGGTGTTCAGGTCCCCTGCTATTATTGTATTACTGTCAGTTTCTTTCTCTATGTCTGTTAATAATTGTTTTATGTATTTAGATGCTTCAGGGTTGGGTACATAGGTATTTACAATTGCATATCCTCTTTTTTGTATTGATCGTTTTATCATTAAGTAATTCCCTTTGTCTCTTGTTACAGTATTTGTTTTGAGATCTGTTTTGTTTAATGTAAGTATTGCTGCTCTGGTGGTGTTCTTGTTTTTGTTTGTTTCCTTTTTTTCTTTTTTTTTTTTTTTTTTTTTGCTGCTTCCATCTGCATGGAATATCTTTTTCCATCTCATCACTCAGTCTGTATATGTCTTTAAGGTCTGAGGTGAATCTTTTCTAAACGGCCTATTGCTGGGTCTTGTTTTTTGTCCATTTTGTCACCCTGTGTCTTTTGTTTGAAGCATTTAGACCATTTACATTTAAAGTAATTGTCACTAGGTGTATACTTATGCCATGATGTTACTTGTTTTCTGGTTATGTAGTTCTTGTCTGTTCCTTTCTTCTTTTGCTCTTGTATTGATGAGTTTCTTTGCTGCTATACTTGGTTTGCTTTTTTATTTTTTGTGTATCTATTATAGGTTTTTGGTGTGAAGTTACCATGAGATTAGTATATAACATCTTAAATATGTAGCAGTCTATATTAAAGTTGATGGTCACTTAAACTTGAACACCTTCTAAAAGAATTTCATTTTTACCAACCCTCCATGTTTTATGTATATGTTGTCATATTTTACATCTTTTTGTGAGTCACCTTAACTAATTGTTTAGATGTAACTGATTTGACTGTTTCTTTCATTTAACCTTCATATTAGCTTTATAATTGCTTACTATCCTTATTGTATATTAGCTTTTATTCATGAATTTTTTTCCATTCATAATTTTCTTTTAATTATAGCTTTTTCTTTCCCACTTAATGAAGTCCCTTTAATGTTCCTTAAGGCTGGTTTAGTGGTGATGAACTCCTTTCACTTTTGTGTGGGTAACTGTTTATCTCCTCTTCAATTCTGAATAGTAATCTTGCTGGGTAGATCATTCTTCTTTGCAGTTCTTTCCTTTAAGCATTTTGAATACATCATGCCACTCCTTTCTGGCCTGCAAAATTTTTGCTGGAAAATTAGCTGATAGATTTGTGGGATATTCCTTGTACATGACTATTTGCCTCTTTCTGCTTTTAAAACTTTTAAAATTTTTAGTCTTTGACATTTTAATTATTATGTGTCATGGTATAGAACTCTCTGGGTTCATCTTTCTCTCCTTTTGGGACTCCTTCTAATACAAATGTTTGTTCGCTTGATGTTATCCAAGAGATCTCATAACCTATCCTGTATTTTTTCTTTTTTTTACTGTCCAGCTTGGATACTTTCCATTATCCTGTTTTTCAGATTGCTGCTCCTGCATCTTCTAATTTTTTTAAGCTTATTTATTTATTTTGAGAGAGAATGTGCATGTGGGAGCAAGCAGGGAAGGGGCAGAGAGAGAGTGAGAGAGAGAAAATCCCAAGCAGGCTCTGTACCCGTGGGATTCTTTACTTGAGGCTTTAACCCATGAACCGTGAGGTCATGACCTCAGCTGAAATCAAGAGTTGGATGTTTAACCCTCTGAGCCACCCAGGTGCCCCTTCTAATGATTTTTGTTTTTTTGAACACTCAGGTCTTTTTTTTTTTTTTTTTTTTTCGAGAGAGAGAGAGAGAGAGAGAGAGAGAGAGAGAGGGAAGGAGAGGGGCAGAGGGAGAGAGAAAGAGAATCTTAAGCAGGCTTCACACTCTGTGGGATGTCCTGGCATGTTTCTCCTTTTTCTTAACTCCCTTTTCCAGTTGACCTTTCTTCACTTGGGGCTTTTCTGGGTTGGGATGGGAATGAAATTGGATTTCTTTGTGCTATGCACTTTTTGCCACATTTTAGATTGTGGTTAGTGTCTAGAAACTTTACTAGAAATGAAAATTTCTATTTAAAGATAGTAGGTTGTACATAGACATCTACTCCACTAAAAGAGTAAAGTTTAAAAATTCTTAAGTACATAAAACCACAAGAAAAGGAAGAATGGGTGAAAGGATGAGCAAGAAAATTTCGGAACTATAAAGCAAAAAGGAATACTGTATATGACTTAGTAGATCTAATAGACCTGAATGAGAGTGGTGTAATAGTGTCAATCTATTCTAAAATAAGAATATTGAAAAATGGAAGAAGTGAATTTATATATCCTGTGTACATATATATACACATATATATCCTGAAAGCCCTCAGCCTTCTTCTGTTCTGCCCCTAGAATGTGGCAGCTTGTCCTTTACTCTCCCAAATCTGACATTGGAAGATTCTTTAGGTGATTTGACTAGCTCGCGAGGAAAGACTTAATGACACTGACATTGGTTCCCCAATTAAATGGCTCAGCCTGATCACTTACCTTAAATGATGCCTTATAGTTTGATAAGCCTTCTAAATAGCTTTGTGGCCTTTCACTTAAATATGGATATCTGACATAGGCTTCTTAACATTAAAAGGTAGAGTTTAAAGCTCAAAGAAAAGAAAAGCAACTGGGAGCAAGCAAACTATGCAGGTAGAAGAAAATTTAAACTATATTGATCTCCTTAGGTAGATTTTTACAATCATGGAATAACAGGATAATCTATAAAAGCATAATTTAAACAAAGATAGCATTTGGAAATTAAAAATATGAGAGCAGAAACAATCTTAATAGATGGTTTGCAAGATACAGTTAATAATGTTCCTCAGAAGGTTGGGGTGGGGGGCAGAGGAGGAATCAGAGGTAGGAAATATCAGAGCAGAGTAAAGAATCATGAGGATCAGTCCATGAGGTCCTTCAGCACTGAGGGATGTGAATTTCCAAAGAAGCAAGGTCCATTCATTGGCCAGTGCAGTAGATGAAAAATAGACAGCTGGGAAATTTCGTAATACTGGGGACAGAAGGAAGAACCTAGAAGCTTCCAGACTGAAAAAAAAATACATCAGACAAATCTGAAATGCTTTGTCTTCTCACCATCAAAATTGGAGGCATGTGGGAGACAGCACTGTCTTCAAAATGATTTCCAGCCTAGAATTCTTTATCCAGCCTGTCAGCTCGGAGGATAACGATATTTTCAGATGTACAGTATCTCAGTACTTATCCCCCTTGCATCCTTCCTTCAGAAGGTTTGGGAGGGTATACTTCATGAAAAGAATAAAGAAAATTAAGGAGGAAGACAGGATATAGGAATCCTGGACTCTGTAGGGTAGAGGCATGGGGAACCATAGGATGCTAGTAAGAGGACAGTGTAGTATGATAGATGTGTATCAGCTGTAGATGATAAGCAGCCGATTGGAACAGATGAGAGGGCTCAACGATAGTCTTGGAGATGAAACTGATGTGTCTGAATTAACATTTGAGAAAAAAATTTAGGAAACTAGTGGAAGGTTGAATTAGTGATAGGGATGATATAGAGAAAATGAAGCAAATGCAATGATAAGACATTAATTATGGGAAGAACAAAGGATTGTGCAGGAAAGAAAAAGTAATCCTAGCTTACCACATGGTTTAATTGTGAATTGCATTTACAGAATCATAATAATGTAAAGACTGAGTGCTCATCTAACTCTGGTTATCACTGGGAATGGTTTTCCCCCCTTTAGGGGACATTTGCATTACCTGGAGATCTTTTTAGCTGTTATATCTTGGTGGGGAGTGCTAATGAGTAGAGGCTAGGGATGCGCTGAACATCATGCAGTGCACAGGAAAGCTCTTCTCAACATAGACTTCTCTTCTTCAAAATGTCAGTAGTGCTGAAGTTGACATCCTAACCAAAATTGTGATACAGTTTTGTTGGGTGGATGGAGAGATGAGAAGGGTGTGTAGAATGGGAGTGGGAATGGAGTTAATTCCATAATGGAAGTCAGTAGAAAATGCCCCAAACTGAGCAAATAATAAATGTCTAGAGTGTTTTAGGGATGTGTTAAGTTAAATAAAATCAGATACAAAATTAGTTTTTTGCAGTGCTGTTTATCCTGTTTTACCACCCAGTGGTCATTATTAGATGTGGGCAGTGGTCTGATATAGTTCAGTTCACAAAGTTGGTGGTTTGCTATTCGTAGTCTAATCCAAGCTTGTGCAGTTTGGGATTGACCCTCAGTTTGTAAACAATTTCCTGGGGCCATTTTCCTGAACTGCTTCTCTTTAGCTATTTCCCTGATACTTATTGGCTCTTTAGGTCTACCCTTTTGGTCCTTTAGTCAGAAGCCGCTCTGGCACACACTTCATGTGTCTCTGCTCACGTCTGAGACCAAGTGGCTGAAGGTTAGAAGAAAAAAAACCAGTGAACATTAGCCCTACTCTCCTGGGAGCACATAGCTCTTGGGATTCAAGAGAAAGTTTCCTGTCCCTTAGAGTTTTAGCCTCTGTGGGTCTCTGTTACACACACTATTGCTGCCACCTCTAACCATGATGGCATTGCTTGTGGGCTGGGGCATGGGAGAATGGAGAAAAGAAAAGGAAAACCCTACTCTCTGCAAGAGTTAGACTCCTCTCTTGACCCTTGAGGCTTGACCCTAGAGGGCTTCTGGGGCTCTCTCTTTCCCAGCTGGTGCTCACTTCTAACCCCCAGTCCGGCCAGGCAACACTAGAGGGTGGAAAAATGGTAAATTCACTTGAGATACTGTCCTCCCCAGTCTTCCTGCTACTGTTTACTTTTTACAGTCTTCAAGTAGCTGCTGTATGCTTTTTTTGTCCAGGTTTGATAGTGACATTTTATGGGAGGGACAGAGTGTGCTTGTTCCATCTAACCAGAATAGGACCTACGTACACATTTAAAAGATAAATTGTAACTATCAGTATGTCATTCTCAATGTATATGTCAAACAATTTGCTAGACTATAGGAATAAAAACAGGGAAAGATAGGGTACTTATCTCAGTGAACTACTTTAGAGGAGTTTGTGGACAGTGATAGTAAACGCCAGATAATTGTAAAAGAGTTGGGAGTCTCAGAGATTATATAAATCTGTTCAGAGGAGTCTGGTGTATCTACATAAGAGGGGTAATGTTTGTAAGTCATGAAGGATGAATTAGGAGTTTGCTAGGTGGACAAGGGAAAGGAAGTAGATATAGTATATAGATGACAATTTAAGATATTTCTAAGAATTTGGTATCCCTGGGTATAAAGAGCCCCTTAAAGTAATCCAAGAGGTTATGCAGGTGAGTAGGAACCAGATCTTGAATGCCATCTAGAAGAGTTTGGATTTTTTTATTTTAGATAATGCCACCGGGATTGCATGTTACACATTTTGTTCCTGGTGTATGTGCAGTTTAAGCTCCTTTTCCCCATAGTTTTTCTGTATTGAAATATAGGTTAATTGTACCTACATTCGTCTTACCATTTACTTATTTATTCCCTTATTGGAATGTTACATTATTTTTATAATTTAAAAGCATGTTTTTTGAACATGAACGAAAAAGGTTGATTTGAACCTTGGAAACAAGCAAAATTATTTGCTAATGAATAGTGTGAGTGATCAAATTGTCAATAACTAATTCTTAATTTTTAAAAATAACTTAAAAACCTTTGGATTTTGGGGTGCCTGGGTGGCTCAGTTGGTTCAGTGTCTCACTTTTGCTCAGGTCATGATCTCATGGTCCATGGGTTCAAGCCCCACATCAGGCTCTGTGCTGACAGCTTGGACCTGGAGCCTGCTTCAGATTCTGTGTCTGCCTCTCTCTCTCTCCCCACTCACATTCTGTCTCTCTCTCTCAAAAATAAATAAATATTAAAAAATTTAGGGGCGCCTGGGTGGCTTGGTCGGTTAAGCGTCCAACTTCGGCTCGGGTCATGATCTCACAGTCTGTGAGTTCAAGCCCCGCGTCGGGTTCTGTGCTGGCAGCTCAGAGCCTGGAGCCTGTTTCCGATTCTGTGTCTCCCTCTCTGTCTGCCCCTCCCCTGTTCATGCTCTGTCTCTCTCTGTCTCAAAAATAAATAAACGTTAAAAAAATAAAATAAAAAAATAAATTTAAAACAACCAATGGATTTCTTTTTTGTAGTTCAATCTGTCTCTCCAAGGCATTTCCAAAAAATTCTATGCAGTGGAAGAAGTAATGGGTGGTTGCTTAAGGAGTGCCGTGAATCCCATTCACTTAGATTTTTAAATTCTGACTTCTTAACAGAAATAGGGGTTTATTGTCTCAGTCACATGTATATGTAATATAGTGTATATTTATGCTGTATATATAAAATATGTCCCCACCTTCCTTCAAATGTACTTGGAAAAGATAATTTAGGATTTTAAAAAGTGAGTATACTTTAAAAAGTTATTTTAAACGTACGTTTTAAGAGGTATTTTGAGCTCCGGTTCTGCAGATGGGGGGTCTTTGAGAAGTGTAGTCTGTTAATTAAACAAGAGTTGATTTCTTGTCGCTTTGTAATACTTTAAACAAGAAGATTAAGCAGCTAACATCTTACCTATTTGAATGAATGAATATATTTGTACATTATATGCTGTGGCACCTGGGTGGCTCAGTCGGTTAGGCGTCTGACTCTTGATTTCAGGATTGTGGTTATGATCGCAGGATTGTAGGATCAAGCCCTATGTCAGGCTCTGTGCTGTCAGTGTGGAGCCTGCTTGGGATTCTCTCTCCCTCTCCTTTGTCCCTCCCCTGCTTGCATGCACGCTCTCGCTCTCGGCTCGCGCGCTCTCTCTCTTTCTCTCTCTCTGTCAGCAAAAAAAAACAATGCTTTTTTTTTTTTTTAAATGTTACCAGTCATGGGAGGAAATCCTAGTGAACGTTGTTTCCTTGCTCCCTTTATTTTGTTAACAAAGGGTAAATGGCCTCTTAAAAAAACTCTATTATGAATGAGATAACTGTGAAAAACTTTTTTCAGGCTTCTCTTCCTTGTGCAGCATTGGTGGTAGAGTGGTGAGCATAGCTGCCTTCCATCCAGACTCCTCTTCCCTACAGTAATGCTTCCAAATTTTCCTTTCTTGATCAGCACTTGGTCCCTTTTTTATGTTGGTGGTTAAAGCAGTTCAGTAGGTTAAATTTGTTATGGTTTGTAAATGTAATTTTAATGTTTTTTGTTTTTGACAGCCGATTTATTTTGCATATTCCCAGCGAGGAAAGAGACAATGCTATCCGAGTGTGTTTTCAGATTGAACTTGCCCATTGGTTTTACTTGGATTTCTACATGCAGAACACACCAGGATTACCTCAGTGTGGGATAAGAGACTTTGCTAAAGCTGATATCCTTTTTTTTTACTATAATGACTGTCTTTCATTATTGCTAATAAAATATTTTAGTACAGATTTCCTTTTGCTTGTGTTTGAGATTTAAAACTTACTAGATAACTATACTTGGTTTCTAAAAATTGTCAATATAAATAGTAGACACAATTTAACAGTATATTTATTTTTATCTAGAGGACCCTTTGAAATAATGCAGTGATTGTTAGAATTAAATTTGGTTTTCTCTTTCAGAAATAACTACCCTGTTTCTAGAACTGACCTCTGTTTTTACTTTGTTCTTGCTGTTCCATTTAACTAGATGATCTTTAATCAAATCACTACCTTTTGGGGATAGAAATTGTTAAATAATTATTGAATATTTAATATGTTAAAAGCAATGATTTTAGTTTTGTGGCAAATACAAAGAAGTCCTTGCTTTCAAAGTTTTTTTTTTCCCATTTACAAATAAGATAGAAGCTTGTCAGTTTATTAGTTATAAAAGATACACATGAAAATTTAAGATTATAAAAGAAGCTGTTAGAAGGCAAAAAAATTGGTGAATTGCTAATGGTCCCAATATTAAATGTGTTTAGAATTCAGAGATTTTTTAGGCAAAGCTATATTTGTAAGGGAATGTAGGATTTTATAAAGAGATAGGAGTGGGTAGTATGTTTCAGGTGAAGAAAAGGATTGAGCAAAATTGGAGAGTTGGAAAGAAGTCCATACCATAGGAAGTAAATTAGTATATATTGAACAGACAATTCTTATGGGAAGATAGTAGGGAATAGGGATGGGAGGTATGTAGGGGGGATTTGTGGGTTCTTAGATCTTGAGCCAAAGTGGTTTTTATTCTGTAGGTCATTGTTTTTAACTGTAAATCATGTATTCGAATGGAATTGTAACCACAAGTTCACTGTACTGTGCTAGAGTTGGAGGAAGAATGGAAATAACTTTTGTCCTCAGCTCCTAGCTATCATTCTCCTTGAGCTCCATGAAATATGGGTCAGCCCTGCCCCAGGTCTCTGCAGAAAATGGATGAAACACTTTGTTCTAGATCATTGGTAACCATAAAAATTTTTTAAATTTTTGATCAAGGCTGAGGAATATTATGCAAATCTTTTGAAATGGTATTCAAGAAGACTTAGTTGGCAGGAGAGGTTAAACCATAGGTGGGCTGTCACATTACTTGAGATACGGAGCATTAAGGTCTTGAACCATAGTAGAGGGACTACAAAGAAAAGACTGAAGAGACATTTCAGGGGCAGAAATGATCAGGCTGTTTGATTAAATAATGGAGAAGTAAATGAAGAATCAAAGGGGGATAGAACTGCTATTGAACACTATCTTTGTTAAAGACTTGGTCATAGGTTCTGTGGAGAAATTATGGAGAACTTCGCTTTTAAGAAGCTGTAATCTAGTTATAGAAACATGATCAAAACAGGCAAATCTGCTCTGTGATCTATTTTGCATAGACTTAGGGTTCTACCAGAACAACTTTACATACTTTGGGGTTCTAGGCAAGATTTTGTGTGTGTATGCACATGAGTTTTAAACTTCCCTTGCTAATAATTAAAAAAAAAAAAAAGCCCAAAACTTTGTTTTGTTATGTTTATTCAGTTGTATGGAGAAAAGCCTTTCTTGCTAATGTGATAGATTTCATTAAATAAGTGAGTGTTTACTCCATGCCAGGCATTATGTAGTGAACAAAGTGGTCTCAGTCCCTGTCTTCAAGATGAAAGGAAGTTATTAGTGCAATATGGTAAGTTACGATAGGGTACTACTGAAGGGCATAGAGTAAAAGTTGATAACATAAGTTCTGGAGCCAGTTTACTTGGGTTAGGGTCCCATCTTTGCCATTTACTTGCCATGCGACCTTGGGCAAATTGTGGAGCTTTTCTGTACCTTTGTTTTCTTTTTTATAAATTGTGTATAGCCTTGGGATTTTTCTTCAGTAAGTGCTCAGCAAGGTCAGTATAGAATGGGTATCCTGGATTTTCTCCTGGGTTAAAGTTTTGCTTAGGGATCTATGTTCAGAGAACAGTGGGGCAAAGGAATTTTGGAAATTGCTAAGAGATTGATTAAAGTGATAAGCCATATTGTTTAGGGAAGAAAATAAAAGCAGGAGGAGGGTGCTAATGCAGACAAATGAATATAGTCAAGATCAATGTACAATAATGATATAATTAGAAGAATGCTGTAGAAAGTTATGGTCATGTAGAATGTTAATTAGAAGAATGCTGTAGAAAGTTATGGTCATGATGTTTTATTTCAGGCAAATTGCGGGAATAGTTTTAGTGATAGCAAGGTCCAGAATGTTGCTATGGGAATTGGTCTGAGAAGTGGGAATGGATAGGACAAGGAATACAAGGAACTGAGGCTAGAGCTTGAGAGGAGTTGTCCATGAGGAAATTTGTATCATCCAAGATAATGGCGGGATTTTGGAGGACGATTACTGTCTAAATGATGGTTATACCTAGAACAGATTTTTCATGTATTTGCAAAAATGTTAGTATAAAAAGAGTACTTAAGAAAAATTCACTAGATTATTAAAAAAAAGATTATATGTATTCTATATTCTCTATTCTTGTAAGAATATATTACAAGTGGACATGTGCTTCAAATTTTTACTTTAATCAGTATAACCTCTTAACTACCGTTGACCCATGAACAATGTGGGGATTAGGAGTCCTGACCTCTGTGTAGTATGAAGTCTGTGTATAACTTTGACTCCCCAAAATTAACTGCTAATAGCCTACTGTTGACCAGAAGCCTTACCAGTAAAATAGCCAATAAACACGTGTTTTGCATGTGACATGTATTATATACTATATTCTCACAATAAAGTAACTAGAGGAAAGAAAACATTAGAAAGATTCTTTTCAGTGTTCTAAGTATATCTTGAGCTGTAGTTGGTTCAGTCAACTCATTTTGTGGTGGTTTTGGGGTAGAAAAAAGTGAGTAAATGGAAAATGTAAATAGTAGTCAGTTGATTTATAATTTCTCTTGTTAAATCTTTATTTTTTGTTTTTTTTTTTAAAGTTGTTTAATGGGTAGAAAAGTAAGATAACACTAATTTATGGACATGGTGATGCACCTTGCAGTTTTTAGGAACACTGTAGGAAGAGGAAAGAGGAAGAACTGCATAAGTATCTTCCTCTCTGAACTATTAGTTCTTTCTGCTTCGTGCATACTTTTGTTTTTCTATGGTAAAAATTTTATTGGAAGAAATAAACATTTATTTAAGATGTATACTTAAGATTCAAAAAAAAAAAAAACCTGTGATGACTTTAATCTTTATTTATTTTTGACAGACAGGAGAGACAGAGCATGAGCAGGGGAGGGACAGAGAGACAGAGACACAGAATCTAAAGCAGGCTCCTGGCTCTGAGCTGTCAGCACAGAGCCCCACGCAGGGCTTGAACTCACGAGCCATGAGATCATGACCTAAGCTGAAGTTGGATGCCCAACCGACTGAGCCACCCAGGCACCCCAAACCTGTGATGACTTTAAAACACATAAGAGGTTTTACTAAACATATAAAGCCAGACTATTATTGGGAAGTATCTTTCCAGAATGTTAGCAGGCTTGTATAGAATGAAAGGGTTAATGTTATATCCAAGCTTTGTCCTTTTTTCTCCCTTCCCCAATGAAAGGCATTTATGCTGAGATTCTATTATAGTGAGATTATATTGTAGATTATATTTTGAGGTTAACCTAGTGTCTGTCTTTTGATTACAGTGTTGTCCTAGATGGTTTACTTCTTTGGGCTCTTTGAGGGCCTCTGTAGTTTTTACTACAACTCTAAAAACCAAAACAGATTGATTGATCTATTTATTTATTTATTTACTTATTTATTTAAATATTTGTTTACTTTTGAGAGAGAGAGAGAGAGAGAGAGAGAGAGACAGACAGACAGACAGAGTGTGAGTGGGGGAGTGGCAGAGAGAGAGGGAGACACAGAATCCAAAGCACGTTCCATGCTCTGAGCTGTCAGCACAGAGCCTGATGCAGGGCTTGAACCCATGAACCGTGAGATCATGACCTGAGCCAAAGTCGGATACTTAACCAACTGAGCCACTCAGGTGCCCGAAAACAGATTTTTTAAATAAAAAGCTATAGAACTTATAAAATTGTTTTCATAAAATGAATTTAATACGATTTTTTTTTTAAATCAACTGTCAGTCACAGTGTGAATATAGTGCTTCTTTGAGGGTATTTTGATGTGCCTGTACTAACCAGTTTTTCCACCACCTTTCTTTGCTATATCTGTTAATGAAACCTTCCTTTCTATATTATGCTAGCTGTATTCCTTTCTATATTATGCATCATTTGACCTTAATACATCATTTGTATATTAGTTTCCTCCATTTTTAGTAGACCACAGCAGTAAGTAGTACTAGTACCAATATGGTCTCTGAAATCACGTAGTACTTGATATATGTGGTCATCCAAATGATTGAAAGTATGCTCATATTACCTGTTTTTAGGTTAACATCAAAATAAAAACAATAAATGTGTTCATAAAGGACTTGAGGACCCTTAAGAATACATCCTTGGTTTGAGAAACACTGTCATAACAAATATCTTTTCCCACACTTTCCATAATTAACAGTGTTGTAGTGATGAGGCATTTGATAGAGTAGAGTATTGGAAGCCTGAGCATCTACTTTACAGGTTTAGGTTTTATCTACTTAAAAAATAAAAAATATTTTACTCTGCCCAGTATGGGGGGCAGGGCATGCCCAGTTTCTTTTGAAATAGGCTATACTTAATGCCCAGATTTACTTTTCTCTATAATTCTTAGTAATTCCTCATCTTAAAAATGTTTTTAATTATAAAACTAGTCAATACATGTGCATGGTGAAGACATTCAACAGTAGAGAATAGTGGTATACATCATCCCTAGTTGTCCTTCCCAGAGGTAACCACTTTTACTTGTTTTGGTGGTTTCTACCTTTCACCAATGTATGTATACTGTACTTCTGTTTCTTGTGATCAGTTTTAGTATTTGTTGACTCCTGATGTGGTGAATTTGACTCACTTAATGAGAAGTATTTGAGATGTTCACATGGCCCTGAATTTGTGTTAGCATAGAGCTCTAAGACTGACTATGCAAATCTTACTTGATTTGTGTCCAGCTGAATGCAGAAGCTAGCAATGACTTGTTCAGGAGAAAACAAAGAGGGGAGGGGTAGTGACCAAGAAGGAGGAACAAAACTTAGGTGAAGTTTTGAGTAATTTCATATAAAATTCATAGTTGATTTAAATAGGTTTCTTCTTATATGTAAGTACTCAAGCTATATTTAGAGAGAAAGTAGCTTCCTTAACACTATGTATACTCTTCAGTCACTGTCCATTTTTGCTGCCTCAAGGTGAAGATGTGGAAAAAATTTTGGATGAATGGAAGGAATATAAAATGGGAGTACCAACATATGGTGCAATTATTCTTGATGAGACACTTGAAAATGTGAGTGTAATAAAAGATTTTTAGTGCAGTCATCACCTGTTTTCATCATAAAATGTATGTGCTATTTATATAATGTTCTGAACTGAGGTTTGAAAATAGACTTTTAGTGCTGAAAGGCGAAAGTTTGTATATTTTTTCTGCATTCTGAGTCCTAATATTTTATACTTGTAGTATGACTTATTGCAAAGAAATATCACTTTATTGAAGAAATACTTTAAAATGGGCAGAATGCCCATCTTCATACTGGTATAGTGAGACTTTTGGAAGATATTAAAACCAAGTACTGTATAAAAATATTGGTGATAACAGTTACTTGAAGGAAGGTTAAACACCTTTGACCTAGAAAGGAGTGTGGGAAAGGAAGGCAAGTTTTATTTTTACCTCTGCTCATTTTTATAGGTACTACTGGTTCAGGGGTACCTAGCAAAATCAGGCTGGGGATTTCCAAAAGGAAAAGTAAATAAAGAAGAAGCTCCTCATGATTGTGCTGCTAGAGAGGTGAGTTACTGCAGTTTGAAACTTTGAAACACGGTAGCATTCGGTGATTATGCTTTGAGTAAAGTACTTTTTAGTCATGGAAATTTACTGTTTGGACCATCTAATCCTCTTTCTAGAACTTGACTGCAAGAAGTAACTTATCTTTTGTAAGGTGACTGTTGATTCTTTTGTCCACATGTATCATTTATTCTTCCCTTATTTGTTTCCGTTTTCTTTTATTGTCCATTTTTAATTCTGTTATCTCTAACTCCTTCTCTACCTTGTTTTAAAATTGGATTTGCAGTTGGTAAAACACTTTGGCATTTATAACCCCTGTTTTATGTTTATTGTCTTGGCTTCCAGACAAGTGCACAATTTGTGCTTCCTTAAGAAATTTACATTTGTTGCTCAAACCCACTCTACCTTCCCACTGCCTGTAAGATGAAGTTTAGTTCTTTAAACTATTGAAACTCCATCCCTTATTCCTGACACAAAATTTAGCCATTCCTAAATTTACCTTTATTCTCAGTCAAAAGAATTTATTCTCTGTTACTTGAATTTAACTGATTTGTTTCAGCCTCTAAACTTTGCTTATTTTATCTCCTTACTCGAAAAGTTGTCTTTTCTTCCTAACTATTCAAATCCTATCTAGACCGAGCTCAAATTATGACTTTTCTTATTTGTAAAGTGAGGTTTAGCGTGAATAACTTCTTTTTTTCTTTTTTTAAATGTTTATTCATTTTTTGAAAGAGGGAGAGAGAGAGCACAAGCAGAGGAGGGGCAGAGAGAGAGGAGACAAAATTCAAAGCAGGCTCCAAGCTCTGAGCTGTCAGCACAAAGCCTAATGGAAGACTCGAACTCATGAACCATGAGATCATGACCTGAACGGTTGGACGCTTAACCTGACTGAGCCACCCAGACGCCCCCCTTTTTTGTTTTAATTGTTTTAATTTAATTTAATTTTGTTTTAATTGAGGTGTAGTTTATACACAGTGTTAGTTTCAGGTGTAGACTATAGTGGTTCGGAAAATCTGTATACATCAATGCTATGCTTACCACAAGTGTAGCTATCATTTGTCACCATACAACGCTATTACAATATCATTGGCTGTGTTCCCAATACTGAATCTTTTATCCCTGTGTTTTATTTATTTCATAACTGGAAGCCTGTACTTCCACTACCCTTCATCATTTTGTTCCTCCCCTAAACCACCTCCCCTGTGGCAGCCATCAGTTTGTTTTCTGTACTTGTGGATCTTTTTCTGCTTTTTGTTTTTGTTTAAAAAAAATTTTTTTTTTAATGTGTATTTATTTTTGAGAGAGACAGAGACAGAATGTGAGTGGGTTAGAGGCAGAGAGAGAGGGAGACACAGAATCTGAAGCAGGCTCCAGGCTCTGAGCTGTTAGCACAGAGCCTGATGCGGGGCCGGAACCCACAAGCTGTGAGATCATGACCCAAGCTGAAGTCGGACGCTCAACCAACTGAGCCACCCAGGCGCCCCTCTTTTTGTTTTTTTAGATTCCAAATATAAGTGAAATAATATAGTAATGTCTTTCTCTGACTTATTTCACTTAACATCATACCTTCTAGACTATCCACGTTGTTGCAAATGGCAAGATCTCATTCTTTTTTTTATGGCCGAGTAGTATTCGTGTGTGTGTATGTGTATGTGTGCGTGCGCGCGCGCACGTACGTGTATGTACGTACGTATGTACGTACGTATGTACGTACCCCACATCTTCTTTATCCATTCATCTATCGATGGGCACTTGGGTTGCTTCCATGTCTTGGTTATTGTAAATAATGCTGCAATAAACATAGGGGTGCTTATGCCCTATATTAGGGTATATGTAAAAACACTGCTTCAAATTAGTGTTTTTGTATTCTTTGTGTAAATACTAGTGGAATTATTGGATCATATGGTATTTCTATTTTTAATTTTTGAGGAACCTCTATGCTCTTTGCACAGTGGCTACACCAGTTTGCATCTCCACCAGCAGCGCACGAGGGTTTCTTTTTCTCCACATCCTCACCAGTACTTGTTATTTCTTATCTTTTTGATTGTGGCCATTCTGTAGAGTGAATAATTTCTAAAGTTCATTCATTTTTTCTTTTTAATTTTAGAGAGCACATGGGAACGGGGGAGAGGGGCAGAGAGAGGGAGAGAATCTTAAGCAGGCTCAGTGTGGAGCCCAATGTGGGACTTGATCCCCCATCTCTGGGATCATGACGTGAGCCAAAATCAAGAGTCAGACACTCAACCAACTGAGCAAACCAGGCATCCCTAAGGTTCTTTCTTAATTAAAATTCTGTTTATTTTAAAATTTAACCAGTGAGCTCTATCCTATAGTAGTCTCTGAACTTTAATAACAGTTGTTGTCTAGACATTTGCTTGGCATTAATTATGTAGTACCTGTTATACGTTGTGGACTGTATTCTTGTTTATGAATTCCTTATCATTTATCACATTACATCTTCTTGAAATTTGAGAAGTTGAGCTATAAAGAAGCACAATATAATGGAGAGAGAACTGCTCTAGGAGTTGAAGATTTGTTCCAGTACGTTTCTAGTAAATGCTAGTCAATATCCTAGAGACTTTGGGTGAGCCACTTAATCTTTGTAAGATACACGTACTATTAAGAGTTATTTAAGGGCTTCATAACTAGAAGTAAATATCTTTAAAATCTAAGGTGGTAGTGATTAACTTTGAGATATGTTTGAGACGGCAGTATGGATTTTATGGCATGTTTCATTTGGATCTGTTGCCTTACTTTGTCTTGACTCAGTATTTTCCTGTAGCAACGTTCACCTGGTTTAAGTTTGGATGTAATTATTGGTGAGTGATAGTAATTAAAATTCTTACAAACCACTAACATATTTATTTAACATAGAAAAACCATTAGTGGTTATTTACTTTGGAGTAGGATTTAAAAAATGATTGAAAATGCTACATTTCTAATTCAGTATGGAACGCTTTCTAAGTAAGTATTTGCAATAGCTTATAGACCAATAATACAAGTAAATGAAGGTTTACCCACACCCCTTAATATTGAAAGGTAACAGGTGAGAAATTGACACATCCTCTAAGACCTTTCCCTTTCTGTGGATAGTAGGAGACTAAATGGAGCGGTTGTAAAGTCTTCCCTTTTATGTCTTCAAATTTTGTGGTCCTCGTGCTCATAAGGAAGACAAAATAGAAAGCTTAGCATCCTGCTTAGAGGAATTGATCGGTAATCCTGTACGTAGAGTTAGACTGGTCCTACAGCAGTATGATAATTGTCTAGGTCCAGAAAAGAGACTACATTAACTGGAAAACAGGCTAAATTTGGTGAGATCAGCTGTCTCTGTAATTGGATCTTTTTGAGGAAACTTAGAGAACATCAAATATTTAAATTTGCAAAGCTGAAGTAGTACCCCAGACCCAAGGGATCATCTACATCTACCACTAGAACCTTCCTTCTGACAAATTTTATACACTATATTGTAAGAGGCTGGGTGATGCAGAAATATAGGATATGGGGGTGGGCAGAGGCAATTAACCTGTGAACGTGAGGCACTCAGTTTTCACTTCAGTGTATCTTGTTTGTTTTCTACTCTGAAATACTAAGATAAAAGATTGTCCTATTCATGTGGTGCTAATTTCAGTAATAATTCTAGATCACCATAATTTGTAAGAAAGAAAAAGTTTATTAGGGCATGGGGAATGAGAGAATGGAGTGTAAATGATAGGATGCTACAGAGAATCTTGTGGGGAGGGATACAGCCATTATGGAAGAGGATCAGCTTCATTTTATAGGAGAGGAACTGAAACAGATCAGTTTAGTAACATGCCCAAGGCCTCACAGTGAGCAGCAGAACAGGGATGCAGAACCTTGGTTGGGCTCTGGAGTCCATGTTTCTGACTACTACAATATAGGCAGTCAAGGAATATTTGTAAATGGGTATTTCTAAACACACACAGAGATGGAAACAGAAGGAATTTGTGATTTTTAAGTACTGTGTATATTTTCTTTTTCTTTTTTTTTTTTTCAACGTTTATTTTATTTTTGGGACAGAGAGAGACAGAGCATGAACGGGGGAAGGGCAGAGAGAGAGGGAGACACAGAATCAGAAACAGGCTCCAGGCTCTGAGCCATCAGCCCAGAGCCCGACGCGGGGCTCGAACTCACAGACCGCGAGATCGTGACCTGGCTGAAGTCGGACGCTTAACCGACTGCGCCACCCAGGCGCCCCTGTGTATCTATTTTCTAATAACATTTACCTTTCTCAGGTGAATATGTATAAGTTTTTTTTTTTTTTTTCTGTTTTAGAGCTTTTGCCTTGCTCTGAGGAAAGCATAGGTATTCTTAGAAACCATAGACCCTTAATTTCAAGGAAAGACTTTTTCCTTTTGATAGTAAAAATTAATCCTTTTAAACTTTCAGATCTAAGTAACATCCTCTTTTAGCTGATAAAGGAACATGTCAGAAAAAAACTTGTCTTTGATTTTTCTACATTTTTGGATTAGAATTTGATTTTTATTTTTGGTTTTTAAATGGTTGCCTTTGTTATAAAGAGAGAAAAATTGGGGGGTTAAGGTTGAGCATTCCTATATTAGTCCAGTCAGGCTGCCATAACAAAATACCACAGGTGGAGTAGCTTAAACTCAACAGAAATTTAAGTTTTAGAGGCTGAGAAGGCCAAGATCAAGGTTCCTGGTGAGGGTTCTCATGCTGGCTTGCAGGTGGCTGCTTTCTTGCTCTGTGCTCATGTGGTCTTTTTCCTGGGTGCCTGTGTGAGTGCAGAGAGCTCGCCCTTTGTTGTTGTCATCTTATAAGAACACCCCCAACCTTAATGTCCTTATTAGGCCCCCAACCTTATGTCCTCATTTTACCTTTATCGCCTCCTCACAGGCCCTATTTCTAAATACAGTCAGTCGCATTAAGGGTTGGGCCTTCAACTTAGGAATTTTGGTAGGACAAAGTTCAGTGCAAAGCAGCTGCCATTTTCGAGTTTGAAAGTGTTCAACTAGCAGTCCTAGACTTGTGTATGTTTCTGCCACTTGGTGGTGCTGCAGTATAACAGAAGCAGTGCTGTGTGGCCCTGGTGGGGGGAATATCACCAGTGTCTTAGTTTAAAACCAGATTGTTATTTTTTGTAGGAGTTCATGTTAATATTACAGTTTTCCTTTTAATTTTCACTTGTATTAACCTGTCAGGAAGTGTTCTATCTGAAATTTTTTAGCTGCCATTAGACTTAGGCTAATGCTTTAAACTTTTTTTTTCTTTTAAGTTGCGTGTTTCTGTCATGAGTGTTTAAGCTTGTTTTAAGTTGCTAAATAACATTTTAATTTGGTTTATTATAGTTAAGTTAATGTTGTTATTTCATTATATGTGGCTGTCCAGAGGTGTTTTGTTAAAGCAGAATCTGATCCATCTTATAAGAACTGTTTATGTGATCTGAGCTGAAAGAAACACTGAAAGCAGGTTCCTCAGGGACAAGGTATGAATAATTAATAGAATGCTTAGTGCCATTTTTTTTTTTTTAATTTATTTATTTACTTACTTATATAATCTCTACAGCCAACATGAGGTTTGAACTCATGACCCTGAAATCAAGAGTCGCGGGCTTCTCTGACTGAGCCAGCCAGGTGCCCCAACCTTAGTGCCATCTTGATTAGAAATTTCCTGTCTTTAACCTTTTGGTTCACCTTTGTTAATTGGGTTCTGTTACCTTTTATTTTTAATTTTTTTAATTTATTTTTTTTGAGAGAGAGAGAGACAGGGTGTGAGCAGGGCCTGGCAGAGAGAGAGACACAGAATCTGAAGCAGGTTCTAGGCTCTGGGCTGTCAGCACAGAGCCTGACATGGAGCTCGAATCCAAGAACCGTGAGATCATGACCCGAGCCGAAGTTGGATGCTTAACCCGCTGAGCCACCCAGGCGCCCCCAGTTCTGATTACTTTTATTCAGTGAGGTAGATTTAGGACAAGGATGGGAAAATGTTTTCTAGAGATTGTTGAAAGGATGTGTTAGGATAACTTCAGTATATTTTCATTGTTAATTGTGGTGAAATACCAGTTGTTGAATAAGCAAGTGATTTGTGTTTTCAGGATTTCATTTTGTTGCTTACTATTTAGCAAAACAGTATATTTTATTGTAATGAAGCTGACTTTAATATGCATTTACATTACTTAATCTTGATAGAATTTGTACAGAGGAACAGTTGGTTGGTTTATTCTACTTCTTCCTATAGGTTTATAAAAGATATTAGATAATAGGGAGAGGATTTCATTGTGCTGGTGCTCTTTGGGCAGCACATTTTTTAATCTTACTTAGGGATTTTTATCTGATATCATTTGGGAAGTTAATGCTATTCTCTGTGCCAGGAAAATTAACTATGTACTATAATACAGGAATGGATTTGATCCATAGAAGATGTGGTATCAAAATTTTTGTCTTTGATGTCTGTGTATGTGAGTGAGCTATTAAAAGCTTTTCCTGGTAAATATGATGAGAATGGATACCTAACTTTATTTTTTATTTTGAGAGAGTGTGTGTGTGTGTGAGTGGGGAGGGGCAGAGAGAGGTAGAGAATATCTATCCCACCTGGGGCTCCAACTCCTGAACCGTGAGATCATGACTTGAGCCGAAATCAAGAGTTTGGTGTTTATTTGACTGAGCCACCCAGGCGCCCCTGGATCCCTAACTTTAGAGGCAAATCAATCTTCATCACTTCTAGAATTGGGAGTTTATATCTGTTACTTTATTATATTTGTTCTAAGTTTGGTTGTACAGGGTTTGAAGCTATGTTTAGCGCTGATGGCTCTTTTCATTTTACCTCCTGTTGTACCACTTCCTCCCATATGATTCTTCAGCTATAGTCTTTCCCAGCTCTAAGCGGAATGCCATTTTCCTATCTGGCAAACTCCTATTCATCTTTCAAGTCCAGCTCAAGTGTATCCAGCGGACTAGAGTGCCGTCCATGACACCTTCTTGAGATAACCACCCTATTTCACAACTCACACCTTACCTTAACCCATGACTGAGTTATGTATTCCTACGGTATCCACCTACCTCTTGGCATGTATATTGTATTACAATTATTTTCTTTTTTAGGCTGAGTTCCTTAAAGAGCAGTGCTTGCTTTATTAATTTCTGAAGTCCGTGTGTAGGATGGTACCTGTTACTTATTAATAAGCACACAGTACATATTTGAATGCACTAAATGCATTATTATTGAGATAATTACAAGTAGTGTAAAGCAAAATAAAGAACAGTAACACAAAGAATATATTTGCCTATTAATATTTTGCCATATTTGATTTATTACATTTGATACATATGTGTGTATGGTTTTTATTATTATTGCTGAATAACCTGGGAATAAAATGCAGACATAATGCCCCTTAATCCCTAAATACTTATGCATGTAAATTTTTTTTTAAGATAAGTGTACTCTTTTTTGGCGGTGGGGGGAGAGAGAGCATGTGTGCATGTGTACGCAAACCAGTGAGGGGCAGAGAGAGAGGGAGAGACAATCCCAAGTGACAGCCTGATGGCAAGGCTTGATCTCACAAACCATGAGATCATGACCTGAGTTGAGATCAAGACGCTTAATCAACTGAGCCACCCAGGTGCCCCTCTTTTTTTTTTTTTTTCTTAAAAAAATTTTATGTTTTTAAAATTTTTTAATATTTTTTGAGAGAGAGAGAGAGAACACAAGTAGGGGAGGAGCAGAGAGACAGAACCTGAAGCAGGCTCCAGGCTCTGGGCTGTCAGCACAAAGCCCAACACGGGGCTCAAACTCACGAACCATTAGATCATGAACCTGAGCTGAAGTAGGGCGCTTAACTAACTGAGCCACCCAGGTGCCACTCTTTCTTTTTTTTAAATACCAAATATATACATGCACACCCAGTCTGACATTTCCAGAAGTAGGAAATACAAGTAATGTTTCTCCTTTTTCTGTATACCACAGAACATTTTTCAAGTGAGTATATTCACCTTGCTTTTAAGATAAGGAACAAAAGGTTTAGCATACTTAGGAATTTATAGAAGTGAGGTGTCATGGAGGAGCCTAAGTTGGGAGTCATGGACTATACATGCCTGAGAGAAGGAGAGATGTGCCTTTTTTGAGGAATGCAGAAAGATGTACATCGAACTGACAAGAGAAGGCAGAAAGATGAAAGAAATGAGTAGGAATAGCTCCTCTACACCTGGATCTTGCAAGAGATTCAGCCCTGGCCATGTGTTTTAGTATCTTCTGCCCCACTGGTTGGTTAGGAGATGCTGAAACCAGAGGGAAGGACTTACTACAGTGTAAAAGATCCTCAGTGGACTTTAGACACTGAGAATCCAAAGCCTTTTTGATTGGGGGGTGAAGTGGAGAAGGACTTCATCAGAGTAACACATGTTATTTGAAGAAGAACTTTAAGGCTAGAAGAGATGAGTAGTTTTTTTATTTTACACAGAAGCCCAATTTGTTAATCAGAGTAAGTATGGTTTCTTTGGTTGAAGGAAGAGGTAAAGGTTGGATGTAACACCAATTCCTGAGATGTATGTTCTCCCAGTTCCTCCTCCTCCAGCCCCTGAGGGAAGGCAGTTTTAGAACCATGCGTCTGTCTTTTCACTAGTTTTCAGTTCTTTTGCGTTTGCCCCCTACTCACACACAAATGAGGTTGTAGCTCTACTTTTGAAATCTGTCCGTAAAAAAAAAAAAAAAAGTTAGTATTAATCACAATTCAGTTTTCATGTTTGAAAAATAGTTTTATTTGTATAAGAGTTTTTAGTCTGTAACTTGGTATATGTAGATTCATATGTGCTGTTAATAAAATGATATGTGGTCCCAGCTTAAGAGTTCTGGGCCCAATTACAATGAGTGTGTGTGGTGATGGAGGTGGGGGTGGCTGTTCTCACACCAACAAGCAATTGACAGACACTGGCTGCGTGTCCTATAATTCAGCTCAATTCTGAGTTTGTCTGCCTGGATAGAATCAAATCCCACAGGTTAAGGGACTCCTACAAGACTGCCCTTCACTTCAGATGACAGTCATAAGTCCAGGTTTCTGGACTGTCATCTGAATTTCTGTATTTCTGACCTAGATTGGAGGTTCCAGTGGCCCCCCTCCTTGGGTTCAATTAATTTGCTAGAATGGCTCTTAGAACTGAGAAAAACTGGTTTATTTAAAAGGATATATAACTTAAGAACAGCCAGATGGAAGAGATGTAGAGGGCAAAGTATGGAAAAAGGGTGCTCTCTCCTACTGTACCACTCTTCCCAAATCTCCATGTTCATTAACCCAGAAGTCACCGTCCAGTTCCCCACCCCTCGGCCTTTTGGGTTTGTATAGAGGTGTCTTTGTGTAGGCAGTCTTGATTAAATCACTGGCTGTTGGCTTTTTGAGCTCAATCTCTAGCCTTTCTCTCCTTCCTGGTGATGGGAGGAGGGTGGGGGTTGAGGGTGGGACTGAAAGTTCCAGTCCTCTGAACTTGGTTGGTTCTCCTGGCAGTCAGCCCCCATCTTTAGGTAGGGGCCAAAAGTTACCTCATTAACATAACAGAAGACATCCTTGTGGCTTTCATGCTTAGGAGATTCTGAGGGTTTTAGGAGGTTTGTACCAGAAAGGTGATGAAAACCAAATAATACATTTTTCTTATTGTAAACCGCAGTATCACACATCTTCCTTCATTGAATAGGTGAAGAACTTAGGCTCAGATATATTAAAGGGGTTTATCCATAGTTGAACAGTTCAATAGAGGCAGAACTAGAACCCTGGAGCATTCTGACTTCTTGCCTAGTGTTTTCATGCCTTTACTTGCCTGGATATTTCTGAGTTTTTGCCTTTGAAGTAAATTTTAACAAACTGGAGGTCTAACAGCAGCAATTGAAAATCATCATCCAAATTTATTTCCAGGTCTTTGAAGAAACTGGTTTTGATATCAAAGATTATATTTGTAAGGATGATTACATTGAACTTCGAATCAATGACCAGCTTGCTCGTTTGTACATCATTCCAGGAATTCCAAAAGACACAAAATTTAACCCAAAAACCAGAAGAGAAATTCGGGTATGTAACTGAAAGAATTTTCAAGTTGCTAGACAGTATTCAAGTTGCAATTCAATGAAGTAGGAAATTGCTTTTAGAAACTCCTTGATGATAATTCAATGAATTCTTTTCTTCTGTCTCAGAACATTGAGTGGTTCTCCATTGAGAAATTGCCCTGTCATAGAAATGATATGACTCCAAAATCCAAACTTGGTTTGGCACCTAACAAATTCTTTATGGCCATTCCCTTTATCAGGTATGTCCTTGTTTATCAAAATACTAAAGTAATTTTCATAATTCTGATAGTTTCTTTACGTAGCCCAGTTTTAAAAGTGAATTCTTAATGTTTCCATAGGCCATTAAGGGACTGGCTTTCTCGGAGATTTGGAGATTCCTCAGACAGTGACAATGGATTTTCCTCTGTTGGTAGCACACCAGCTAAACCCACTGTGGAAAAATTGAGGTAAAGAAATACATTCATAGGATTCCTACCTCCTGATAGTTTTCTTTTTTTTCTTAATTTTTATTTATTTTTTGAGAGGGGGAGAGAGAGAAACAGAGCACGAGTGGGGGAGGGGTAGAGAGAGAGAGAGGAAGACACAGAATCTGAAACAGGCTCCAGGCTCCAAGCTGTCAGCACAGAGCCTGACATGGGGCTCAAACTCACGGACTGCAAGATCATGACCTGAGCCAAAGTCAAACACTTAACCAACTGAGCCACCAAGGTGCCCCTACCTTCTGATAGTGTTTAACACTAACGTATTACTTCCAAAGTTTCCAGAGGTGTTGAATTCTTTTCTGTAGGTACTATTTTGTTACTAGTCTCATAGATAATAGAAATTTTTTTATAAAGGGTTTTTAATGAGGTGAAAAAGGTTAATTGGAGTTGGAAAGGAGCTTCAGGCTCATTTTAAAATAGTATACACAAGAGGGTACCACCTTTTTAGATGGATAGAACATGGGGAAAAAAAATCTGTGTGTTTATAGTTACTTCTCTATTCTTATATCCTACTTTAAGAGGAAGTTGAATCTGAAGGTGGTTGAATGGAAGATATGTTGAGGTTTGTTTTTGTGTAGGGAGATGAGTGCAGATGAGTAATTTGTTCAGAAAGATAGAACTGTGAAGACGTGGGGTGGCTTCTCTTCTTTCCAACATAGACTGTTGTACTGCAAAAAGTGACTGTTATGTGGACAGGAACCACAAAGAAAGAACATTTTCTTGGTTGGAACTTAATTGTATCCAAATCAAAATTACAGAGTAGGCTGAGTAAGGAATTTTGTTAAATAAGCATGTATGTTTGTAATAAGCTTGCTAGAACTTTGTTAGGTTCAGAGAGAGTTGCATTTTACATTTTCTTTAATTTAATGTTCTGTTTTCATCCCAGGGCTTCAAAAATTAAACAGGAGTAACCACATTTATAGTCAATATTTTTAAATACATAGGGAATATTCCGTTTTAGCTGGGTTTTATGAAGACAGGAGTTTGGACTAAATGCCCTGAGAATCATTTCTGCCTTTCAGAACCTATGGTTATAATCACCACATTATATACTACTAAAGTAAAACACTGTAGAAAAAGTAGACAGGAGTGTAGGCAAAATTAAAAAGAGACAAACATGCAACTAAAAAGTTATGAAATAGTGACACTGTTTGGAAAAAAAATTGTATGCTTATTCATGTTTGGGTCCACCATAATGTGTGATAGGCCTCCCCTATCTTCTAGTCCTAAGCTTTGTGGTCCTGGAAGGTGGAATAAGGACATAATAAAGCAGCTTTAACCAAATTTCAAGTTTCTTAGGCGGGGATGGTGTGTTTTTAGCATATAGACTAATGTCTTTGGTGATGTGTTAGAGGAAATACCTGAATTTTGTCTCAAGAAAGTAGGGATGCTGCAATTTTACTATAATTAAAAAAAATTTTTTTTAATGTTTATTTATTTTTGAGAGAGAGAGAGACAGAGTGTGAGCCGGGGAGGGGCAGAGAGAG
This sequence comes from Felis catus, assembly GCF_018350175.1. Lineage (NCBI taxonomy): Eukaryota > Metazoa > Chordata > Mammalia > Carnivora > Felidae > Felis > Felis catus. The sequence continues at coordinate 172,158,183 of NC_058368.1, forward strand.
AGGGAGACATAGAATCTTAGGCATGCTCCAGGCTCTGAGCTGTCAGCACAGAGTCCCAACGCAGGGCTCGAACCCACAAACTGTGAGATTATGACCTGAGCCGAAGTCAGTAACTTAACCGACTGAGCCACCCAGGCGCGCCTATTATAATTTTTTAATGGGAAAGGAGAAGAACTCTCAAGTATTCAGAAGCAATCACTGTAATGCAGTTCTTTGGATCAGTGACTCTGGACTGTATTATACATGTAAATGGTACTGTAGAATATTGGTTTTTTTTGTTTTTTATTACGGACCAGTGCATGAGTACAACCTTTTACAATCAAATTCTTTCATATAAGAATTTGAGACCAGACCTTTATTTAATTTGCTCATCTATTGTCTTCAGCTCCTTAATTTTTTTTTGCCCTAGAATATAGCTTAAATTTTCAGTTCCTCTTCTACTTCAAATTCCATACTTTAAACATCCTGGTGAGAATGTGAGTTATCTGTCCTATTAAGAAGGAATATCCACTTACATTTGTTAGTTTCAACTAAATTTGGAATTATTTTCTTGAGATTTTTAAAGGTATGATCAGTTATAGGGGGAGGTAATGTGGTTAATTTAGAAAAGTTTGGGATTAAAAATAATACTTAGTTCATTCAAAAAGTAGTGAACACCAGGCCTTCACTGACTGTGTCCTTATGTAAGGTACATCCCAGTGCAGGGAGATGATAAATAAGAAGGTAAAGTTTGTAATCTGGTGTTAGAAGAACTTTAAGTGAAAATTTTCTGATCTGAATTTTATTTTTTAAATCTTGGTATAGTCGAACCAAATTCCGCCACAGTCAGCAGTTATTTCCTGAAGGTTCTCCTGGTGACCAGTGGGTGAAACACAGGCAACCACTGCAGCAAAAGCCATATAATAATCATTCTGAAATGTCTGACCTTTTAAAAGCAAAGGTGAGTGATAATACATTTAAAGATTTTTCTAACTTTAGATTTGATTTTGAAATGTATCTGAATCGAAGAACTGCAGATTAACAGTTAAAGAGCTCTGAATTGTTGATCAACGATTGCTGCATTCCTGACTTGTGATTTGAAGCACGGCTGAGTCTTCTTAACCTTTACAGTTTTGCTGTAAATACAGTGTAGTAAGTAATCAGAATTAACATCTGACTTTGGTATATATGCAACCAGTGAAAGGTTTATTGTATTGAATTTAGTGCATGATTATACCACACTTTATCCATTCTACTCTTAATAGACATTTTGGATGTTACCTGTTTCAGGCTTTTATAGACAATACTACTGTGAATATTTCTGTACATATCTTTGGATGAGCATACACCGTTCTTTTGTGTACATGTAACAAACAGAATTTTTGGATCCCTGGATATACCTGTGTTCTTAAGTATATGCTGCAAACAATATTCTCAAGTAATTTTATATCCCCAACAAAATATATGAGAGCTTGAGTTGTTCCACATTCTTACTAATTCTTGGTATTATCTGCCTTTATCATTTGAGCTACTCTTGTTTATTTTCATTCTTTTAAAAAATATTCTGGGTTCATCAAAATTACAAACTTTTTGCATTGAAAAGTACAATTAAAAGTGGTTATAATGTTAAACTTTATGTATATAATATCACACTAAAAAAACAGATACCCGGAAGAGCAGGATAAAATTGAATTAAAAGTGTGTGGTAATACGAGTTTCTGAAAGCCTATTTCCTTACCATCCTTTTTTTTTTTTTTTTTTTTAATTTTAGTTTTTATTTTTATTGGGAGTATAGTTGACAATGTTACACTAGTTTCAGGTGTACAACATAATGATTCAACATCTCTACATGTTATGCTGTGCTTACCACAAGTATAGCTACCATTTGTCACCATACAGCCACCGTACAGCTCCATTACAATGTGATTGGTTATATTCCCTATGCTTTGCCTTTTATTCTTGTGACTTACTCCATAACTGGAAGCCTGTATCTCCCACTCCCCTTCACCCATTTTGCCCAGCCTGCTACCTCTCTTCCCTCTGGCAACCATCAGTTTGTTCTCTGTTCCTTATCATTAAGTTAGCTTACTGTTTTCAAGCTATTTTAGGAACTGCTTAATTTTTTCTGTACGTGTTAGATAGGATATAAATAAATGTATTTTGGTATATTTTAAAATATAAAATATTTTATTCACACTGTTTTAGTCAGTTCTCTTAACTGTCCTTTCAAAACCTCTAAGGGCAAATTAATGTTTAAAAACTATTTTGGGGGGCACCTGAGTGGCTCATTCTGTTAAGCATCCAACTTCAGCTCATGATCTCAAGGTTCGTGGGTTTGAGCCCTGCGTTGGGCTCTGTGCTGACAGCTAGCTTTGGGTTTCGTGTCTCCATCTCTCTCTGCCCTTCTCTTGCTCATGTGTGCTCTTTCTCAAAAATAAACATTTAAAAAATTTTAAAAACTTTTTTAAGTTAAACTTAGATATTTTTTGGTAAGAAAATTAACTCATGTTAAAGCACTACGATTGCAAGATGTCATCTACTGAATGTTTAGGGTTTAGGTCTAAATTTAGGGATAGTGACCTAAACGTTAAGAATACCAGTCTTGGGGCACCTGGGTGGCTCAGTCGCGTCTGACTCTTAGTTTCGGCTTAGGTCATGATTTCATGGTTTGTGGGTTAGAGCCCTGTGTCAGGCTCCATGTGGAAGTGCGAAGCCTGCTTGAGATTCTCTCTTTCACTCTCTCTGCCTCACGGGTGTGTGTGTTCTCTCTCTAAATAAATAAATGAATGAATTTTTAAAAATTCTCTCTTTTTTTCCCTCTCTCTTCTTCTGCTTCTGCCTTACTTCCATGGACTCTCTCTCTCTAAAAAAGAAAAAAAATACCCCGCTCCCATTTTTTTTTTTTAACTCAGGCATTGTAAACAAAATCTGTAGATAGAAATGGGATAAGGCAAGATTGCTAGGGACCTTGTATTTGCCATTTCATACCTTTAGAGGAATCTTGGCTTTGTGAAGCACTGTCTTCTATAAGAAAATATTGATATGGTATGGTTCCCCAGTGTTTTAGGAAAATTTTGGGGGAGGACTTTGATAAATTCCTAATCAACCAGCTAAAAAAAAAATCTTTATTTTGAGCTTTTTATTTTTTTTAGCGCAGGGCTCAATCTCACAATTGTGAGATCATGACCTGAGCTGAAATCAGGAGTCTGATGCTTAACCAACTGAGCTACCCAGGCATGCCACCAATCTTTATTTTGTATAAAAGAAATTATTAATTTAAAAATGCTTTTTTGTTTATTAATAATTTAAAGCAGATTTTAGGTAATAGTTGATCACATCTGCTACATATTTCTTGTCCTGAGAACTGTGGCCAGTGTACCTTAGCATTCCCCTCACAGAGAGGTGTTTTTTGTTTTTTGTGTTTTTTTAAGGCAAAGATTGTCAGATTGGATTTAAATGTTTATTTCTGAGAGCGAGCCTGTGTGGGGGAGGGGCAGAGAAAGAGAGGGACAGAGGATCTAAAGCAGGCTCCATTCCGACATCAGTGATCCCGATGCAGAACTCAAACTCATGAACTGTGAGATCATGACCTGAGCTGAGGTCTGACACTCAACCAAGCCACCCAGGCATTCCTAGAGAGGCTTCTTTGACCATTGCTTAAGCTTTCCAAACTTGTTCCTCTCCCTGCTCCCATTCTTTTTTTAACTCATGCATTGTAAACAAAATCTGTAGATAGAAATGGGATATGGCAAGAGTGTTAGGGACCTTGTATTTGCCATTTCATACCTTTAGAGGAATCTTGGCTTTGTGAAGCACTGTCTTCTGTAAGAAAATATTGATATGGTATGGTTCCCCAGTGTTTTAGGAAAATTTTGAGGGAGGACTTTGCTAAACTCTTAATCAACCAGCTAATTATATATATATATATTTTTTTCCCCACATATTCTTGGTGTTATATTCTTTTGTCTTATTACATTATGCTGTAGATTTATATTTTATTTCTTCTTATTGGAAAAACAGAATCAAAGTATCAGGGGAAATGGCAGAAAACAGTATCAGGACTCACCTAATCAAAAGAAAAGAACAAACGGGGTCCACAGCCAGCCAGCCAAGCAGCAGAATCCCTTGATGGTAAGACTTATAGTTCTAATGCTAAGAAGGCAGCTCACCCCTTTTAGGAGGGGAGCAAGGGCATTGTCAAGGCACGTTGAATTAATATATTGACAGATTTTTGTGGGGTGAAATTGTGCATTATTTGCTCACTTAAAATATCTGGCTACTCTCAGTTACAGGTTTCTAACATTCAGTTGCACGTCTAATTTTTTATGTAGGTATTTAAATATTATTAGTACTATGAAAACAATGCATAGTCAACCCTGCTTTCTAGAAAGAGCAAGTCCTCATCTATTTTTCTGTCTGTATTTTTCTAAATAGAGTCTGTGTTTTAATAAAGTTAATAGTTAAGAAGAATATCACTGTTTTTTTTTTAAGTTGATAGAATTTAGAAAATTAAAATGTAGCTGGTGCCATAGCCTTTAGACTAGGGCTAAAGACAAATAACTGACCATTTTGCTCCAGAAAGTAATTCATAATTAATGGGTCTCCTTGCTTATCCTTTCTGCAAGTCCTGGTATTTGTCTGTTGAATTTTCTTATAGTTTCATCTACTTTTCTTTTTTTAATAAGTGGGTGAAAATAGTAGTTTTAAGGTTTTAGCAAAAAGTTTTTTACCTGAGTTCCTAGGTGCTGTTTACCTAACTTGTGTTTTGATTTCACAGGCAAAGACATGTTAAAGATCAGTTTACTTTTAGACTACTTGCCTCTTACTCTTATACTTTTTTCCTGTCTGATTGACACAGATGAAAAGAGAGCCATTTGTATATTGAGTGTGCTGACAACACTTAAAAATAACCAGTTGGTATAACCTTCTAGAGAGTAGTCTGATTGTATAGCAAGGCGGAAGAGGTTCTTAAAGTGTTTCCCTAGAAGAAAATTTTAAAGAATGTTCATCCCATTTCTCTTTTTAATAGTAAAAACTTGGAAATAGTCTATCCAAGAATATAATAGTAAATGTAAATCCTAGAGCTCTGTAGTTGTTAAAGATAATGGTGTGGATTTCTATTTATTCAAAAAAGAATACATTCAGAGTATATTACATTTTAAAAGTAGGTTATAGAGTAGTCTTATGTACTGAATAATTCCACTTAATTCGTAGTAATTATACATGGATTCACAGTGTCTTCATAGAGAAAAAGCTAGAAAAATACACTGAAATGTTGAGAGTAATTCTCAGGGTTCAGAAAATTAATGAATAATTTTCTTTTTCCTGGTGTTTTTAAATTTTACATGTTATCAACTAAAAAAAAGTTTTAGGCTTAAAATAAAAATACAAGTACGAGACTAGGGATGATGATTATATTCCTGGTTTAATTTTCTTCCTGATAAATTTGATAATACGCCTCCTCATTTATATTAAGTGAAATGACTACGGAGGGTATGTTGTGTTTGTGTTTTTCTTAATAGAAATGTGAAAAAAAACTTCATCCACGAAAACTTCAGGATAATTTCGAAACAGGCAAGTCATTTTCTTTTTAAAATCTCTGGTGGGATTTGGTTTGGTTTTGACCTAACCTTGATTTTAGTCAAGAGTGTAATGGACTATGGTAGATGAATAGGAAGAATTGCACATGATCTGTAGAGAGTTCAGGTATGTGGTCACGTTCTCTAAATAGGAAACTGACTAAATTGAACTTATTTAAATGATCAAGATGAAACGATTTTCCCTTTCAGTGTGCTATTTTTGTGTGTGAATGTCAAACTGTGCTATCCATGAATATTGTAAGTAAATACTAGTTAGAGGGGGGTAGAACCTAGTATTGTAGAAGTGAGGAGACTTCATTCTCATATATGTTAAGAGGAGCACTTATTTCGGAAGGAGATTATTTCCCACTTTTAGGAGGTAATGAGCAACTTTAAGGTGGTACCTATGGATAGCATTTATTAAAGTAACATTTGCAACGTCTCGATTCTCAGTTGTAAAGAGTAGGTGTGTGATCTGATTTGGAAAGTAATGTTGATGAATGTAGAAAGCTCTTTGGTAATACTGATTTAATAGATTTGAAAGTGCAGTAGACTGTTTTTTGTTTTTGTTTTTGAGAGAGAGCATGCACATGTGAGTGGGGGGGGGGATAGATAGAGGGAGAGAGAGATCCCAAGCAGGCTCTGCGCTCAGTGCAGAGAGAGCCTGACACGGGGCTCGATATCACAACCTTGAGATCATGACCTGAGCTGAAATCAGAGTTGGATGTTTAACCAACTGAGCCACCCAGGCAAGCTCCTCTACACTGTTTTTTCATATATGCTGTTTTGAATTATTTGAAATCTCTGTGCAATAGATGTGCATTTATTTATTATTTTTGAGAGAGAGAGAGCACACAAGCAGGGAGGGGCAGGGAGAGAGAGGGAGACACAGAATCGGAAGCAGGCTCCAGGTTCTGGGCGGTCAGCGCAGAACCTGATGAGGGGCTTGAACCCACAAACTGTGAGATCATGACCTCAGCCAAAACCAAGAGTCGGGACGCTCAACCGAGCTACCCAGGGGCCCCTATTCACCATTTCAATTTAAGGCTTTCATATAGAAAAGCCTAAGAAATAAGAACCATTATAGTCATATTTTTTTGTAATACTGTTTATGATTTGAGCAAGATAAACACTATTTTAAAAGGGATGCTTTAATCCTATTTTGGAAAGTTAACTGTGAAGTAATAGGAACTATCAGTAGTTTGGTATATATAAGTTGTGAGGGTAAAAGTACCCTTAGGATTTTTCTGGCCATGTTGGGTGGTTGGGGACATGATAGACTGATAGTTTAAGGTAAATTCAGGAGTCAGTTACTTCACAAAATATTTAAAAAGCCTTATGTTCGGGAAGAAGGCATTAAAAGAAGGTATACTCTCTTTTAAAAGAAGGTATACTTTTCATTTCATATACCCAGCTTAATTGGGTATGGTATTGATATATAAAATTTGAGTTGTTTTGAAAATGAAGTATAAATGGATTTTTGTCTTGGGAAACCTCATTTGAGATTTTCTTAATCTTTCATGGTCAAGTCTCTATTCTACCTTAAAAAAACAAAAAGTGAAACCCTGATAAGTTGGGAGTTTTCTTGTACCATGATTTTGAAAATTTGGATTTTTCTTTAGGTTAATGTGTTCCCTAAAGATTTGGTAAGCTCTGCTCTGCCTTTAGTTTTCTTGAATTGGCCTCTATAAATCTTATATTAACATTTGTAATCTTTACGGTGCTTACATTTTGATCTATGTCAACAGGTTCCTTTTATGTTGGCACAAAAAACAAATATGGGAGGTAGATAAAAGTATGCCCATTATTGAAAGCATGTGAACATTAAGGGTCTTAAAAGCTGAGGGGCGCCTGCATGGCTCAGTCAGTTAAGTGTCTGACTTTGGCTCAGGTCGTGATCCTTGTGGTTTGTAGGTGTGAGACCCGAGTCAGGCTCTGTGCTGACAGCTCAGAGCCTGGAGCCTGCTTGGGATTCTGTGTCTCCCTATCTGCTCCTTCTCTGCTCATGCTGTCTCTCTTTTTCTCAAATATAAACAATAACAATAACAACAACAACAAAAAATGAATGCTTTAAAAATAAATAAAAGCTGAGATTCAGATTTTGAATGAATGTGTGAAAATAAACAATAATAGATTAGAAAATCAGCTGAGCCCCAGTTCAGGGAAAGGAAAGTATTTTGATGGTTCCGCTTATGTTAGATTTTGAGTGTGGGGACAAAAATATATACTGTATATGAATTCCTTTATAACAAAAGAAGGGAAGGACAATATTTGAGTTCTTACTAAGTTACCGAGTGTATTTATTTTTTTAAACAGATGCTGTATGTGACTTGCCTTGCTCCGGTGAAGACCAGTTGCTAGAACATGCTGAGGGACAGTCTGTGGCATGTAATGGTCATTGCAAGTTCCCCTTTTCATCCAGAGCCTTTTTGAGTTTTAAATTTGACCATAATGCTATAATGAAAATCTTGGACCTTTGATAGCAGCAGATGTGTTGTGGAAGTCCCAAGATCAGAGACCTGTTGCATTTGAGTGGGTGTCTCTTTGAGCCTTACCTTTCTCAGGTGTTTTAAAGAAATGCAGGGAGGCAATGATGTTTCTGAAGATATTGTTCTCTGTGCAGAAGAGAGAGTAGAAAGAAACATGAGTTTGCACTGTAAATGCAGTTAAAACCTTTTATACAGATGTACCTTTTCAGTGTTTGGCCAACGAATTTAAGTTGCTTTTTATGAGAGCATTTTTTCTGTGTGATTGTGGTTTTTATTTCATGTTCTGGTCAAGAAAATAGTATTTGAATCATCATCATCAGGTAGCCAATATAATGGGAATGCTCCATCTATCCATGACAGTGATTGCAATAAGAGTTTCCTTATATTGACATTTTTAAAAGAAACTTAAAATTCACAAATACTAAATGAATGCAAGAACTGAAAATGTCACTGAAGTCAAGATTGCAGGTCATCTGCTTTGGTGGCATTTTGCGCATTTCTCTGCTTCTAACCACTTAGGTTCTCTAATCCTCCTCTGCTTGGAGATTTGTTGAAAGGTTATTTTTAGAGCCAGCATCTACTATGTAATGTTCATGTTAAAAACGAACTCTTAGCACTTCATTAAGGGACAAAGTCCTCAGCCTGGAGAGGGACTGAGTTGGTTGGGTGGGGAGTGGACACTCTGACTTGGCATTGAGAGCCTTGTGCAGTCAGTGATCAGTGAACCTGCTGGGGAGCAGGGAACCCAGGGCCTGGCAACTGCTTTGGTCTTGTCTTCACTGTCCTGCCATCATTCCTTTAGTATTGTACAATGGTTTTGTTCCTGTGAAAATTTATTTTCTGTTGTAGCTGTGTAAATATGAATGGAATACTGACATTATTAAGTTTTACATTGCATCTCGGTATTGATCTCTGGAAACTGATGTATTAGGTTCCAATTTTCAGTAGTAGCAGAAACTGACATGCTTTTATGGGCATGCTGAAGCCTCTGGATGAAGGAGCACGAAGGGAAGGGGCATTTGGTTCAGGCAAGTACAAGTAAAGCATTTCAATAGGGGAGGATCAGAACGTGAAGGTAGCATATACAGAACTCATTCCTGGCACTAGATTTTGCTCCTTCAGGATTCTTAAATCTAAATAAGGGTGGCAGTGCCCATTTTAAGAAGGATTTCAGCTCTAATTGAGGACAATCACCAGGGCTTTAAAGGGGTTTAGTGTTTGGGCTGCCTCTGACCTCACTGAAGGTATTTCTTTTGAGGGGTGGTGTGTGAGCATATGTGTGCGTGTGCATCTGTCATGTGGGTTTTAAAAATCTTTTTTTACATGTGGTATCCACAAAATATATCTCTGCTTGTAAATTTTATTATAGAAATCTTTATTCTGTATAGATAGCCTATTTAATAGGGATTCTATATAACCCAGTGGGACTTTCAGAAGAAGTACTGTTGTAAGGAATTCACTTGGTATTTCTTTGCTTTAGCTTTTAAATGGCTTGATTTTAAAGGAGAAATTCTATTTATTAATAAAAGTGTCACCCTCTTGGTGCTAAGCAGGAGAATTCACAATTACAGCAGTGTGTTTAAAATTAGGTTTTTCATAATCCTGCATCTTTTAATGTGATAAACTTGTGAATCCTTCTGTGACCTTTTTTAAAATGCATTATAAGACTGCTTTTGGAAGCTCTTACTGTTCTTTCCAGAAATACAGCTGCTTTGCTTGGGTCTCCTTGAGCCATATTTATAGTTGGTCCCAGCATTCCAGATTTCTGTTAAATTGTTAGGCGAGTAAAAACTTAGTTTGCCTCGCAGGTAAATCATTTTCACTCACTTACTGTCATCTGGAAACCATACAATTTCAGTGATTGTGTGTGTGTGTGTGTGTGTGTTGTTGTTGTTTATTTTTTTTCTATTTTAGTCAGTTTTTCTGGTGCCTAGAGTTGGGTTTTTCAGCTCTAAATATGAAAGCAAAAGAGATTAGAGTTAGTTACCAGAAGTATGTCCTCTAAAGGTGTGGTGAGCCTTTTTAAGAACCAACAGATTCTCTCTTGTCAATTACAGCAGTTTAACAATAGTTAAATGTTATTGCTGTTGTGCTGCTTCATTTAATGCACTGTGGAACAGAATAAGGGTATTGTTGGGATGGGATTTTGGTAACTTGAGGCTTTTAGCTGTGTTGACAGTTTGAGATAAAAAGATGTGAGTTAAAGTTTATGTGTGTGATATGACTTAACTATGCAGAAAATATATAAGTTGGGTGTACCTGTTTTATGTACATCTGCTATACTTACTCCCTTGAACCTGTGTATTTCTCAGTGTTCAGGTTACCTTGAGAAAGGCCATGCTTAGCACAGAACTGGATTTCTCCTCTGAGAAATTATAGCATGGTTTGAAGGAATCAAGTGATAAAGCAGTGTGCTGAATATGCAATAATTTACTTCTGTGTGCTGCATTTTAAGAAGCTAGATGAGAAGAGTAGCTGTGTTGGCTTCATTATGTTTTATGTCTTTGAGAGAAAAATAGGTCTTTGAGTCCACTTTTTAAATGTTCTTATGTTCCAACCTTACATGTTCCAAGGTTCAGTGCACTGTGAATCTTTTTTTTTAATTTTGTAGGTGCTTTTATGTATAACTGTAATGATTTGTAGGATGTTAAGTGAAGTTTTTTGTACTTAACCATTGTTATCCAAAAGATAGGGGTATAATTTACATGCTTTCACAAGCTTTTTGTTAAGAAAGAGCAAATGAATGGTTTTAGGATTTCAACCAGTGACACTCTCCTGAGACAGAAATTGAATGAAACCCTTAGCAGGGGTAAAATTTGAAGAGGTTTGAAACTTAAGTTCGATTTTCATGTTAATATATAAAAACAAGTCTCCTGTGCTGTCAAAGGATTTGTGGTCACTGCTTGCTGCTTTGAGCTTTGGATATCCTTATTTTTCTATTAAATATCAATTAGTAAGTGCAGATAATGAAGATGTATAGCAAAATACAGCGAAAGTAATTATATGCTGTAAGATTGGGTATTTTGTCTTTTAAGGCTTTAGTAGTTTTGTGTAATGTCAAATAAAAAAAATCAAATCTAAGTGAATGGCATCCTTCCATAGGAATTAAATTTAAATTTTATTATAAAACTCAACATATTATGGTGGTCATTAGAAAAATTCAGGTCTAAGTGCATGTATGCATTAAAAACATTTCGTTACCTAATTCCCTTCCCCCTTCCTTTGGTTTCCAACAGGAGTTAACTTGAACAGTAAGGAGCAAAGTCGATATAAAAATTAGACTGCCAAATTACTTTTCTTACTATGATAATATATTGTGGCTTTTTATCTTTATTTTTGTACCAGTACTTTTCTCTGCCTGTTCAGAGATTGTGTTTTGATTGACATCTATTGTGTCTCTGTATTCTCTGAGGCAGTGTTTTCTTTGCATATTAATCATAGTTACAAGGTCAAATTCATTAACATGTTTCTGATTGAAGAAAGGTGTTACTTAATGATTTTGACTCGGATTATATTCTGGCCTGGGGAAGGGGCTCATATGTATTGTTTTAACTTCAGATTAATGATAAGCAAGACTTATTTTGTCTGAAGGTGTCAATATCCTTTTCCTTTAAGTACCTATCTCTGGGTAAACAAGTGTTAGTAAAAGTACAGTTTTGTTAAACCTTGTTTTTGATAGTTGGATAAAGCCTGGCTAGTTCCTCATTTTATGTTCTGTCCTAAGCCTTTAAAGTGCATTTGTATAGTTGCCGAAAACTCTAAAAATGAGATTATGATGGGCTTTTTCAGCAGCTTTTTCTACCTAGAATTGAGTTGCTCTTGAAGTTTATACTCCTGTGTCATAAAGATGGCAGATTGCAAATAGGCAGTAAAGGCTCTTTCCTGTGCTTGCAAAATAGAGTTCTGGATTGCAGTTTCAAGATCCAGTATAGAGAATTATTACAGAACAAAAGTGCTCTGAGGGGAAGATAGCTGTAGTTGTTGGGCAAAGAGTGGAGGGAAGAAATTTTAGAAGATAAATCAGTTCTTGAGTGCTGTCTGTTGTATTAGGCTAGAAACATGATCATTGCCTAGGCCAAGCAGTGTCTAATATATATGGCCATTACCAGGTGTTTCCTAGCTCTGGGTAAAGTTATTTTTTTACCGCTGCCAAGCAATCCAGTAAATCTTAAGTAATTTTTCTCACTTCAGAGACCAGTATTTGAGAGTGCAGTCCTTCCTGTGCTGATAATTTACAACTCCAGCTGCACTGAAGTGCTCTACTTTCTTACAGGAATGTGACTCAGAGCACCGACAGCCACAGTCAGGCATGTGTCATAGTCACTTCATATGGTAGCTATACATTTGTCCTGAATGGTGATCCATTCCTTTCCATCTAGTTTTCTTGTGACAAACCACATTACTATTGAAACAGTAGTCTAAAGCTAAGGAAAAGAATGAAGCTACCTCTCATACATGGGAGTGGACTTGGAAGGCTGGCTGCCACCAGCTTAGTTGCTCAGACTTTAAAGTACAAAGAAATGTAAATAAAAAGCTATGGTAAAATATGGAAGTTTTATTTTGAGAGATGTTTATAATTGAATCTTTACTCTGGGTCTCCAGATTAATGAAATCACAAGTAATGAGATTCCATTTGTCTTGTGTCTTCTGTGGTTAGCAGAGGGGATGGTCTAGCTCTAGTAGCAGCTTGAAAGCACAATCTGAAAATAACCGTGACAAGAGTGCTTGCATTAGCTGTGTCATATTGGCCAAGGGTGCTTGGGAGAAAGGGATTGGATGCAGAAATCAGTTGAAGTCAGTTGCCTTGGTTTGTGACTTCGTCCCATATCAGCCTTCCTCTTAGTAGACTTCTTTTATCCAATGGAAGAATAAGGCCCTGAACATATATATGTGCTGCTTTTTTTTGGTGGGAGGGCTCTTGCAGGGGTTTGGGTATTGTTTTGGTTCTTGGCTTCTATCTGTTGAATGCCATTTGAAGACTGGTTGTTTCTTAATTCTGTTTCTTGGTGTGACTGGCCGGGAAGAGGCCATAAGAGTCTCCACCCCACCCCACCTCTCCTTTTTTATCTCATCCCTTCTATAGAAAAATAGTTTGTGCTACATCCATATGGTGGTAAATCTGCCACAGTGGGAATTTACATGCAGTGATCATAATCTTGCTTGCCTTTTACAGATCTCACTTGACCCTTGGGCTGTAAGCAGACAGGCAGGCTATGGACACCTGTGCTGTTTTGGGTCTCTCAATGCATTTAGCTTGTCTATTGGATTTGGGAACAAAGAAAACTTCTGTGTGGTTCTAGGGTAAAATGCGCAGTGTTCTGCTAGTCTTTAGTCCTTGAGTGGACTTTAGTTAACAGGTTGTGGACTTGCGGAGGTAGAATGTAATATTTTAATTTAAGCTGCTTTTAATTCGTTGACTGAGGTTCTAAAACAGTCTATAGCTACTACAGTTGAAACATTTTGGGGACAAATCTACCATTGTTAGTCATTTCTAAAGCTTTAAGAAGTTAGTTCTTTGTAAAATACCTTGGCTGAATATTCTTTTGTGATATTTTAAGATCAACTATGGATGACAACAAATGAAAGCAAAGGTTTTCAACAGGATGCAGTTTAGCAAGGTAGTAACTATTCCTCAGTCGTTCGGTTAGGTGTTAATACTTTTTGCAGTGAATGAGTAGCAGTGGACTTAACACTCTTCATGTCCTGTATATATCATGTGCACTGATAGAGAAGCACAAAAGGTGTATCTACGAGAGTTTCTCTGTGCGTTTCACTACTGTCCTAGGGCACTGCTGTCTCTGTTCAATTTAGGTTTGTGTTTGGATGTTGTACGAGTACCGTTTAATTTCAAATATAAGTGTCCAAAGAATGGAGTCTTTAATTTTGCTTATTTGCTCATATCTCACTTCAAAGTTAGGACAGGAGACAACTGATTTTCCATTTTCTTACAAACTTTTTTTCAGTAACAGGGAAGGAAAATAAAACCCTGAACTATATTGTATATATATATTTGTGTATATTAATACACACATAGTATATATATATATACACACATATTTTCTTATGATTGTGTTTGAAATGCATTAGCTTAATACCTTATAAAAAATCGTCTTTGGTAAGTATTGACACAATTCAGATTATAAGTTTTACCTGTTGGCTTTAATGAAAACTTAAAACAATCTTATTTCAGAATAAAATAATCAAATGGAATTGTAGTTCATGGATTAACTAAGGTGAGATATTCTTATATATGAGATTGTCTTTCATCTAATCAAAATAAGGATATGCAGTTTAGTTTGGATGGGAAAGGGGATAAGAAATTTTTTTTTTTTTTTAACCCTGCTATTTCCAAAACAAGGGTTTGAAGTGTCTTTTATGCTGTGGAGACTAGGTAATGTTCATGGAAGATGTGTAGTCTTAAAACCGTTTTCTTGGAAGTAGGTTTTAGTGTACAAGGTGAAGCTATTTATGCTGAGTCATGTTAAATTTTATGTGGGACCTAAAAAGCTGGCAGAAAACAATTGAAGTGGTCTCACTAAATAGGATATTAAGAGAACTGGACTTTAGAATAAATGTGATAACTAGGTTTGTAAACTATTCAGTAATCATTTGTCTTATGTGGAATGATTTAATTTTTGCCTTAATTATCACAGCATTCTATTACTTTACCTTCTAGGGCATTTTAATGTTTGGAAAAAGACTCTCAGTAAACCATTGGAGTAATTCTATTTATGGTAGTAATGAAGTTCCTGGTGCTTGATTTGGTTGTCAAACAATTAGAGCAGAAAAGGTACCCTCTGAAACACCTGTGGGGTTTACCTCGTTCTACAAATTGAGACCTTTAGAGTGGATTTGTGTTTCTGGATTTATTATATTCTGGCTGAACAGTAGCTTGGTCTCTTTCCCCTCTGTGTTAATGGAAGGATGAGGACTGATTTTCACTTAATTTGGGTGTGGCTATTATAAATTAAGAATTTCCAATGAGTTTAAATGTTTGCCGGATAAAGTCTACTAGAAATGCCAGCTGCACTCTCCACTGAGAAAATGAACAAAGACCTGTCTTAACAGTTATTCTTTTTTGAAAGCTTTTTGATGTAAATAACATCAGTTTAGAAATTAAAAACCTTTTATCATACAGAATACAATTTGGATGAAGGGAAGTTTCCTTTGTATTTTAAAACATTTTTATGGTTGATTCAAATATTGGCTTTCTGTAAAAATATTATCGTGTTACATTTAGACTGTTTGTAGTGCAATATCAATAAATTTTGCTGCTCCAGCAGTTTTAATTACTACCTTAACCTGGTTTCTGCTACTGTTACTTGTTATTATATTTTGGTTGTGTCTCTTTGGACCGATAAAAAATGACAAGTATGAGATAAAGACCTGCTTACATGATGAGAAGAAATCTTAAAAGGTAGAATGTGTCTGCAAAAGTGAAAATAAAGAACTGGTATGTATTCTCCATCTCAACAGTTTGGTTATTGCTTTAAAGCAGAATTACAGTTACATACATACAATCCCTTATATTTCTTCTAGAACCAGGCTTTCCAGATAGAATGCTTGACAATCCTTGGATCTTCAGAAAAATCTATTCTTCTTCACTAGAGACCTCAGCTGTATGATAATTTTTATTTAAAATTTTAAGAGGCGGCCCAAGCTTTCATAGAGCTGACCACACACTTCCAGGAAGAGTGTTTCTCTAACAGACGTGTTGCCATCCTTTCTTGTATTTGTGTGTGACTTCCTTGCTCTTCCAGTTCTTTTTATTTTTTTAATGTTTTATTTATTCTTGAGAGAGAGAGAGAGCATGAGCAAGGGAGGGGCAGAGAGAGAGGGACACATAATCTGAAGCAGATTCCAGGCTCTGAGCTGTCAACACAGAGCCCGACGTGGGGCTTGAACCCACAAGCCATGAGATCATGACCTGAGCCGAAGTTGGTCGCTCAACCGACTGGCGTCCCCTCCAGTTCTTAATTATATTCCATTTCCCTGATTTTTCGTTAACTTCCCATTCATTCCAAGTTTTAAAAGGCAGCTAAATAGAAATTGGCGATAAATGAGGTTTCTTTGGCTGTTTTGACCTAATATACTATTTTCTAGTCCCCAGCTCTGACCCGGGCTTTCGATTTAATGTGAAGCATCACAGGTTTGATATTTACATGTTAAACAGTATTGCAGGAGGGGCACTTGGGTGGCTCAGTCGGTTAAGTGTCCGACTCTTGGTTTCAGCTCAGATCATGATCTCGGGGTTGCTAGTTAGTTTGAGCCCCATGTGGGGCTCTGCACTGACGGTGCTGCAAAGCCTGTTTGGAATTCTCTCCCTCTTGCAAAATAAACTTAAAAAAAAATTAAACAGTATTGCAGAAGGACAGCCTTACCCTTTAATGAACACAGTTAAAGTACATCATGGAATTAGAAATATTTATTCAGAATATAAGAATGTTTGTAAAATATTATAAATGTCTCTGTATAAATAAATGGAGTTTTTTTTTTAAATTCTATATCAAATAACACAAAGTAGCTATTTTACAGCAGCTAAAACTAAAGGCATCTGGAAACATTTAAAGCATACAAGTGAAGAATCTAAAAAATTACAAGGTATAGTACAGTGTTAAGTGGAAACTTTAAAATGAGACTCAGTACAAACAGTAGAACAATACTGACAAATGCAAACTTAGTCACATGTGCTTTAATAACTGACAGTACATTCAAGCAGGTTTTTCTAATTCAAGTGGTTTAAAAAGCACATTTTCAAATAGGAAACTGAAATCTCATGCAAAGTAAATAAGTCTTGATAATATGTCAAGAAACTGATTAGAAATAGAAAAGTGAACATTTCATTATCTTTGCATTAGGTTCAAACAAAAGCAGATTCTCATTAGGGGCTCTCACTTGGCAGTCCTGACAGGAACACTCTCCGTGAATTCTAGGAGTTCTACAAACAGAACATTTTCTACATGGATTTGATTTGCAAAAAGTGCCAAAGTGAACAGTACAGCAAGAACTACCTAAAGGCAGGTCATCTGTGTGAATGGAGGGTGAGAATTCTGTATATAGCTTGCTTTATTCTGCTGAGCTGGGATTTCAAATGATTAGTGGGTGATTTGTAGCAACCTTGACTATGGAAAAAATCAAGTCAAGGGTATGGTTAGGGTCTGGTTATTCCAGTAGCAGTTGCTGTTACTGGGCAATGATTTCTTGGTCATATGTAAGATCTTAGATGCAATGTGATAAGAGAATTTATCAGATATTAATCACAAATGCAACCATTGTCTATGTGAAACTGTCTTCCTCTGTACAGGAATTGGTAAAATGAGAACGCATGTATAGCTGCTTTTCAGCTTGTACCTTTTTCACTTGTTTATATTTTAATAGCCATGGAATGCTCAGTGATGATACGGTGGCAGCAGCCACCATCATTAATAGTTCTTTTTCCAATTCTAAAAAGTCCATGCTTGGCAGCCTAAGGCATGTCTCTATTAGTGAGTCACATGAAATTAACTAGAAAGTAACTTCAAGTGTGTGAAATGGGGAACTTGAGAAGGCCACAGAGTCAGCACTCACTTGAGCCCGGCTGACATGAACACAGGTTTCAGCGACCCAGAAGAGGATTTGGATAAACTTCAGTAAGAACTGTGTGTGCAGCAGGTAGAGTTTGCAAGCCTCAGTGAGAGGTGATGATTGTGTCAAATAGGCCATTGGACTGGATAAATAAAAAAACATTTGTTTTTTTTTTTTTTGGAGATTTTAAAAATACTATTCTACAAAGCTGTCATTTCAGAAAAAAACCTCCCAAAATGTTGCTTCTGCTCCCTTCCCTCCCAAAATGCCTTGGCAGCCCTATGACTGCACCCTGTTGAATTCAGTGAAATTTCACTCTTCAGGTGATTCTTTCCGTTTGGGTCTCTGCTGCATCTAGAAATGTACGTACAGCTGTAAACTAAGTGAACATGATCTTTGCACTTTCTGCAGTTTCACAGATGAGACCTAACTCCCCGTTAGGCATTTGCAAATGGCTTTAAGTTTTATGGATCCTTAGGATTTCCGTAAGTCATTAATAAAAGCTTTGGTCATTTTCTGTACTCCTGATGTCTCTTCTCACTACTTTACTTAGAACATGAACATGATATTCCAAACACGTGAGAGCTTTGAGTTAGGTAATTGATAGAATTAAGAATCTTTAGGTTACTATAGAGGTTCTTAAATTCATGCCATTGACAGACTCCAGTCCAGATGAGCTAAAACTATGGGATGTTTTTTTTTTTTTTTCCTTCATTTAGAATAACATAATTGCATCTATATGTAGGTGGGAATTAGGAGATCTTCAAATAGTTTCAAGTTTTTCTTAGAGCAGTAAAATCCTTACTAGCCTCATCCTAACAGTTTTTGAGAAAAAAAT
The DNA here is from genome assembly GCF_018350175.1 of Felis catus. Taxonomy (NCBI): domain Eukaryota; kingdom Metazoa; phylum Chordata; class Mammalia; order Carnivora; family Felidae; genus Felis; species Felis catus. The sequence goes on from NC_058368.1 coordinate 172,176,632, forward strand.
CGCATTGGGTCTAATTGGGACTGCCTTTCTGGAGTAGAATGTCAAGGCTCTAATTAAGTTCTCTGAGATCCCTGTAGAAAGTACTGACGCAGGCTCAGAGGAGGACTTAGCAACAGGTGCATGCATCTCCAAGGAGAATTAAGCAATTATGTTTAACTGGCACTTAATTTTTTTATTAACTGAACATTCCAGTTTCAGGCAACATGGATATTAACTTCAGGAACTTGACATGCTTGCAGATGAGAGCGAATATGAAACAGTTAATTACCTGCATTGGCAGTGATGAAACATCTAGTGTATACCGCTGGGACTGGAGCATGAGCTGGAGGAAGGGCATGAGAAATCTCACCTGTCTGATCACACAAGATACTTAATCATAAATAACTTCTGGTATGTCTCAAAGAGGAATCTTCCCACCTGCAAGTCCATTGAAGTTCTGGCAGCTGGTGCAGATGGGGTTTGGCAGAACATCAGATCAGTTGGCGGGCCCACACATGGATGCCGCTCCAGCCACAGACTGCAGTCTCTTTTGCCTGATTTTTGCCTTAATTCGGCAGTGGGAAATACAACCCTAAGGAACTGTGAGATGGATCCTTTCTTCCTGTGCCTGTTTCTCTGAGAGCCAGAGACTGAATTCTGAACAGAGAAGGTGACTGCCTAAAAGGAGTAACCACTGAGGAAGCCAGAAAACAAAAACATGAAAGTCAAATCTGTTTCATTGTTTACCTTTTATGGAGAGGTCAATAAACCAGCTTCTATTTAGAAAGAAAAACTCAGGTTTTCAGGCACCTGCAATTTTTTTACTTTTAATCAATGTGGTTTTAGTGGGACTCATGATTAGAATAAATCAGTGGCTCTTGGTTCACCTTCAACCAGCATCTTGTCTTAGGGAGTATTTGAAAAACACAAGGAAAGGAAATCAACTATTTAATTGCTTTTTTATTCCACACCTTTATAAAAGTAACAGTTTTCTGGGGAAATAGTTTGGATCTAGTCATCACATATTAAAAAGTATGATGTTGAAGGATAAACTCAAAGGAGACCAGGTAGGGTAATACTGGGCTTAAAATGGAGGAGCTGAGACCTCCCGAGTCTGAAAGAGTTACATGACCCTATATGACTCACCTAAAAGAGTGAGTTCTCTTTTAACTTGGACCAAGAATGGTAGACAGAGGTCAGCAGACGATTTTATTCCTGTGTCAGCTATATACTTTTCAGTGTTGGTGAAATTAAAACTTCTGATGCCTGTTCAGTCAACAGAAGAGCCATGAGTGGTTTCCCACCCTGGACATCCCAATTGGCTAAGGGGAGGCCGTTTCCCCTAGGCAGACTGGAAAAATGGGGAAAACCAGCATTTTGCCTTTTAAACCCCTTTTGCACATACTTTTTTAGCCATAAAATTTTCCTTATGACAAAATGAAACTTTATCACACGCATAAAAATTAAGAAAAAAAAATCACAAGAACCATCTTTGCTAAATAGATACATAACAGAAACAGGAGCCAGTGGGCACTTTCACAGTGATCAAAGCAGCCAAAAGCTGGTCCTTCCAGACTTACACTGGTTTTTGTTTTGTTTTGTTTGAAGGCAGGCAGCTTCACTGCTGGCCTGAGAAAGAAGGGTGATCGCTTTTGGGAAAGAACTGCCCTTCCCTCCAAGGTGGTGGCTGGAGTGGCCTTCGCCATTGCAAAGAAGGCTTGAGGAACTCAGCTTGTCTGAAAACAGACCTTTAGTAGCTCACGGATATTGGGGCTGTAATGTGACCTGGTCATAAACAAAACTTCGTGCACTGTGGCATTGGGATACAGTTCTCAGGAGACTGGGTGGATCTTCAGGTGCTACAGAATGAAAGGCAAGTGGTGTTTGAAAATGTCAGTGTAGGGTAACTACAGAAGAACTGAAAGACAGGAATGGAATAATGAATTTAAGATGGTGGAGGCCTTCCTGAAAGAATTCAGGTACTTTGGTCCCCGCCCAGTCCTGTCAGCATTTTTCTTGAGATTTAACCTGTTTAAGGACTAAGTACCGTATACTAACCGCCATTTCTCTAGGGGGATAAAAGGAGGTCTCAACAACCATTTCTTCACCCCCTGCCCTTCCTAACAGCAGAAGTGAAGTTGAACTGGTGGTTCAGTAGCAGTCTCTTCAATAGGTGGTATCAGCCTGCAAAACATTCAGTCTACTCCATGTCCTGCCTCTTGCCTTTAGAGAAAGAGAGGTCCAGAGCTATGTTTCTCGTCCTGTGCATGAGCTTTGTTTGATTCATGCAGAACAGCAATTATGTGGTGCCCTGGGGTGGGCAAAAGTACTAATGCTCCTCTGCTCTTGAAGAAACTCCTGGTAAAATTTTAGTTCCACTATATGTATCAATAGGACTATCTCAGCTCTAAGTCTTGGCTTTAATAAGGCTCCACTGGGAGGGAAAACCCCAGAGTCAAAAGAAAGTGCCCTTCCCATCCCTACATCCACAGTGAGAGGTGAAAGAAGTGCTCATTCTCCCAAACAGCTGTCAGGCATAGCCCTGGGGTTGCTCCCCCGTAACTTCAAATGTATCAGGGACCAGAAGCAATGCCTATGCACCACCCCCCTGTAATCTAGAGCACCTCTGAGCGACCGTCTGTCTTGGGGTTGGTAGTGGGACTTGAACACCAAAGGCCTGGTTGCAATAAGCAAATCAGTTCTAGAGGCTGAAGACAACCCCTCCCCACTCCCATGTGTTGTCAGCATTTATCCCTGAAGAAGAAAGAGGAGAAATGGGATGTCAAAGATAAGGAAAGAATGGACAGTCTTGTAAAACAAATGCCGAGGGTACCATCAATGCACAAGCTCCAGAACAGGTGGGAGAGTGACTGCCGGGGCTGAGAGCAGAAGCAAGGCCTACTGAGCATGGCGCACAGAGCAGGTATTTACAGGCTGTCCGTGGGCCTGGAAGGGGAGGGGCGGGAGCCTCTGGATAGTCTACACGGTGTCACCAGGCCACTCACCCCTGGGGCTGATGAGTCCATGGCACTCCACTATGCAGGTGCTGACCTACCTGCCAACCTTCCTTTTTGTCACTCTCCCACCAGGTGCTCTGCCTCCGGGGTGCTTCTGTCCCCGGTGAACTGCTAGAGTTTAGCTTCCATGGAAGGAGCTTTGGTGCCCAAGTGCTGATTAAAGTGAAGTTTCATTGGTGTGTGGCCTTGAGTTTTCCTCCTCCAGCAGAGCTATTCTTTGCTTAAGCATCCTCACTTGGGTCTCGTGTCTCTCCACCATGGCCATCATCTGAGACTCCAACTTCTTCAGTTTGTTCTGATGCTTCTTCTTTGCTTTCTCATAGGCAGCCACCAAGTTGCTGTGGGAGGAGAGGGGAGGAGAAGGAAGAATTATTTGAGGAGTGTTGGGGCACACACTACTGTCTGCTGGGTAACCAGGTCCAGAGAGAGGTCCCTCGGTCTCTAAAGTAGGAATCTGAAGTCAGGTGTTCGGCGCTCATGGCCACTCACCTGTTGGCTTAACTGTAGTTAGTTTCCGTGCTAGAGACTTCTCCCTAATCTGTTAGGAGGAGTGTAAACCAACAACCCAGACTAGCCACATCCAAAATCAGTAACAGAAAAGGCAGCTGAATTCCAGAAATCTGTCATTTAAATACAAACGGTGAATCTGGATCTTTTTGTTGTTCCACGGCTGCCTACAACAGATGGTCGAGCATAAACTACCAAGAGTGTTCCTCAAGCCCTGCAGTCTAAGTGACCTCACCTAGGAGGTGGGCACAGAGGCTCCGATGACTTCTCTTTACACTTTGGGCTGGTGAGATTCAGAGCACGAGGCCATAAACTAACATTGCCAGCCAAACACGGAATATAAGCCTTTGTGAACTTACAAAGTTCTTACAAAGAACTTATAAAGAGCATGGTGGAAGAGAACAGGGGGTGAGCAAGTCCTAATACCCTCTCTGGTTCAAAATAGCACCCCAGTCCATTCCACGTACAGTGAGGTCCTCCAAGTGTGGTCTGAGAACAGACTCCCAGAGATTCCCAAAACCCCCTCAGGAGAGGCCTTGGAGGTCCTTTACCTCCTAACTACACATCTGTGTGAAGCTAGATATTCCGGATTTATTTCAAAACAATATATTGCCTGTAGAAATGGATGTGTGTCCTATTACACCAGTTTATTTTGAGAGCGTGTGCATGTGTGCAACAGGTGGGGGGGGAGGGGCAGAGGGAGGGAGAGAGAATCCAAAGCAGGCTCTGCGCTGACAGCGTGGACGCACTCCTTCGACAACCTGTAAGATCACGACCTGAGCAGATACCGAGAGTCGGATGCTCAACCAACTGAGCCACCCAGGCGCCCCTAAACCAGACCTTAAATAGATTTCCAAATTGTAAAAACAGTACCACTTTTCTAATTATCTTTTTGGAAAATAGTTATTTTTTAAATAAGTGCCAGTTGTATTATATGTAAATTTATTTTATTTTCTCGTAAATGAATAAAAAGTTACAGACATTTGTCTCGGTTTTAGTTTCTAAAGTGAGATTTATCAATAAATAATTTGAAAACAAAGTTCTTTGAGTTCCTCAAGTTTTGTGAACATAAAGGGGTCCTGAGCCCAAAAAGTTTGAGACTGCTGCCTTAGAGCAGTGCTCTGTAAAGTGTTGCTCAAATAGGGGTGCCTGGCTGGCTCAGTTGGTAGAGTGAGCATCTCCATCTTGGGGTCGTGAGTTCAAGCCCCACGTCAGGGGCAGAGTTTACTTAAGACAAATAAATACAAAATAAATGTTGCTCAAGAAAGGTTCTGTAGCCAATTTTGTTTGGAAGACGTTGGCTTAAACACAAACATATCTTTTCATTGTAGGACTTCTCAGAACCTTTACTGTGTTAATTGTTAAGGGGACCACAGTGTGCTGTATTTCCCAAACATGTGGCCCAAGGACAGGCCTTTACTATTTCTTAGTCATCTATGTAACATACATAACACTATGTAATGCTCTAGAGAAGACCAGGCTGGGGGAGTAGGGGTGGGCAGGTGAGGACTTTTCATTCCAGTACTGGTTTGCAGTAATTATGGACCTGCCCTTCCTGGTGTGGGAGTCCAGGCACCCTTGAGAATCCACAAATGGAGATTTTACCTGTTGGCTCGCTTTAGGTCATTCACGAACTCTGCTGATTGCTGGTGTCGGATTTCACTGCTCTTGGTGAGTCTTTCCAAGGCGCTCACCAGCTCTTGCACTCTGGCCTTTAACTTCTTTTCTCTGTATCAAAGGAGAGACAGAGCACGCCTTGAGTAACTTGACATGATGGGGGCGGTGGCTATTACCCTGCAAGTGGTGGCAGAGAGGAAGGTTTAGCTTGTGAAGTCAAAAGGCAGGTACGAAGAGGAAGTTACTAGAGGGCTCAAGAGTTCACCTTCCGCTCAGCAGAACCAGAACATCTCAGCACTGCTTTCTTTAATAAGAAGAGCCCCTTAGAGATCTCAGCTCTCCGTCTTGTGTCACAAAGGAATAAGGTGGGAGGTTGTAGCCTTCCAGCTATGGAAAGTAAGCCAGTCTAGAAGTTTCTGCTTGGGCATACCAAATGCTCAGCCACAAGTACAGCTTGACCACAAAACCTTATCTGGGGCCCACACTCCTCTTTTCCAAGTGTGCTGAAGCATCTCTTGAATCACCCTGGTTTGAGTACAAAACCTCTGGTCTGGGCTGCCTACCCTGGACAAGTCCCTACTAGGTGAAATCAACATGTACTACTTTTGCAGAAACACAAAAAGCAGTACTGATGGAGTGGAAATCAATATTCTCATTTTAAAGGTCCTTGTTCCCCCTTTAAAGTACTTAAATTAGATTTGCACTTTGAAAACTCCCTGCCCCATGGTTTCAAGTTCCTTGGGCTCTTTCCTGCTAGAGGAACTCAAAGTAATTGACTTAGGGTTCAGTTATGGGAGGTTTCTGGTGTCCAATGTGCATATTGCCTTCCTGTGATTGCTTCAAGAGCGTGAGACCTGGGCAGGGAAGCATTAATGAGACCTTCCCTCAAGAGGCACAGTGTTACCACATAGTCCCAAGTGTCACATGCAGCACATCTGATCTGTTTTATTTGAATTCACTCACCAGGTTCCCCCATTAGCATGTAGGCTCTAAGGTGGCAAAGACCTTACTCAAATATACTCTGGTGGTACCCAGCACCATGCCTGGGTGACAGCTTCTCCGGGACAAAAGTTGTTAAAATAGCTTCATAACAACTCACTGAAGGTATCAGATTCCTTGGAGTATAATGAGAAACCAGGATTTACGGGAGAAATTCCTCTAAAAATGATGCATGAGTGGACGACAAACGTACATGAGCACAACTGTTCTGGAAGGCAATTTGGAAGCATGTAGCAAAATAAAAAGTGAACATACTCCTTGAGTAGACAACCTGATTTCAAGGAATTATTCTTACAGCACATGTAGGCGCCTAAAGACACATGAGATTACAGCTGGACTCACTTCAGTACTGGTTACAACAGCTAAGAATGGGGACCAACCAGGGGACTGGGTAAGTTCATTAAGGTATACTGGTTCTATTGAAATGCCCTGCAACTATTTGTTAAAAATGCAGATCATCGTGCACTGGCATGGAAAGGTATCTGATATATCATCAAGTGAAAAGCACAAGTTCTACTGGATGCCAGTTTTGCAAAGACAACTAAAAATCTGAGCGGGAACGGCTCAGACACTCTAACAACTACCAGACCAGACACTCTTAACAGACCAGAGAGCTACCCACCACTCAACAACGGGTAACTCCCAGAAGGGGTGACTGAAGGCTCTCATGTTCTACTTTACTCACTTCTGCATTGCTTAAAGTTTTTGTAATTTTTTGTATGCTTTTTGTAAAGTGTGTGAGAACCAGTCTCAGTGGTAACGCTTCCTGTAGGAGGGCTGTGGGAGGGTGCACAGATGGGCTAGCCCTTCCTGGCTTTTCAAATATCTTTTACGTTTCTGCCTCCAGTTACTCTAAGCGCAAGTCAGGCTTTCCGACAAGCTCACTAATGAAAGAACTGCGACACAAAAATCTAGGCTTGCTTTTGTGAGGATGGAGGGGGAAAGGTCTTTTTAAAGGAAACCTAACAACCAGCCCTAAGTCCCGATGACTACTCAGTGAATCCTCGCACCCACCCTAAGGGAACTGGAGCCAGGGCGGCTGCAGAGCAATTCCTGAGGAATGTGAGTGTCTTAGGGGCCCTAGCAGCCCCCAGGAGATCTCAGATCTGGTTGCATTTACTACTGTAATGCAGAGAGCGGACAATTTTCTAGCAGAAGTGAGAAGTGTCATGGAGGGTGGTGACAGGCAGCCCTCTGTCAGTTGAGGCAATGTGAGGACAACAGGAAAGATTTCTCCCCCTTCCTTCTGGCTATTAAGAATGGGGAAGGGGTTATTTGTCCTACATTTTTTGTTACTGTTCCGATTCTTTTGTCTTTTGTTCTAAAGTTGATGAATAGTGTAAAGGGGAAAAAAAAAATCATGAAGTGAATTTAAAATGTCACCATGAACTCAATAAATTCAAAACAAAAAAACTGCCCAGAGCGATACCCTTTCCCACCCCAATTCCATCCACACCCCTGCCCCACCAGCCTAGAGAATATGGAAATCCCAGGCTCACCACAAAACAAAGGGTTCCTTTGCCCCAATACCCAGGCCCCTGGGGGACCGGAGGGAGTTTTTCCGGACCTGGCAGGCTTTTCAGGACTGGGAAGACAGAGGAGAGGCCCTGCCCAACTGAGGGGCAGGGGCACACTGGGAGCTGCGAGTTGCCTCTAAGAACTCCCTGGGCCTCAGGAAGGAGATGAGAGTGCACCTGTTTGTACAGATTCCAGGACAGAACCAGGATGCTGATTTATTTACTGATACAAAGATGAGGCCAAATTTCAAACCTAAACCTAAACCTAAAACATGGGTTACTTTACCTGTTTTCATTTGAGTGAGGCAGACACCTGTCATAGGAGTCATGGTTCCAAGTGTCACTCTTCGACTGAAATACGAAACCACTTTGAAGTGACCATGAAAGAGGACTTTACCTCCATTTTGACCTTAGTCTGCACTTTCCAATTAAGTTTTTCTTTCCAGTTTATCTCTGAACTCAGGCAAAAGACGTGCAGGCAAAGCATCCCCTGATGGGAACCGAAACTATCCCCTTAAGCAATGACTACCCTGAGCCAGCAAAACCCTGCATGCACCCGCTGACCTCTGTCCCACATTTTCCCTACATAAACCTAGAAGTATCTTCAGCACTTGGAGGCAGTATTTAAGCCAACAGTCCACGCCTTCCCGGTGTTGGCCTCACTCAAGTAAATTCCCTTCTTGTGTCACTACCACTCACCTCTCTGCCTTTGGATTTTGTCAGTGGTGAGTGGCCAAACTTGGTCTGTGTGACCCCCAGCACCAGGTGCTCTTGCACCCCTGCGCCCCAGCTACAACTCTACATCCACACCACCAGTACGGCAGCACTAGCCACCGCGGCCATCTGAGCACCCGAAGCATGGCTGGTCCAAACCCAGATATGCTGCGAGTGTAAACACACACCAAAATTTCAGGACTTGATGTGGAAAAAAAAAGAAAAAACGTAAAATATTTCAACAACTTTTAAAATATTGCGGGGTGCCTGGGTGGCTCGGTCGGTTAAGCGTCCAACTCTTGATTTCGGCTCAGGTCACGATCCCATGGTTCGTGGGATCTGTGAGCCTGCTTGGGATTCTCTCTTTCCCTATCCCTCCCCTGCTTGCGTGCTCAAGCACGTGCATGCATTCTGTCTCTAAATAAACTTAAAAAAAATATTGGGGTGCCTGGGTGGCTTGGTCAGTTGAGCGTCCAACTTCGGCTCAGGTCATGATCTCATGGTTCGTGAGTTCAAGCCCCATGTCGGGCTCTGTGCTGACAACTCAGAGCCTGGAACCTGCTTCGGATTCTGTGTCTCCCTCTCTCTCTGCTCCTCCCCTTCTAGCTCTCTCTCTCTCTCTCTCTCTCTTAAAAATAAACATTGAGGGGCTCCTGGGTGGCTCAGTCGGTTGGGCGTCAGACTTCAGCTCAGGTCACTATCTCGCGGTCCGTGAGTTCGAGCCCTGCGTTGGGCTCTGGGCTGATGGCTCAGAGCCTGGAGCCTGCTTCAGATGCTATGACTCCCTCTCTCTCTGCCCCTCCCCCGTTCATGCTCTGTCTCTCTCTGTCTCAAAAATAAAATAAAACGTTAAAAAAAATTTAAAAAAAAATAAACATTGAAAAAAATATTGATTATATGTTAAAATGATATTTTGGATATATTGAGCTGAACACTTTACTAGAGTAAATTTCATCTTTTGTTTTTTTAAGTTTTAAACGTGGCTACTAATAAAGTTTAAATTGCCCACGTGACTTCCATTTGTGACCTGTGTTCTGTCACCAGGGGACCAGCGCACGTGCTTGCAGCACAGCACCAGGGGTCACCCTGGATTCCATGTCAGTAGGTTTGGGGTGAGGCCCAAGAGCACCCAGGTGATTCTAACTACCAAGCAAATTTACGAAATGGGTAAGGCTAAGTGTTCCTCACCAGATGTATGATGTACTTCACGCGGTCTCAGAAGGTTCTGGATCACTTTCCTTAAGTCTACCACTTTCCTCGGTTTCTGGAAGTTCTTATTCCAGTCACTTTGGAACCTCAATCACTCACGTCCTGTTCCCTCTAGTTTCTGGTTCAAATTTTTCTTGGCCTTTAGCCGAGAAAGAATTTATACTGTGTCTAGATAAGATAATGAGGCTAACACACCACTTTCTTGGCTCCACACAGAAAAGAAAGTAAACATTAAACACGACATGCTCCCTTTGCCCCTCCAATACGGTGTTTTCTGGAATGCCCAGAACAACATCATCCCTGCCTTCTTCCTGGTTTCCTGACTCAGGAACGCGAGCGTCCCCCAGCAGGTGAAAAGTCTCTCTTTTTGGTAGCATTCTCACTGTGCAAGCCTGTGGCACCTGCCTGCGCACACATTTCAGTCAAGGGCCCCCCACTCCACCCAAAAACGGTGGTCCTTCCTGCTCCCCGAGGGTCCTGTGAGCCTCTCACCACAGAGCCAGGGGCGGTTTTTCTTTTCAACGTGAGCACCTGTAAGTGGCAGCACATGTGTGGTCCAGAGGGGGCCGCAGTGCCCGGGAGGAGGGGAGGGCTCACCAGCCACCAGGGATGGGGTACGCTGTCTCCAAAACAAAAAGGCCGGTGGGCACTATAATCACAAACCCAAACGTGCTGGGCGCGCCAGGGGAGCAACAGGGCGAGAGGCTGTGAGGCCGTCAGGAGACCTTCCGCACAGGCTGCGATCAGACCAAACCGCGGGGAACTGCAGCCACACAGCCACACAGCCACACGGCCTGCAATCTCTGGGTAATTGCTCGTTACACACAATTACTCAATAGCGAGAATCGTCTGCATATGTGGTTCTCTCTCCCTCCCCTTCCACTTGTGAACCCCAGCAGGCTTCCTCTCCACTGCCACTACTCGTCAGGTCACCCAGGACCTCAGCTGCCTACCCCTTCCCCTCTTCCTGGTGCACGCGCACCTTCATCCTTCACTCGGGAGCCCTGAGCCCACTCGGCCTTCCACCGTGTGGTCCCAGCCATCCCTCCCTGTTCCGCACAGACTCCTCTTTCACTGCCCGACTCGAAATCCCCGAGTATTTAGGACTTGGGCCGTATTTTGCGTCCTACCCTTTCTTTACTTGCCTCTCTCCATTCCCATTTACGTTCCTAAAAGTGACCTACGTGCTGGAAGCTTCCAAGTCGTTATTTCCAGGCCCTTCCTTGGATCTCTGGACTTGTCTATTTGACATCTCTACTCAGAAGGCGTCTATTTATCATGCCTGGAGCAGAACCTTCCAGATCATCGTTCCAATCCACCCTTCCTGCCCTGTCAGCAGACAGTAACACAGCCCAGCTGCAGTCACCAGTCTAGAATCAGCCCAACTCCTCCCTTTCCTTGTCCTCCACCTCCACTCAATGGCAATCCCCATCCACCAAGCCTTGTGAAAATTCTGCCCCACCGCCTAGAGGTCCAGGCTGCCCTCACTGCCGACCAGGAGCACCTGCTAACTGGGGTCTCTGCTTCACTTCTGCACCCTCTGGACTGGTCCTCACACAGCCGCTGGCTAATTCTTTAATAGGACAAATCGGATCATATTATTGTCCTTCAGTGCCTTCCACCTGCACTTAGAGTCAAGTCTGCGGTCTCACATTGATCTCAGAGGCCCTGCTTGACCCGACCTCTGCCTACCCAGTGTTGGGTATCACCCTCCCCCTTGCAGCCTGGAATCCTCTCAGTTCCCAGCACACACTATGCTGTTTCCCACCACACAACCCTGTACTAGGTTCCCCCTGCTCGACATGTGCTTCTTCCACTTGGCTACCTTTCCTCTTTCTCATGTCAGCTTAAATGTCACCTCTTTGTGAAAGCCCACCTTGCCTACCCATCTAAACATACGTCCCAGAGGTATGCCGTCACAGTACCTTGTCATTTCCTCCATACTATTCATTGCAATCTGTATTTAATTAAAAAAAACCCATCTCCATAGTGACTGTATCACATCACTGTAGTTATTTCCCTCATGGTCATCATCAGAGTCTGTAACTGCACTGACCTTTGAGAAAAGCCAGGCAGCGCTAACAGCAGTCTCTAAGTCCTTCACACAGATGGAGTTATTTACTTCTCACAATGACCCTTGGCAGTCAGTGCTATTAGTACTCTTCTAGTTTTTCAGATGAGGAACTTGAGACCCACTTAAGCGACTTGCCAGTATGCCCGTGGAATTGGCATGTGCCCCACAGTCTGTGTGCAAGTCTGTGCTCTTCAGCACCTCGCCGTGGGTCACAAAGGGAGGCATGGGGCAGGGGGATAAAGACCTCTAGAGAAGAGCCCATGCCTGTGGTGCTGAGGATGAGGTGGCCCCAGGTAATGACGTTCTGCAGGTGTTAACGTTGGAGCGTGGCTACATTTTGCTGGGAGTAGCAGCAAGATGAGCATAACCATCTTTTCTGGCCCAGACTTTCCCGTGACCATGTTTCTTGCCCAGGAAATGCAGCCATGTGTCCACAGGCGGGCCACTGCTTTTACCTGCGGCTGCGAGGCACTCTGCTTCTAGGAGATCTGGGGAAAGGCCTTCTGTCTGGGCTCTGGGAGTGGAGGGGACGGAAGGGACGACAGAAATGAAAAGAAATGTCAGTTACCCAAGCTCCGCCCACCTCACGGGTGTGTGTGTGAGGTGAACATTGGTTTTTACCTATGCCCTTTGAGGCCCTGGCTCAGCAAGTTATTTACATGCTAATCAACTCACAGGTGCACTTTGTACCCCATTAACATCCTGCAGATCCACGTGCATCTACAGAATTCTAAGCACAACTTTTGTTATCTGATTGCTATTCTAAATCAGCCAAATATGAAGAATCAGCAGATACAAGTTTAATAAAATAGCACCGTTTAAAATAGTGGCCCTACTGACAAAATAGTGAAGATTCTGCTGCTGTTTTGCTCACGGGGGCTCCTGCTCTAAAAAGGACCACAGCTAATTCCCTCTTCATTTATTCTACTCTTTGTATGGCTCAAAGCCATTATTAATCCATAGCTGCTAATAACAGGGGTCAACTGGTGCCATCTTTTGTCCTTTCATGGACATGTGCTTCCTACAAGTCTGGAAGACTTCTAGAGCCAGGCACATTTTTGCAACTTGGACTTGGCTTTGAACTGAGAAGGCTCCTGGTCAGCACCTGTGGGGGCATAGAGAAGAGCAGGTAGGTACATGGTGGAGGTGATAGGAAAGCTTCAGGAAGGTAAGTGTCCTACTGGAGGGGATGAGACGTGGGGTCCACAGGTTGAGAGAGACAGGGGCGTAAGGTGAAGAGGATGCTCCCGGAAAGATGATTGTCCAGATAAACTTGGACTACAGACTCTGTACAGGAGAAACACCTGAAAACGGGCTAGCAAGCTAATACACAGACGATCTCGGATGCCAAGACACTGAAGATGTCTGCAGAGCAACCTGATCGGAAGTGTGCTGCTCAAAGGCATATTTGGTGGCAGAATGCAGGGTGAGCCTAACGGCAGAATGACCAATCAGGATGCTACTCCCAGAGTCCTGAGGAGTCGAGGGCTAACCTCAGGAGAAGACAATGCAAATGGTCAGGAATGGCTAGGATTTTAAGGGAAAGAACCACCTATGCTAACAGGAGGTAGAGAGAGAAACTTCAAAGTTGTAATCCTGGATCATTAGAAAAATATAATTTGTAATAAGTAAGAATTCTGAAGAAGAGGCCAATTTCAAAGTGCAGGAGCCAACAGATTACAATTTGTTTTGGACATACCGTGGTTTTTTTTTTTTTTTTTTTTTTAATACTTTTGTTGTTGTTGTTAAGTTAGTTAGAGCATGAGCACGCACGTGCAAGCCAGGGAAGGACAGAGAGGGAGAGAGAATCCCAAGCAGGCTCCATGCTGTCAGTGCAGAGCCCCACACAGGGCTCGATCTCACAAACTGAGATCATGACCTGAGCTGAGATCAAGAGTTGGACACTTAACTGACTGAGCCACACAGATGCCTCTGGACATGCTGTGTTTTGAGGCTCTAGCATTTTCTCTCTAGCAGAGAGAAATGAGGCTGAGAGAATTTAGGGACCATTTAGAAGGAACAAAGGCATCCGAGTTGAGGTCATATACCTGGGTGAGTAAGCCATGATCCCTGCCCAAAAGGGACTCTCCTTCTGCAAGGGGTGGCAGGTGAAACAGGGGAAGGGGAGGTTGGAACCAGGCACATGAGAAGCAGAGCAATTATGTGTTCTGTGATAGAAGCAAATTCAGGGCACAGGAACCAAAAAACAACAAACAGACCCATTTTATAGACAGAGTAGAGGCACAGTGACTTGAGTGCTTGGGGTGTGGGGTTAGGTGATGTGAGGGCAGGAGCAGCAGCAGGAGTGAAGTCCCAGAGGCACAACAGAGAATAAGTGGTCTGGTGTGACTCAGGGTGGCGGTGGGGGCGGGGGGGTGGTGGTGCACATGATAGGAGGTGAGGGTGGAGAATCAGGCAGGGGTCAGATCACACACTGGCTAAGGAATTTGGACACCGACGACTGTGAGTCACTGGAAGGTTTTAAGTAACCAGGAGAACTGGGTAGAATTCTAAAATGGCCCCCAAGATCACAGGCGTGAATAGACACACCTTCAACACACCAGTGATTCAATCAAAACTAACCTAGGTGCTGCTGTGAGAGATTTTTGCAGATGTAATTAAGACCCCAAACAGCTGATCTTTTAAGATAAGAAGATTATTCTGGGTAGACCTGACCTAATTAGGTGAGCCCTCAAAAGGGGCCGGGCTCTTCCTGGAAAAGATTTAAAGCAGGAAAGGGATTTGATGAGTGGGGAGGTTCTCCTTGCTGACTTTCAGAATGGAAGTGCAGAAGGTATTTCAGAGGCCTCTAGGAGTCGAGTTATCACTGGCCAACAACCAGCAAGAAAATGCAAGGTGAGCCCTACAGCCACAAAGAACTGACCTGCCAACAGACAGAAGGAGTTGGAGGCAGATTCTTCCCGAGAGCCTCAGATGAGAGCATGGCCCTAAGCGAGAGTAGCCAGTCATGCTGTGCCTGGTATTTCTGACCCACACACAACACGAGCTAATAAATGGGTGTGGTCTTAAACCACTAAGCTTGTGATGATTTGTTACATGGCAACAGAACGCTGATGCAGGGTAACCATCAGATTTGCATCTCACAAAGTCACTTGGTGAGGCCCAAAGACCCCCGCCCAACTCCGCTGCGGCATTCTCGAGCACACACACGTGCTCCGGAGTCTCCTTCCTTGGACCCGTTCCTCACGGATCTGCTCCTGCACAGCACCCTTCTCCAGCCAGCTCTCCCATTCTCAACCAACTCCAGTTTGAATGACTGGCCACCTTGCTTTCAAACATCTTTTCCTGGTTCTTGTGTCACTCCTGCAGGTAGGTGTGTCGAGGTCTGTCATCTGGAATTCTTTGCCTCCTGCCTTGCACGCACACTGGCAGGCCCACGGGCCAGAGAGAATAGGAGGGGTTCCCGCTCCATCTCGATGAACTCTGAGACATTGCCTCCTGCACCCACTCCTTCCTGCCAGCTCCACTCCCAATTGGGACACATCCAGGTCCCCCAGATCTGGTGTCTCATGACCACACCAGTCAGGTGGGGCCCACCTGCCCTAGATGTCTCCTCTCAGGGATCTGATATGCAGCTCTTCTCCAAACTGCAGTGGGCTCGTTACTCATCAGAGAGAGAAAAGGATGTCTAGGTGCATCTCTGCTTGATGAGTCGGGCACATCTGGTCCCTGGACAGAGTGGCCACGGTCATGTGTGGATGACACCTTTAGGTGGCATTTTACAGAATGATCTGGCACACGTGCATGCACAGGTGGTAGATTCCAGTTCCCTACAGGGCTCAGCAGCGCCCCTCGGGGGCCTGGGACTAGATGCCCCCAGCAGGGTGGCCGGCTTCTGCAGGTGGCTGTGTCGGAGCCGGAGCCAGGTCCTGATCTCCCCAGGTGGGGTCTTGCCCTGCTTGGGGGCCTAGTGACAGGTGGATGTGCAATCGTCTGAGGTGGTCACCATGTCACAAGCCCCATTCTTGTTATCTAGCACTGAAGAGCACAGTATCCCTACCTTTTAACCAACAGGACCCAGGGTCTGTGCGTTTGAGGAAGTTTGCCCCCCGGACCCCAGCACTTCATTTGCCCTCAGCATCTGCTAGACAGATGCACAGTCATGTACCAGGGGCACAGATGTTCCTCTCTGGCCAGACCATGCACACTACAGTGGGCAGAGTCTTCAAGTGTGGGCGCCCATACATGTGAGCTCAGCTCACACTCATCTGTTAGCACTTCTGCCAGCACACGGCTGGGGGGGGGGGGGGGGGGTCGGCAGCAGAGAAGGTAAAAGCGCACAAATGTCCCACTGCCTCCCTGTGTGACCTTGGGAAACTACTCAGCCTTGCTGTGCTAGTCCCCAGCCCACCCCCATCACATGGAGAGCAATGCCTGCTCCTCACTGCCTCCCAAGAATATGATGGAGACGAAACAGCCTCTCTTCTCAGCTGTGCTCAGGTCCCGAAGGCAGGCTACGCAAACACCATGTAAGTACAGAGAGTCATTTCTGAAAATACATTCTCGACTGCATTTTTACAGTTCACTTCTTCGGTGTAAAGGCCATTCACTTCCATTTTACTAGGACAAGAGCAAGAGAGGGATCTGAGAGGAAGCAGGGTTTCGTGGCACACAGCTTGTGTGGACCACAGCAAAAACAAGGTGCCCTGATAAGAAAACTTCTGTGCAAGACTGGAAACCTGGTCATCCAGATGGGGTTTTATGGTAATGCTGGTGCCAGTAAAGCACAATGAATGTTCGTGCAAGTGGAGGGAACGAAATCAGACCAGATGGGAGTTACACAGTCAACGTGTGATTGTCTGGAGTCTTGGTTTGATTCCAAACAGAAGGTTGGGAGAAGACCCAAGAGGGTGGGGGTTGGGTGGGGAAGGACTGATGGAGGCTGACACCCAGCAAGGTGGCTGGCAGGGAGACTTGCCTGGGGCAGTGACCTAGAACCAGCAAGACACCTACCTTCCTGAGAGGTTTCTCCTCAAAAAAAGACCGCTGCTTAGCCCATCTCCCAAGCCCCTCTCTACCCCCGCTCTGTGCAGCCTGGATGCCTGGGCCCACAACTTTGTTGTTTGCAACCATCCTTCTTCCAAGGGAGAGATATTGCTGAAAATAGAGGGCAGATTCCCTCAGCTAACTTCCACCACTAGTTCGGCAGTGATCTAAGAGCTTCAAAGAAGATGTGAGCTTCCACTTGATTTTTAAAAATAAAAACACCCCCAAAACCTCAGCTCTCAGGTTATTCGTGTTATATACCCTCATGAAATGATTATTCCAGTTCCTAAGCTATATTTACAGTATAATGACGTTATTTTCCTTTTTCCTGTAGTCCTGTGGGTTCTTTCTTGGCTCCATCTATCTGGGTCTTGATTAGAAATCCATGCTAACCAACTTTCGGCTGGTGATTGGAAGCCTGTCGTGACTGACAGAACAAATGAAGTCTCTCTCTGTTTAGTCAGCAGAACCTGCATCCTCCTTGTGCCAGCAAAGGCCTTGGGGGTTTGGGGAATGTGAAAATTGAGAATACAATATCCAAATGGCTCCCAGTTGGAAGCGGGGAGTGGATTCGCATCCCATGTTTCTGGCACAGTCAAGTCATTAGGATTTGTTGTGGGCATTTTCCTTGGGCTGCTTTTCTCCTCCCACCTCAAGCAAAGCAATTACAATTTCACCTCATGGCCAGAGGGGCTGGCAATGTGAAAACGGAGCCATTAAGGCTTGGAAGGGGAGATGAAACGGGACAGTGAGTAAATCAGGAGGGTAGTGAAGTTCCCCACAAGGCAGCCTTCCATCCCCCCCACGCCCCATGCTTGGAGGCCACACTGTAACATAAACAGCCCCAGCTGGGTCAGCACAGCAGCCTGAAAGTCTACTGTAGCCGTCCCCTCTGACCCCCAAGTGCCCAGAAATGACAGGAAACCCATTTTTTAAAAGTCCTCAAGCATGTCAAGAAAGCAAGGAGTGCTCTTTGTATACCAGAAACCATGAGCAATCATAAAAAATGAAAGGCAGGTTTTTTTCCTTATTGGAAAGGGAAACAACGCAAAATGCACAGAGAAGAAAAGCTGCTACAAAAGGAGGGAGGGGATTCTGAGGAGCTCCAACTGGAAGCGCCAGCCATCTGGACAGGAGGGGACCAGACAGTCGGGCCACATATGCAGCCAGACAGCTGTTGTCAGCCGGGAAACAGGAAGCCCAGAAGTTGGGCTTGTGACCCCAGACGGAGAGTCGCAAAACTCCACTCTAAAAAGAACTTACGTGTGAGGAAACAGAGTTAATACAGCAGACAAAATAATGTCTTAGAATGTCTAATAAATATCCTCAGATAGCCTCATCTTGTTAAAAAAGAGAGGATAGTTTTCATCACCCAAATAAAAAAAGAGATTATCGATTTCATCACCCAAATAGGAAAACTCAGCATGGAAGCCAGACACAATGGGTGTAGCTTAGAATCCATTTGTGAGCTGGAAAACTGAGTGGAAGAACCTCTTCGGAAGGGCTACGTGAGCTCCTGTGCACTTGACACTTGGTTTGAATTTGAGATGTGCTGTGAGTGTAAAATAGATACTATATTTGAAGACTTAGTGAAGGAAAAGGAAGAAGGAGAAGAGGAGGAGGAAAGAGAAGAGCAAGAAGAAGAAGAAGAAGAAGAAGAAGAAGAAGAAGAAGAAGAAGAGGAGGAGGAGGAGGAGGAGGAGGAGGGGGAGGGGGAGGAGGAGGAGGAGGGGGAGGGGGAGGAGGAGGAGGAGGGGGAGGAGGAGGAGGAGGGGGAGGAGGGGGAGGAGGAGGGGGAGGAGGAGGAGGAGGGGGAGGAGGGGGAGGAGGGGGAGGAGGGGGAGGAGGGGGAGGAGGGGGAGGGGGAGGGAAAACTATCTTAATACATCTTTTAAAAAAATACTCTACACGTTGAAATATTTTGGATACACTAGGTTAAATAAAGTGGATTTACTGCTTTCTTTTTACTTTTGGAGTGTGGCTACTAGAAAATGTTAAATTTCCTAGGTGGCTTGCATTCCATGCCTACTGGATAGCGCTGCAAAAGGATGGCGGGAATATGCAACGTTATGATCTGGGAGAGAGATCTGGAGGAGTCAGCACCCTCCTTGCAGGAAGAGAGGAAGAAGGGAGGGGTAGAAACACTGCAACAGTAGAGAAAAAATGTCCAGGACTGAATAAATACACATATGAAGACTTCTTGAAAGAGCCAATGATGCTGAAAGGCAGTATTCCCCCTGACGATGCCTGTTTGATCATCACCATTTGACACTGTCCTGAAGATTCTAGTCAATACAACAGCACAACAAAAAAGCAAAGACATTTTCTACTCGCTGATGAAATGACTGCCTATATTCTGTCCCCTGCCACTCCCCTTTCCAGAGGCCTGGCACCAGCAGGGCTTCTCCATGTTGAGCCTCCAAGGCCTGGGTAAAAGTGGACATACCAGCACATACTCTTTCCCGGGCCAGTCTGTAATGACCCACGAAGAGCTGACATGAGCAGCCAAGAGAACTGAGAAGAAAGCCATTGCTTCCGGAATAAAATGCTCACTGGGGTCACGGGAAGGGTGCTTACCGACGGATGGCATTGGCGAACTCGGCAGCCAGATCACTGTCGCTACATGATGTCCTCAGTTCAGCCAGTGACAGAGCTGGGGAGGCGGCATCAGCACACTCCTGGGAGGATGGGGGAGGCAGTAAACACATTCTGGTTAGACCTGGAGTCAAGCCTGAGCACACACCGGAAGCACAAGGCAGCTCTGCCCCACTTCTTGGGACCTTTGTAGGCTGGCCGGTGGGCGAGGGGGACTCCCAGTGTTCTCTGAGCACTCCACACACATGTTCTCCCACTTAATCATCGTGGTGACCCTTTGAGGCAGATACAGTCATTATCCCCATTTACCAAGGAGAAAACTAAGGCACAGAGAAGTTACGTTGCCCCTAAGTAACCAGCTAGGACACGGTGGAAGCAGCAAACCCAGGTCAGCTGGCTCCAGGTCTGTGCTCTTCACCACCGGGTTAAGCCTCTGGTGACTCGTAAAAGACAAGTGGGAAATACACCTGAGTTTCCTTGCTCCCCTCCCCCAACTCACTTCTTGGGAGAAAACCAATCTTCTCTAGATTTAGGGGCTTTAGTGGGTTCAGTGTCATCACCTAGAAAACCCAGGAAAAAAGGAAGAAAACAGAAGTGCACCCTCCATGTTTGTCCTTTTTAATTTTTAAGTTTATTTATTTTGAGAGAAAGAAAGTACAAGTTGGGGAGGAGCAGAGAGAGAGGGAGAGAGAGAATCCCAAGCAGGCTCTGCACTGTTAGCACAGAGCCCAACACAGGGCTCGAACTCACGAACCACGAGATCACGACCTGAGCCGAAGTCAGATGCTTAACTGAGCCACCCGGGCACCCCTGTCCCCCCCCCCCCCTTTTTTTTTAATTTAAGTAAAGTTGGAACATGTTACATTAGTTTCAGTTGTGACCCCACTCAACCTTAGACAGGATCTTAACCTTAGACAGGAAACTTGGCATCATCTAAACCCAATCCTCTCGTTTTATAGACGAGGAAGCACAAGAGCCAGAACTCCTAAATCCTAAACTGAGTTAGGACTACTCACAAAGCAATCATCACACCCTCTGAGCACTCTACTTTCCTGTGTGGAGACAGGGGTCAGCAGCTACATAACCAAGTGCCTGGAAGGCCCTCATCTGACCACCTGCTCAGCAGACCTTTACTGCACCCCAGGCTGAGAATGAAAAGCTTGTAGTCTGTTGCAGGGGACGGCATGTAAACAAAGTTATATCATGATTGGAGGCAAACCACAACGAAGTATGACCTGGGCACTAGGAGTCCAGATGACCAGAGGGCACAGGGTCCCCTCAGCACTCTCCAGCCCAGGGACCACACCCAGAAGGCCTCTGCAGCGGCACCGCCAGCCTCGGAACGATTCCCACCACCTGCACTGCCTTCCCTGCCCCTCTCCACCTTGCTCCTGCAGACCCAAGCCTCCATCTACCAGCCCTGGGAGCTGCTGAGATTCCAACACCCTCTCTTTTCGTGAATCAGCAACCACGCGAACATTTCATAAGACTACCTGGTGCCTCTCACCGAACATGTTTGGTAGTTAGTCTCTGTTGCAGCGAGAGAGAGAGACAAGTGCTGCAAAAACTGCAACTTAAAACTGCTCCCAACAAAAACCGCTCCAAATCTGCAACTTAGTAAGATTTGGAACCCAGGTTGCTGGCTGGAGAGAAGTTTCAGAATAAGCACAACACCCACCCTACGTAGCCAGCATGGATGCTCTAGATCCAAACCTGGCTTGCCACCTGTTTTTATAAGGCCTGCAGTCTAAGTGTTGTTTTCTAGTTTTTTTTTTTTTAATGTTTATTTTTGAGAGAGAGAAAGAGACAGAGCCCAAGAGGGGGAGGGGCAGAGAGACATGGAGACACAGAATCCCAAGCAGGCTCCAGACTCTGAGCTGTCAGCACAGAGCCTGATGTGGGGCTTGAACCCACGAACCACAAGTTCATGACCTGAGCCAAAGTTGGATGCTTAACCGACTGAGCCACTCAGGCACTCTGCATTGCTTTCTATTTTTAAAATCATGAAAAACAGAGTATTTTGTGATGTGTAGAAATTACAGGAAATTTCAATACCCATAAATGAAGTGTTATTGGAACACAGCCCACACCCCTCTGTGTCTGCGTGTTCTCTGCTTTCACGCTGCAGTTCTAAAACGGCAAAGTTAAGTACTTGCGGAGGAGTCTGTGTGACCTGAAAATTGTAAAATAGTGACTTCTGGCTCTTCACAATTAGGCAACCCCTCTTATAGACCGCCCACCTCATTTACCGACAAACAAGACCAAATCAATAGCCCAGAAGGGAGATTTCATTGAAATAGTAAATGGATCTAATATTTGAAAGACAAGATAATCAGCTTACAATAATTGCATTACCTGAATAACACAAGGTACTGTTGGATAAAGCTTCTTACTCCAATGTAAAAAAAAAAAAAAAAAAAAAAAAAGAAAATTAAAAATAAAACCATCTGGCCTTTTTGTGTCAGATTTCTGTACTTTGAAGCCATTCCACAAAATATAGCGCTTCCCTCAGTCAAAATAAACACCAAGAACTAGGAGGAAATGCTCAGCTCATGGGCCTTCTGGCAAGAACGCGCTAAGTCCATTTCCACCACACCCTAAGAACACACAGGCGAACACTGGAGCTCTGTCAGCTCCGTCCCGAAGTGACTGGTGACAAACTCAAACGGCTCTACAAAGATTTTTAAGGTGTTGACACAGAATGGGAAACCCCATTTTCTTGAGCCCCAGATATTACTATATGAAACTCTTCACAGGCCGCTGCCCTCCCCCCAGGCTCGACTCCCCAGGCACTGGGCAGATGGTTTCCTCGGGCATCCACACAGTGACCTTCCCTAAGCCCAGCCTGTGTACATCACACCCTACTGCAAAGCTTCCAGTGATTTCTCACTGTCCTCAGGACAGCACAGTAGGCTTCAGCCAAATCAAATCCTCTTCCCCCTGGGGGTCTTTGTCCTTGGCGTTCCGTTGACTTTACAGTGGACCGACCTCTCGGCCCCAGCCCTCTTCCTCAAGTTAGCGCCCACTGTCCACTGGGTCCCAGTTCAGGAAACCTGTCCCAAATCTCCACATCTGGGTTCCGTGTTGGGTCTGTGCCCTTCCATCGCACTGGGAATTGATCCTCGGCCTTAGGTCACCGTGTGACGATCACCTGTGTCCCTCTCTGGAATGTAAACCCCTGAAACTGCCTCCAGTCCCCATCAGGACCCACTCACATCTATCACATGAAGGGATGACTGGAAAGCAGCCAGGTCTTGGGAGAGGTGGCCCAGCTGGGTGCCACGGCCATGAACTCCCTTCGCTCTCTTCTTAGGTGAGAGGTGGGCGGAGTGTAGTGGTGGCCCTTTGTGAAGCATGCTCCAAAGTTCTTAGTTGTTTAGGCAGGGACCATTCACTGCCACACCAATCAGCAAGTTGCTTCCTTTCCAGGTACTAACTCTCTCAGGGACACCCCTCCATTTGGGCTGTGAGATGCCATTCATTAGACTGACAAGTCAACATATGTCTCCATGTCCTGGGCCGGAAACAAACTGGGGTCTGGAGAAGCTAGCATTTATTAGGAATAGAAAGTAGGACGTAGAAAACAGAGGTTCACTACCCTGGGGTGAGGGATGTAATTCTTTAGGGTCCAGAGTATTTTTTTCTCCAATGCAATATTTGGAATAATTCTGAGATACAGTATGATGGAATGAGCTTGGATTCTAGAGAAAAAGACTTCTGGGCTCACGGGAATGCGAGTTTGAGAGATGACACCACCTGACCGCCCACACTCTGTGACACTCTCTACGTGATCCAGTGCTTGCCTTCCTACTCATTTGCCTCAGCTGCTTCCGGCTTCCCGCCTCACCCACGGTGGAAATGCCAAGCTGGGGTGGCAACACGGATGAGAGGGGGGAGGACGGTGAGCCAAATCTGGGTTAAATCCCAATTCTGCCACTTATCAGCTGTGAGACCCCTGACTTCATGTGAGCCTCATTTCCCTCATGTAAATGGGGGTACCTACTCCTTCAGAGATGAGATTTACAGGAGGCAGCAAATGCAATGATCAGTTCAGATGTGACCAACAGGCGATGGCCGCTGTGCGAGGTGGGGGAGCCAAGGAGGCAGCCCGGTACCAGACCACTGGACGCCAGCACAGATCACTCCGCTCATCAGACTATGGCATATGAAAATGCTTTCACTAGTACATAAAGTGCAATTTTTAAAAACGTGGATCTGACGTACACCTGGGTGGCTCAGTTGGTTAAGCATCTGACTCTGGTTCAGGTCGTGATCTCATGGTTCGTAAGTTCGAGCCCCGCATTGGTCAGGTACTGTGCCGTCAGTGCGGAGCCTGCTTTGGATCTTCTGTCCCCTGTCTCTCTGCCCCTCCCTGCTTACACTCTCTCAAAAATAAATAAAACATTAAAAAAAAAAAAAGTGGATTTGGTTTTTTTGCACCCAAAACGTTACCTTCTTTAAGGTATCTAGAATAGCTTGTAGTCCTCACGCAAATAAGGAAATTGAGGCTGTGGGGCAGTGAGGGGTGGCGGTGGTCACTGGGTGGGAAGGGCCCCAGGGGTCCCCGTGCCTTCGTCCTACCTTGCCGGGCTTGTCTTTGCCACCGCTGCTGGTGGAACTGAGGGATCGCATGCGCTGCTCCTTCTGCTCCTCCACCTCGGACTTCAGGTGCTCGATGTGCACCAGGTAGGCCTGCTCCTGGGCCTCCCGCGTGCTCAGCTTCAGCTCCAGCGCCTTCTTCTCCTTCTCCAGGAGGTAGAGCTGGGCCTTCAGCTCGGCCATCTCCTCCTACGGAGCACACATGGTGTGAGGCACCCACGCTGTGAGAGCAGGGCCAGGTGTGGGAAAGCAGGCGAGTGACAAGGGGCCCTGAGGGTGTGACCCCCAGCCCTGCGATGGAGTTACCACTTTGCAGCTGGGACAAGATGACTGGGAGGAAATAAGCCAGCTGTCTCTACCATCTGAAGGACTGATGTGGGGACAAAGCCATGTGCTTTGTCATTCTGCAGACCAGAACTGAGATGAATGAAGGAGTTACAGGCAAGCAGAGTTTTGGTTCATTCTAAGAACCTAGTAACTGGAACACACGTCCCCTGCTGCCCCTCACCCCCCTCAGTGGGCACACCAGGCTTGCTGGAAACCACTCTTCCGGCACGCACAGGCTGCGCTTGTCAAAGAGGTTGTGAGGGAGGGGCATCCACACAAGGCTGGGCCTGGCTAGTTCCCCACCAATTCCCACTCCCTTTCCCTTTTCCATGGCACCAATCCACATATTCAATGCCCCCTGGTGGCACCCTTGGCACCCTGCAGCTGAGCCAGGGTATCACCTCAGCTCTTGTCTACCTCAGGAGGCCCAAATAAAATCACTAGAAACTGCGTCCTTCAGAGGTGACTACTCATTAGATAGCTTTGCAAAGTATCTTAGAGAACTCAAATTAGAGTTTTCTGGGGAGACAAACAAGTAACTCCAAAACAGGGAAATGCTACCTTGGGACCAGCAGCCAGAAAACAATAGCCACCAGCACTTACTGAGCATGTAATGCTGCTTTAAAGGTTTATACAAAGTAACCCATTTAATTCTTCCAACCTGAGATAGATATTATGAGCATCTCCATACTTGGATGAGAAACTGAGGCACACAGACAGAAATCCACCTGCCCGCAATTACTGCATAAATTTGTAGCCAGAGTTTGAACCCAGGCTGTCTGGCTCAGAGCCTAGGCTCTTAACCACTAAGCTACAGTCCCTCCCTCAAGGTGGGCCCATGCATGACTCTTGTCATGTGATTCCACCAGTACATGACTGCCAGGTCAGTCTTCCCACCTATCTCTGGGATAGACTCTCTATAACTGAGTTTCTATAACTGAGTCTGAGCCTTGAGAAGGATTCACCTAGGTCACTGATTCTAGTTATCCCTGAATGGACCCTTCGAGGTAATAAGCCACGTGCCTAGTGTGCTCTTCTTGATAAGCCAGACCTGGAGTGTAGATGTTCTCACCCTCCAGTGTGGGGAAATACCTAGAGGGCACCCACTATGGCTTATAATATTCAGATCAGGGTAGAGGGAGGGGGCATTAGACGTGCAGAGGGCAAGGTGCTCAGTGGCTACTCAAAAGAAGACTCCAGATCTTTCGTAAAGATGAGATTATAAAACCAGAATGAAAGGTGGTTCCATACACCGGAGCCTTCTCATCTTTTGCCATTAGAAGCAGAATTCTGAAGGTTCTGGCAATACTGCATACTGAGCTAATGGAGACAGTCACACCCAGAACAAACATATAAATAAATGCAAGCTCAAAGGAAGGAAAAATGAATCCATGGGTGCCAGAAATGAAGAGGGGAACTCTGCCCAAGAGGAAAGGCAAGGTGGCCATAGTACAGGCCAATGGAGGTGTCGGACCAGGATGAAGGCCCTAGGATCTAGGGCTTTTGGCACCTGTGCTAAGGGCAGGGCTGAGTGCCAGAACAGAGACCCTCTACATGAGCCAGGACTCTCAAAGTACTGCCTAGAGTAAAAGACTAGATTTATTTTCTGGAGATGTGGTGAGGGAACTTATCCCTCAAGGTCTGGGTGGGAAAAGGAAGAGCCTCTTTTGAGGAACCAGAACCACAAACTTGTCATGTGAAGATGTGAAACAGGAATCCTAAGCAAAGAATGTAACAGAAACTAGTTCTCAGTCTTTGAAACCCATGGGTCCAAACAGATCCATGCACAGAACTATTCTGTAGGGACATCTACTACCCAAGAGGACTTGGTAGAAGATACAATCTCCACTGAAGATGAGCTGGTGTTATCCCAACCCACACAGAGAGAAAATGGAAATGAATCATGATGAGATAAAATCCACCTTTATAAGAACCAGAAATAACAGGCCAAACACTAGAAAACAAATCTTTAAAACAAAGAGAGAAAGAAGAGTTGTAACAGAAGGAAAGGCTATTCAAAAAAGAGTGGATTTGAAAAGCAACCAAGTAGATCGTCTAGAGAAAAAAAGTTCATGTACAGGAAGTGAAAAACCCAGAAAACTTGAGTGTCTCAGCAATTGTATCCTAGAGTGAAATGGTGAAATCCAACATAACCTGCTGCTAGTGGCCCTGGAATGGTGCGCATACCCTTGAACATGCTGTGTAGGGAAGGGAGAGGACTCTGATGTTTATCCTTCAAAAACCTCAGAGGAAGGGAACCAAGCCAGATGGCTGGCATTGGCTGCCTCTGGATCATATTATGGGTTATTTTCTCCCAGCTTTTTATAATTTCTGCTCTTTTAGATAATTTCTATGATGTATACACATTTTATTTTCAAATAGCAAAGGGAATATTAGAGCCTTTATTCCACCAAAAAAGTCTTTCTTGGCCAGAGTAACCCGGAATTTATCGCACAACATGTTGGCTTGAACATAAAAAGGAAATCCTTAGTCTTTGGCCAAAGGAAATGTGTTTGGAACACATAACGAAAGGGCAGCTTCACAGCTCATGCCGTGGGGTGCAAAGGCCCACAAAGAGGGCTCCTGATTGGGGAAAAAGGCACTGTGATGATGGACCCAATGCCTGGTTCATGGGCAGTGAGTAGAGACATCAGCCAAGGGTGCATGAGGATTCCCCAGAGGGAACAGAAGTCAGGGTCTGAGCTGAGTGGGAAGGACACAATAAACCAGCTTAGAAGCAAAGAAGCTGATTCCTAATTTACTGCCACAGCCCAAAGTCTTCCCAGGCTTCAGTTAGACTCAAGACTGAGCAGTCGCTGAGGACAGGGACACATTAAGCAAGTGACCCGAGTGTGTTGGGCTGACCACAGCTGGCAGCTCCTCTCTGCTCTCCAGAGGTGAGCTAACCAGAGGGGACCCTGCTCTTTTTTGAGGACAGTGTTGGTCCCAACAGGAGACACCAGTTACTAGCTATTAATTCAGCACTTCCTTGACCTACCTGGCCCAGTGGACCTGCCTATGGTTTTAAGCTGGCTTCTGTTCCTGAGCCCCTCCCTCATGTCTCAGTACCTGGGAGTAAAGAGACACTGCGGAATCCAAGGCTGTGTGAACCACACTTTTGTGCAGACGAGAGTGGAGTTTGGAGAGCAGGCTTGGGAACACGGCTCCTGGCCCTGACTCCCCATGTTAGCAGGTCTGGCAGCAGAGTCCTGTGCAGAACCAAGACCTGCAGGAGCAGCCTTTACCAGTGCCCACCTCTGCCACAGGCAGAGAGCTGGTTGCAGCCATATAGGAGCTCGGTCCTAGCAAGTGGTTCTTCATTTCCACTCCAATTGGGTGTATACAATACAACACACTCTGACCTGAACTTCCTGGAGTTCTCCCAGGCCCCACAAGGTAAGGATAGAGTCCACGACTGCCTTCACTTCAAACACCAGCCATGAGTGCTGGGGGCAGGTGAGGTGGGGAGGGGGTTGTCCCCAGGTCACTTGCACTTCCCACCAACTGCTTCCAAAAACCAGGTTTCCACAATCCACTCATGATCAGTAACTTGCTAGACTCCAGAAAGCACTACCTATATCTAGTTTTACCATAAAGGGTGTACACAGGGTGTGCCTGGAAGCGTGCTGAATGCAGATCTTCTCTGCTTCAGTGTCGAGGAATTTCACTGGGGTTTCAGGACTAGGCACAATTGATGAAATTGCAGGCCACTCAGTGGAACTCAATCTGCAGCACTCCCTACCCTCACTGGGGGTCAAGGGGCTGGAAGTCCCAACTCTATAATCACATGCTAGATCCTTCCAGGGACAGCCCTGGTATTGCAGCTTCCAGGGGGCCTGCCTCCTTAGCATAACAAAGACACTCTGGAAATTCCAAGGGTTTGCAAATTCTTGGCCTGAATTGGGAACAGACACCAGATACAGTCTTCCGGCACCACAGCAGTCTTCAGACAAAGCACTCAGGAGAGTAAGGCCAAGTGCTTGGCACCCCTGGCCGGAAACATGCAGAGTGTGTGCTGCTGAAGGGATGGCAGTTTAACCACTTCTCAATGAGGGGCACCAGCTTTCCAAGAAAGCTCCCCCTGCTCTAAAGATGCCAGCAGATAACTCAGCCAGCTGGGCAAACAGCCCAAGATCTTGTCAGAAACACTGACCTGAACAGCGCTGGGAAACTTCACCAGAGAGCAGAATGATGCAAGCAGGCTACACATGGCACCAAAGGGACAAGGGCGTCAGGAAACTGGGGCTCTGGTCCAAGTTACGCACCTGCCCTTGCCCTATCCTCTCCCCCACTCCACATTAACATCAGCCTCAACCCAAGAAGCACCATAAGCTTCTGGAGATTAGGGGTCCTTTTATGTGGACACAGGCCAACCTGGAGGGATCTCATCTGGCTTCTCTTGGAGAATGAGGTGTTCCAAAGTTGAGCTGGGACACCCCTAGGCATTCTCCTGAGTTCAGCTGACCCCTCTAGGGACATATCCAGCTCAAGGGGCCCCAGGCACACTGATACTATTCCTGCCTACAAATGAGGCTCTGGCTGTCCTCCAGAGGGAGATGACTAAACCTAGACGGGGTTCATATATCATCATCGTGGACCTGCTTTCAGAGGGCCTTTTCTTGTCTCCTTCTGATGACATGGAAGCAAATGGGCACAGGGTTCCAGGGGGCCCCACCCCCACGGTACCTTCATGGCCATCAGTTCCTGCATTAGCACGGCATTTTCCAGATCCAGCCGCTGGCTGTCCCCCCGGGGCTTAACATCATAGCTGAGGGGATCGATGTGGATGCTCTCCAGCTCCAGCATGGTCAGCTTGACTGCGGCCCTGTCATTCTTGAGCTGCTGGATGTAATCCTTCAGCCTTTGCTCATCTTCTTTAGTGAACTCCGTGTCGCAGCTACTGGCTGTGGAGCTGGTTGTGCTGAGGAGACAGAGAAAACCCGTCACGTTCCCCAGCCACTGTGAACAGGTCTTTTTCCTGACTCTTCCCCATACCCATCTCTCCAATGGTGTTTAAATGGTGATCTCCCTGCACCTCCAAAAAAGAAAAAAAAAGCATTCTTCATGGCATGGTAAATTGATACAACTTTTTAACAGAGAAATAAGTCTGAAGAGTAACAGAAATGCTTACCCCCTTTAATACAACATGTGGACCCTAAAAATGAATTCTGAGGAAATAATCCCACAGAAGCAACAAGATACACCCAAAGATATTTCATGGCATAGAGGGTGTAGTTAGTTATGGTACATTCCAAAAGGCCATAAGTGATGTGGACATTACAGTAATAATTATGACAATGGTAGAAATATTTTAAGTGGAGAAATAGGATGAAAAGTAGTATATAATAAAAAAAAATCGGTGTATGTGTGGACAGGACCTAAAAAGGGGAGATGTTAAGGAACAAAGCTGGAGAAAAAAATGCCTATGGTGTGATCTATAGACATGCGTGTGTGCACATACTCACTTGCGCAAACACACGTCTAGGACTTTGAAAGCAATCTCCTCAGGGTGGCAGTGGAAGGTGTGGTAGAGAAAGGGGAGTGCTGTACCGTGAAACAAACCCCTACGTGTGTGTGCTGTTACTGTGACAACTTAGAAAAGCAGGATGCCCCTGGGCTCCCTGCCATTCCTCCTGCATCATGGCTGAGTATAGCATCCACCACAGGGACTCAGGCCCATCCAAGCGGCCCTTGGATGCTCATGCTGAACGGTGATGGCTGCCAGATCTGAGGAGCACTTAGGATGAACCCTGAGAACATGGTGGCCCATGAAGGTTTGTGTGGGACCCAGACCACCATGCAGGAACAAGCATCATAGGAAAACTCAGGCTCTGGCTCTTAGAGAGGGCTCTGGGCTTTTTCTGGCAGTGGGCAGGCTGCCCCCACTGGCTCAGAATGAGGCCCTCTGCACCCTGTCAGTCCTCAAGCATTGAGGCCTGTGTGGACCTACAGTTTCTCTGGATCTACACTAGACTTACCTACACTTGATGCAGTCCTCGTGGCTCTGGCCTTAGCACAATGGCAGACAAACAGGCAGAGGCCCATTTAACTATCATCAAAACAGGCCAGTTTGGCATTATCATCTGTTGTTACCAATTTGGTGACTGAGGCTCAGAGATATTAGGTGGCTTGCTCGGTCATGAGGCCAGACACCGGACTTGGACCACCGTCTTCGCATGCCTCAGGCCAGCATTCACACAGCTCGCATTTGTAGAAGCTGTGCCAGGAACAAGGCGCGGTCTCCATGGGCTGCTGGCTGCCGTAGGCCCAGGCCTGCCCTCCTCACCTCAGCCTAGAACAGGGGTAACAGGCCTGGGATCCCAACTCAGCAGATGCGATTGCTCTATAACCTAGGTGTGACCAAGGCCCATTCCACTCTTATGGGATTGACATGTATCTGGACACATTATCTAGAAGACTAGGCTTCTGTGGAGACAAAGGTGAGGAGAGGTGATAAGCTAGAGCTCCCCCACTCAGCTGGCCGTGCACAGGAGGAAGAGAACCCCCTAGGGCTTAGGTGATCTTCAAGTCAGAGAACTCCTGCTGGGATTGGAAGCTCCTGAGGACCACAGACTCTGGGATTGCTCCCCCCACCCCCCACTCTCTTCAGCCCATCAGGACAGGTAGGATGTATCTCATGGATGAAGGGAGCAAGATCAGCCCGATCAACACACAACACCTCCTCCTCATAGGCTGCGACGGTTAATTTCGTGCGGCAACTGGGCTGGGCTACAGTACCCAGTTGCTTGGCCAAACACCCATCTAAATGTAACTGTGAAGGTATTTTAGATGTGATTAACATTTAAATCAGACTTTGAGTAAAGCAGACTACCTTCCATGATGTAGGTGAGTCTTGTCGAATCAGCTGAAGGTCTTCAGAGAAAAGACCCAATATCCCCCTGCCCCAAAAAGAAGAAATTCTGCCTCCAGACAGCCTTCAGATTCAAGACTGCCACATCAAGTCTTCCTTGGGTCTCCAGCCAGTCTGCCTGTCCTACAGATTTACTACTTGCCAGCCCCCATAATCATATGAGCCCATACCTTAAAATTAGTCAGTCACTCTATTCATATATTGACCTACCCCTACCCTATCCCTATTGGTCCTGTTTCTCTGGAGAACCTAATTCAGAGGTGCTACCTTTACCTGTGACCCAGGCATCTTCTACACTTTGTAGATTTACGGGTAGCCTGACTCAACCTCTCTGTGCCTATCTCCCCAGCTATAAAAGGTAAAGTGTTTAGAACAGTGCCTAGCACATGGTAAGCACTCGACAAATGTAGCTATCATTCATTTAAATAATACTGGAGTACCACTAAGGGGTACTCTTCTAGGCCCTAGAAAAATCTGTGCTCTCATAGAACTCATTTTCTAATAGGGGAGACAAACAAGTAAAATAAGCAGTAGATCAGACAGTGAGCAGTACCATGGAGAAAAGGAAGCAGTTATGGGTAGCACAAAGAGAAGATGGAATTATTCTTTGCAACAGGGTTATAGGGAGGGCCTGCATGATAAAATTACATAAAGCAGACCTCATGGAGGTGAGAAAGGCAACTGTGTGGATTTCTGGAGGAAGAGTGATCCAAGCAGAGGACACACTGAATGCAAAGGCCCTGAGGCAGTGGGTGTGGCCATCAAGAATTAGACTGTGGCTGAGTCAGAGACAGCTAAGGGAGAGGGAGGAAGAGAACTGGTCAGAGAGGAGAGTTATGTAGGGGAGGTGGCAGGGTGCCAGGTCATGTCAGGTTTTATCAGGTTTTTTCTCCAGAATTAGAATGGAAGCCATTGGAGGGTTTGTAACAGGGGTGATGTGATCTGCCTTACATCTTAATAGGTTCCCTTTGGCCACTGTGCTGAGGGGAGATGCAGGGAAGCAAGGGGAGAGGTAGGGAGACCCATTCTGGGCTATTGCAACAACCTCGGGAAGAGATGGTGGACGCTGGGAAGGCAGAAAAGAGGATAAAATTGTTATTATTAATCACCACTACTTTGTTTTCTCAAGCTGTATTTTACTTTATTTATTATGAGAGTGACAGAGACAGCATGAGTGGGGGAGGGGCAGAGAGAAGAGAATCCCAAGCAGGCTCCACACTGTCAGCACGGAGACCGATGTTGGGCTCGAACTCACAAACCATGAGATCATGACCTGAGCTGAAATCCAAAGTCAGATGCTCGACTGATTGAGCCATCTAGGCACCCTCAACCTGCTTGCTTGCTTGCTTGCTTGCTTTCTTTATTTAACGTTTATTTATTTTTGAGACAGGGAGAGACAGCATGAATGGGGGAGGGTCAGAGAGAGAGGGAGACACAGAATTTGAAACAGGCTCCAGGCTCTGAGCTGTCAGCACAGAGCTTGATGCGGGGCTTGAGCTCATGGACCGCGAGATCATGACCTGAGCCGAAGTCAGATGCTTAACCGACTGAGCCACCCAGGCGCCCCTCAACCTGCATTTTAAAAAGGATGAGAAGGGAGAGGCAGGAACAGCCTCTGGCTGGAACACTTGTGGGACAATTTCCCTGAGAAATGAAGCAGCTCAAGAGAAGGGAACAAGCTAACAGTACCCCCAGCAGAGGGCGCCGGGGAGGCCGGTGGGACTTCTGAAGGAGAGGGACCTTTCTAAACAACCTTCCTCCTTCTAAGGGAGGAAACAGCCTCCCTCAGCATCTCAGGCTTCTCCAGTAAAGAACTGCCTCCCTGAGCCAGAAGGGGTGGGGGCAGGCATGCCTGGAACAAAACCATTCAAGTAGGGCTCAGGGCTCACCTCAACATGGACACAGAGGGACAGACAGACAAATAAGCAAACTGAAGTGGTGGCATTGTTCTCAAAGCATTCCATGGGGCTGAGTGTTTGCAGGTGCGGCATGTTTGGACAGCGCGGCACTGGGAAACATCAACACTTCTCCTCCAGTGACTCGGGAGGAGGCTTCAGGTATGAGATCCTTTCCCGTGAAGATGGGGCTCTGGACCAGAGGTTCGCATTACAACCCTCGTCCTTCCTTACATTAACACTTATTTTGAAAAATTTTAAACACACAGGAAAACACAGAGATTCGCCAACACCCATGTGCCTACCACCCAGATGACTTTTTTGTCATATTGTCTTTGGCCTACTTTTTTAGCACTAGAACCCTTAGACTTGAGGTAACGTTTGTTATCTTTCACTTAAAAAAGAATTTTCAAAATTCAAAGAGAACTAGAAGCTAGAGTTCTGTAATTAGCCTGCAGGCACTGAAATGATACTACTTTGGCAGATTTTCCATTTAGCAGGACTGGCGTACCCCAGTGGTTGTCAAAGAGTAGTTGCTGGTCTAGCTGGAGCAGCCTCGCCTAGGAAGTTGTTAGGAATGCACATTCCCAGCTCCACTCCCAAGACCTCTAGAATGGGGAAGGAGCAGAACCCAGCAATCTGTATTTTCATGTACCCTCTCATCATCCTGAGGCACAGCTAGATTTGAGAACAACTGGTCTACCCCATAGGGTAAGTAAGCATTTGCACAGTAGCCTATGAGGTAACGGGACCCTTCTGAAATTCTCTAGGGAGAGGCCACTACACTCTTGGGCTGATCTGGCCGGTGCCAGGGATTATGGGATCTCTGGTATCAGACAGACCTGAGTAACTGTGCCTCCTCTGACACTGCCTAGCTTTATGGCCCAGATGAAATGACCCATCCTTCCTGGGCTGCAGTAACGTGGGGATACGAATAGCTCCGACATCACCAGGTTGTTGGAAAGGAGACAGTGGGTCCTGAAGCAGGCAGGGCCAGCTAGTGTAGCACTCCTTCTGGAGGAGGAGAGACAGCTGTGCCAACATCTGGCACCTCCCTACACAGACTTAGGGGCTCCCTCTAGCTACCTAGCAAGTCAGGCAGAATACTTCAGCTGAGGAAGAAGCAATGCAGCAAGTGCTTGACCAAACTTGAGAAACCACCTAAAACTGTCTAGGAAACACCAATGTGAGTGGGCAGGGCTGACAGGCTTAGGGGTCTCCTTGAACCCTTGAACACCCCTTAGGGGTGTCTGGGGCCTGATACTAGGCCAGGTAGGGAGGGCCTTTATTTCACCGTCTCTACCATGGGTATAATTTTCAGAAAAGAAGAAAAAAGACCCCTCCACAGATCTACCCTTCTGGGAAGCTCAGCACTCTAAAATGCTCCTACCGGGATAAAGTTTGATTTCCAGATAAGCACCTCGTCCCCACAGCCCCTCTGGCCTCCCTCTCTCCCTTCTGGGAAGCCAGGGAGGAGCGGACCAGGGTTAATTACAATTCTGCTTTGTGCCCTAATGTTCCAGTACAGAATATGATCATGACAAGTGTAAAAGGCAGGGAAGCCGCTGGCCTCTCCTCTGACTCCTGCAGACAAAGGCACTGCTGGTCTCCCGGGGGCCCGCCGCTGGCTGCTGGGCCCGGGTTAGGTCATCCATTAGCTCTCCCAGCTTGAAATGCTGGATGGTCTTGGCTGTCAAGGGGGAATGAATCACTGTCCACATAGGCTGGTTACTCCCTGTCTCCAGGATGGGAGGCCTGTTCTCTGAGACGGATTGTGGGGAGGGCTGCAGGTGGGGAGCCCCAGCCCACCCCAGAATGGCTGAGCAGCACATCTTTGCATTCTGCTCTGGTTTTCCAATAAGCTGGGGCAGGTCACATGGGTTTCTCCTTTCCGGGATGTTCTGCTGGAGCCCCCTCCTGCTGGCTTCACTTCACGGCTATAACTTGCCAGCAATCTACAGCCAGCGGGGTGCACGCTGGCGGCCTGGGACACCCCACCATTCTGCCTGCCCTGCACAATGGGACACAGACTCAGGTTTGGTCAAGTAGTCATGGATTTCAAATACCTCTCTTCGGTCCCCCTCCTTCATGTCCCAGCCTCATCCTCAAGACAACCCCCTATCCTATTTAGAAGAAAAATCCATTTTTTCTTCAGCCTCGTCTTGTCTTGGCTAAATGCTAGAATGGCATTTCACTTCTTTGCCACAAAAACCAGAGAGGGATTTTTCCTCTAAGTTTTTATCAATCAATGCCTAACCTGGCACCCTAAATTAAGATCTCATTTCCACCAAGGGACAACTCATTTTCAGAAGGAAAAAGCCATTAGGCTGGCCTTCTGTTTTGCTTAGCATTTTAGATTTATTTGGAGGAGGTGGTCAAGGCCAGGTGACATTTGGCCACGTCAGCCACTCGTAAGTGGCCCCATTCTTCCAAGTTGAAGGTAGGCTTTGTCACCTGCCTGCATCTTTTAGTGTCATGTTGTGGTACTCCCCTCCCTCTCTGTCAATTCTTTGTCACAAAGGACTAAAGACACCTAAATACAATCCTAACTCGGGGCACCTGGTGGGTCAGTGGACTGAACATCTGACCCTTGATTTCAGCTCGGTCATGATCTCAGGGTCGTGGGATTGAGCCCCCATGTCTGGATTAGAAGGTGAAAGCAGGGCATCGTGAGCTCCACTGCCCTTATTCCAATTTGGGGGTGAGTGGTCAGTCTGGTGGGACCCTGACTCCCAGGAGGTGCCCAGCAGCTCACCCGCAAGGTTACAGTCAC
Source organism: Felis catus (assembly GCF_018350175.1). NCBI lineage: Eukaryota > Metazoa > Chordata > Mammalia > Carnivora > Felidae > Felis > Felis catus. The sequence goes on from NC_058368.1 coordinate 172,212,332, forward strand.
AGATCTCCCACAGCTCACCATGATCTCCACCTGACAGTGGGACAAAAAGGACTTAGCTCTAGTCTCTGTGAGGGCAGATTTGCTGAGGCTTCCTCTGTCTTGGCCACATGTCCTTTCGTAGATTTAGATCAATGATTGTGCGTCCGTGGAACGAAGTGATATCGTGATGCTTGACAGAAAGGGTGGGCTTGATTAAGGATTCCCTGTTCCCACTTCAACTAGTCCACTGGCCCCTCTGTCGTGAGAAGCTGATAAAGGTATCCAGGAAATCAACATTACTTAGCTACTCAGCCCACGGAGACAATTACAACTCCTGACAAAGCTATGATATGGCCATATTTTTCAAAAGTAAAAGAGCAGTGTCTCTGGGCTCCTGCCAACAGTCAACTGAGAGGCTGGCTACCATTTTTATTCTCCTTTCTGGTAACCACTCTTCTTCTGCTCCTTTCTCAAACCATGACCCTCCTGTCATCAGGAGCTATTTGCCCACTGCCAGCAAGGCATCTGGGAGCCTGACACTCAGCATTCCTTTCCTGAGACCTTGAGGAAGAGCTGACACTGAGTAGAATGCTCTGTGCCAGTTGGTTATAGTGGGAGGAAAGAGGACAACTAGCTTTCTTTCTCCCATAAACTCAACAGGGGGGAATGTCTGAGCTGGAACAGCAAGATGTACACACAGAATTAATCACTGTAATTATAAAAAGGGTTGGTGGTTTGGGACTTTTTCTCGGAGCTCGCATTTAGTATAAAGCCGTCTGCTTGTGTCACGACCACAGAATGTGGTGCGCCACACAAATGGCCTGTGTGTGGTTCTTTGTACCCACCCTGGCTGTTCTGAGTTTGGGGGGGGGGTGGGGAGGGGAGGGGGCGGAGTGTGGAAGTGAATTTTTAAGAAAGACAATAGAGTGAAATCTAAAGTCCTCTGTATTTTGATAGACCTATTTGAGACTTAAATTAGTTCAAGGGCCATTCTTTCATGAGGTCATCCTTAAAAATAAAGGCCATGTCCTGAATTGATCTCAACCCGAGTTACTATATCACCAAAAATTAAATTTATCTAAGAAAACTTAGAATCAAAGCTCATCTATACATTAAAGTATTTCTAACAAATGTTCATAACCAGGATCTCCACTAAATAGATGGTTAGAGTTCTTACTTTTGACTGACTCCAAATGTATCCCTGATTTGGATGAAAACAAAGTTATTCTGGGGATGGGGAGGTGTGAGCAAAAAATCCATAACACGTCCCTTATAAGCTACTGAAATAGCATATATTCCCTGTCAACTTACTTCTATGTTCACTAATTCAACAATGTTGCTGACAACACGAGGTCTACGTTTCTACTCTAAATGACAGAAATTATAGATCATACACATCTGGAAAAGTCATTAAGAAGAGCATCTGCTTGCTGTATTAAAACAGAAGAATGTGGTTTTAAGAAAAAAAATAAATTATGATCTGTGTTTCATAGAATAAGACAGTCGGTGCTGGAGTCACAAGGAAATAATTCCCTTGAGTTTGTGAGCACCTGGACAGCTACGTTGTTGGAAATGTCCCCTCTCCTAAGGCACCAGGTCTGGGACAGGTAGATAGATGCACTTAGACAGGGGCACCTGGGTGGCTCAGTCAGTTAAGCGTCCGACTTTGGCTCAGGTCATGATCTCACGGTTTGTGTGTTCAAGCCCTGTGTCAGGCTCTGTGCTGACAGTTGGAACCTGGAGCCTGCTTCAGATTCTGTGTCTCCCTCTCCACCTCTCCCCTGCTCATGCTCGCTCTGTCTCCCTCTCTCTCAAAAATAAATAAGCATTAAAAAAAAATTAAAAAAAAAAAAAAGATGCACTTAGACAGATGGCTGGGTCCTGCCAGTGGGAAGGGAGATGGGGACATTAGATTGCTTTCAGGCACCAAGAAAACATCAGTCTTTCTCCTTTGGTGCTTGAGATTCGATCCACCCTTATGTGGTTCTTGTCACTTAATTTGCAAGTAGACACTGTTTTTTAATGTCATGATATTCAACCTGGTATAGTGGAAAGAATAATGCGCTTGATGCCAAAGTCCTGGGTCGCAGTCCTGATTTCCCTCTATCAGCCCTGAGACCTTATCTAGGCAAGTCACTTAGAGATCTCTGAGCCAAGGCTTTCTCACCTGTGTGAGTAAGTTACCCGTCCTGTCTTTTATGATTTGGCTACCACATGAGAATCTCTAACAAAGTACTTTCTAGATGGAGAACTGATATATAAAGGGAAGGCATTCATGTGCTTCTGTGGTAAGAAATGAGAAGATCACTAGAAAAGGCTTCATTCTGATCCTCTACCCGCCTCCAAAAGAATTCAATGGCTTCAGCAAATTATGCTCAGCAAGGTCTTCACTACTTTCCTCCCCTTGTTTTTCATGTACCCAGTTCAGTTCTTGATTCACAGACACTGAACTTGAACTCAGGTTCATGATTGGGTGTCTGCTAAGTACCTGCTGTGAATATGGTATCACTCTGGGAAGCAAAGAGATGGGAAAAGAGGAGGCTATTGCCCAAGAAGAGCTTATAAAGGGCAGAAGCCCAAGGGGAAGTGGGGAGAGAATGGAGCCTAGAAACAGGATGCAGTGTGAGTCGTGGGTGCTTAGGAACTACTTGCAGCAAATGGGCCTTAAGCTACCCCCAAATACTCTTGGAAATCAAGAACTATGAAGAAATGGAAACGGAACAAAATGGGAGAGAGGGAACCAGACAGAAAGGTAGGTTCAGGTTCCATCTTCAGGTGACACTTTCTCAAGCAACTCTCCCCTTCTCTCTGGGCTGTGGTTCCCATGCTGGCCACAGAGAAGGCCCTTTCCAGCCCTTCTGTGTTGAGTCACTGACCCCCAGATGGGGCAGGCTGCAAGCAGGGGGACAATTCCGCCCTCACCCAAACCTCACCATCTCTGAGAGGTGGGTCACCGCACGTCAAGCCTAGTGAGCAGACCACATGTGGACACGCGGCCATTTTGTGGCAGAAGGGCTGCAAATTACCTGGTGTGGCTGTTGGAGGAGAGGCTCTCCCAGGGCTGAGCGCTGCAGCCGGCCACGGCAAAAGCGCCCCCGCAGCTGCCGTCCAGCTTCATGAGCAGGGCCTTGGCAGCATTCTCAGCTGTCTTCCGGCAGTCGTGAGCACGCTGGAGCATCTGAGTGATGTTGTCATCCCCTGACTGGTCTCCTATGTCGTAAAGAAGCCAAAGGATTAGTCAACCAGGTCTACACGAGCCAAGTCTGGGAGTGAGCTTGGATCATCAGTTCTCAGTTCCTCAGGGCAGAGGTGGCCTGCTGGAGAGAAACTAGCAGTGGATGGCCAATGAAGAGATCCACATGCTGGGCCGGGCTCCATCACTTAGAAACTGTACTTAGCATGGCATGTCTCTGCTCTGGGCTCTACTGTCCTCACTGATGAAGAGTTGGTCAGTGTGATCTCTGAGGTCTGTCTCGAGCTCTAACATGCTATGATTTTCTAATTATCCAGGCTCCTGACTTCTCCCACTCAGTTTCAATCTACCACTAGGCCACTCTTTCCTGTGTCAGCACTTCCTTGTGAATGAGGCCCAACTGTCTCCTCCACACATCCAGAACTTTGCTCAGAGCTTCGTGTAGGCTAGAGAAACAAACCTAATAGTTAAAATGAGAACTTCAGCTTGGCAGTGTATTTTCTGTACCAGTGTTATCCCTTTTTCTCTCAGCTTGGGCACTGTCAGTGGCGAGCCCAAATGCCTCCATGAGCCAGGGAGCTGCGCTGGAGCAAGACCTCAAGAGTGGTGGGCACCAACACAGAGCTAGACAGCAAACTCCCTGCCTAAAATGGACACATTCTTGTTGTGTTTTAGAAACCATACTGGCCACACAGGTTACCAGTTTGCTACCTCTGCAGCCTAGATCCCTAGTCTTCCAAATATTTTCCAATGAAATTATATACCAAAGCCTAAGATACAAAAATGGTAAAAATGGTAAACAAAAGAAAACAAAACAGTTGAAGTGGGCGAGGGTGGAGGTCATACATTCAGTTTCCCCCACTCCAAGCCCACTGCTGAGGCCCAAAGACACTCTTTCAGCTTCCCAGGGTATAGTTTGAAAACCATTGGTCTAAATCATCTAGAATGAATGTAACGAATGCCTGTGTAGTCAACACAAACCAGAAAAGGGGCACCTGGGTGGCTCAGTCGGTTAAGCATCCAACTCTTGATTTCGGCTCAGGTCATGATCTCACAGTTCGTGGGATCGAGCCCCATGTTGGAATCTGTGCTGAGCCTGGAGCCAGCCTGCTTGAGATTCTCTCTCTCCCTCTCCCCCTCCCCTTCATGCATATGCACATGGTCTCTCTCTCTCTCTCTCTCTCTCTCTCTCTCTCTCTCTCTCAAATAAATAAACTTAAAAAAAAAAAAAAAAGAAACAGAAAAGAACCAGTGACTGGTACTGTGGGTAAATGTCAGTACGTGCTCTGCTGTGCAACTATAGGGCCCGCTAGAGCAAAACGCAGGTCAACGGCTGTCGTCAGCAGAATGTAGGGGAGGTTTAATAGGGAACTGCTCATGATAAGCCAACTCACAGCTTTATGGAGAGTGGGGAAGAAGTGTGGGTGTATACGTCCTGCAGGGCTAAGCTTACCAGGCCAGCTTCCCTCTGGCCATTTCTCGGACAACATTCATAACTTACTTCCTTCCACAAATGAGATATTTTCCATACATCTCACCAATTGACTATTCTTTGAATTCTGTTCTAAAGTAGGCATAATATTACTGACTGGCTCATTTTATAAATATATCATGAGCTACCCAGGATTATGTTAATACAAAGCATTTCATTATTGATTTTAAGTATTTTAAATGCAGATTTGTATAAGCCCTTCCAGCTCTTACCCAGTAACTGTGCCAAGTAGATACAAGCCTAATAAAAGGTACCTTTCCAGGACAGGATGGTTTAAGACAACCTCTGATGATACAAACTGGAACTAAGAGGATTGATTTTTTTCCCGTTAATTGATCATTTTCCTTAATACATATATTTAAAAAAAAAATTTGACAGCAGGCCAAGATCATTTTAGGATCAGTTTAATGTGAGGTATAAAGTTTTATGGTCTAGTGAAAAGATCCTGAAAAATGAGGTTTCTAATGGAAATGCTGGCAGAGTTTCTACTTCTGGGCTGGGATGTTAATACTACAAAAAAATATATAAAAATAAAAATAAAAAGCAGAAAGAGGAAAGGAGGGTGGCCACCCATACAAATGCTCCCTTGCCTGGTAACTTGGATATAGAGCAGGAAATTAATGCCCAGGATACTTCCTTTCCTTCAGATTTGCTGCAGATTCCTGGACAGGTCAAAACTGAAGGGGAAAAAACTTGTGAGTATTCAGTGCGAATGGTAGACTCCAGGCGAGGGGGAGGAGCTGGTGAGAATGTCAGGGTCAGGGTGGGGATGCACTTGGGAGGTGCCATGAAGTCGACCTTCTTTGCCAGGTGTATCCTGGAAGGAAGGCCCTCCTGGAGGCTCCCAGCCCTTGCCCAGAAGCGGGTCCTTGACCAATGGCCTGGTTCCCATGGCCGAGGACTCCCGGCTCACCCACACCACCCAGTTTGGCTCTGCCATTAGACAGTGTTCTGGTTACCTGCTGTTGCTTCTCCCAAGAAGCTGCTGCTATGAAGTGCAGGCTGAGGTAACGTCCAAGCCTCAGTGCTGAAATACGGCAACGTTCTCCCTTGATCTCTCTTTCCTTTCAAGCACTATTTCTACTGTGTCCTCCTCACATTAATCCAAGGCCCAGAGCCATGATCACGGGCCAAGTTTTAGCAAATGTTGCTAACCAGAATGCCACATTTGTGCCTTTTTCAATTATATATCCCTTCCAGTCATTCAAAAGTGACGGGTACTCGTGGGGGGTACTGCAGATCTAGAGGGACAGATTGGGCCAATAAGACACATGACATGACCCCAGGGCGGGGGAGGTGAGTGGGTCAGCAGACACCTCCGCTCCCCCACAGGGCTGGACTCCAGGGATAGCCTCTGAAGCAGACGGCAGGGTGTGAAACCATTTCCTCTCTGTTCACAAGGCACCTGGAGACGAGGTGGGGGGGACCCATGCCTCAAAACTACCCAAAAGAACAAACCTGGGGGAAAAGCACAGCCAACAGAGCAGTGAGTCGCAGCAAAGGCCACGAGGGCAGCAAAGGGACCCTTAACAATCAGCATCACAGAGAGGCTGCGGGAAAGTTGGTCCCTTTCATCACAAACTGTGGGCCTCCTGCTCCATCTGGTCCTCCTGTTGGCCCGGGAGAGTATGTTTCCTAAGAGGGCCTGTTTGTTTTAACTTGTCTGTAATTCTGTTTCCACTCCAGTTCTTGCTGCATTCAACATAAACAATTTACTCACTCAGTCATGAGGAAAAAACGAAAAACACACTTGACAAGCGAATTTCATGTTGTTGGGAGGTGTTCCAATGCCAACAGCAAAATGAGGGCACCGCAGAGCAGAAGAGGCGGGGGACAAGAAGGAAGAGGGAGGGAGACACACTTACCAGGAGAGGACCCCACGCCGGCTGCCCGGAACTGCCCCAGGATAAGGCTCTGCTCACTCTCAGCCAGTGCCAGGAGGAGTTCATAGGCTTCTATGCACTGCTCACTGAAACAGAAGCACACAGTGTCCTCAACTCTGGCAGAGGACAGCGAGCCTCTTCAGCGCAGCACTGTCCCCCTGGGCGAAGTGGCTCCGGACCTGCATCTCAGCACTGCTGTCCACGTAAGCAAGAAAATATCCACAAATATTCCTGCACAAAGCCAAGGGTGTGCTTTGCTATGTTGCCCCTCCTTCCCTTTTTACTTCACTTAAACTTTTACTTTAAACTAGCATCTAGAAAAATACAAGAGTAGCAATAAAAGTGAGAGAGTTAAGTTCATTGCCTCTTTGATGATCAGCAAAAAAGGAAATGTAATATGCCTGTGGTAGCCAGCCTCAAAGATGGCCCCCGCTGATGGCATACGCTGGTATCCACACCCTTGTGTTATCCCCTTCTGCACTGTACCAGAGTTGGTCTATGTGACTAAGAGGATATGGGATGTCACTTCCAAGATCACGTTATTAAAAAGCATGGTGACTTCCATCTGTTCTCTCCCTTCACTTTCTCTCTTGGCTCACCCTCTCTAGAGAAGGCCAGGTGCCATGCCTTGAAGACTCTCGAGCAGCCCCATGGAGAGACCCATGTGGTGAGGAACTAAGGCTTCCAGCCAACAGTGAGTGAAGGACGGAGGACTCCACCCAACAGCTGTGTGAATGAGCCTTCTTAGAAGCAGATCCGCCAGCTCCAGCTAAGGTTTCAGATGACAAGGCCCTGGCTAGCAGCTTGAGCAGAACCTCCTAAGAGCCCCTGAGCTGGAACACTACCTAGCTACACCACTCCCAGCTTCTTGACCCTAGAAACTGCCACAAGAAACAGTGACAAAGGAAGGGAGGGAGGAAGGAAGCCCCAGAAAGAAGACTATTTGACCTAAACCTTCAGGAGCCACTAGCCACATGTGGCTAATTAAAAAGAATTTAAGTAAAACGAAAAATTCAGTTCTTCTGTTGCAATCGCCATATATCGTATGTTGAAGAGCCACATGTAGCTAGCAGTTACCATATTGGACAGCACAGAGAACAGGTCTATCATCATAGAAAGTTCTATTAGATGCTTGTAAAACTATCCCTTGAATCACACAAAATCTCTGACAAGTTTGGATTTCTAAGAGGAAGATATGTCTCTCTTCTTTTGCTGATCATCAGTGAACACACCAGGTATAGGTTCTAAGAGTGACCCTTTCCACACTGCCACCCGTGACCCACGTGGACCTGCACAGGAGGTGGAGCGTGTGCTCCTGAGTAGTCCTGACAAGTAGGCCTGAGTAATGCCTGAGTAGTCCTGGATAAGATATGCCTGCAGTGCAGAAATCTCCCTGCTAAGCAAATAACTGATTAGCTTCTCTAAGCTAAGCAGGGGAAATGTTGCTTTATTCAACATTTAGTCATCAGACCATCTGTTTTTCGATTTTCTCTACTCTCATCTTCCTTCCCTAAGAGATCAGGAGCCATCACTAGCTCCGGGTGCCGGTAGCCCCTCCTTTCAAGGGCAGTCCATCTTTCAGGTTAGAGACGTGGTGACACTGCTTTATCCACACAGATCAAAGGCAGACCGTTGTCACAGAACAGCCTCTTTCAAAAGTTATCGTAGGTGGATTGTCTGTTTGCTTTGGTGTGTCTGTAAACTAGCATGATTGTGTTTTAGCTGTGGTCTCCTATGATTTGGTTTGATTTTGTTTTTTGAAGAAACAAAGCTTCTTGAAACATGCTGATCTTTTCAGAGGATGCTAACAGTAGGGTAGTCACTACTCTGGGATCTTGGCAAATATGCCTAAGTGGTGCCACTAATAAAATAACCTCTGAAAACACTAATGCATAGCTTTGTAGTTAGTAAACAAATAGTAATTTAAAAATAAATTCTGGGGCACCTGGGAGCTCAGTTGGTTAAGTGTCCAACTCTTGGTTTCGGCTCAGGTCATGAGCTCACAGTTTGTGAGTTTGAGTCCCACATTGGGCTTTGCACTGACAGTGTGGAGCCTGTTTGGGATATTTCCTCTCTCTCTCTCTCTCTCTCTCTCTCTCCCCACCCAAAATAATCTTAAAAAAACAATCTTCTTAAAAATAGTTAATTCCAAAGCTGATGAGGCTGAAAAAAAGTGGTACATTCATATACCCCTTGCTCGTTGATGAATGAATTGTATTCACTTAAAATGACTTGTTTGTCTGGGAGCATGCCTGAAGAACTATGAAAATATTCATATACTTTGACCTATAATTCCTGCTTCGGGGATTTTATCCCAAGGAAAATATTCAAAAGAAGGAAGATATTATCTGTATTAAATTATTTCCCATAAAATTATTTTCAATATCCAAAGCCTACAGAAATCTAAACGTATTTTAGAGAAATGAGTAAATAAAATATGTAAGCTTGATGTAGGGATACAGTCATTCAAAATGCATGCAGACTATTGACCAGCATTACAGAACTACCATAGATCGAAGAAACAGAATATCCTAGGTTTTAACAATGTAAAATACACACAAACATGAATAAAGACTGGAAAGAGCAACAAATGAATATATAAATGCAAAAATAAATATTTTCAGTGATATTGCTTGGACGGAATAATATTTAAGTTGAACATGCTAACAGAATGGTTTTCTAACACCATACTCATTTCTCTTATTTTCTTAATTGCCACAAGAGTGCTAATGGATTTTCCATACATATCACATTAGTATTTGCTGGCCCAACCCCCTGTATATGTTCTAAAAGCCTGTTTTCTACTTTTATGCGGGTTATTGTAAATGCATTTCTCAGTTGAAATGCCCCCCACCACTCTTATGCAGCCTCACTTCCCCACCTGTACTGCAGGGCCAGCCTCAGCGCCGTGGCGTTGGATTCATACTTCCCCACCAGCATACTCATGCGCTCAGCGTTGCTCTTGCATTCTTCCAGGGTTATGGTCAGGAGGTCATTTTGGGATTTGAGGTGTTCAATGCGGCTACAAAGGAAGAAAAATCTCTTTCACGATTTCACGCTGGGATTATAATTCATTTGCCAGTATTTGAGTCATCTCCTGTAGACCCAGGCCAGACACGTGCATTAGGATGTGAGCTTGTCAGAGGTTTTAGCAAATGGAACTGACATGAAGTATTTAAAGAAAGCAACTCTGAGCACAAGAATCACTTAATTCTGTGTGAATTAGAAATACATGGAAGTCCCCTGATTATTTCCTACTCAGCCATGCATGGTGTGAGGCTCTGAGCATACACCAAGGAAAGAAGCCAACCGTGTGACCTCAGGCGCTTCAATAAACCACCCTCCACAGGGACAAACAAAATATCAGTGCCATAGTAATAGCTACTATTTATTAACCCCCTGCTCAGTGACCCTCTAATGGCCCTCTGACTCAAGTACTATTATCCCCATTCTCAGAGGAGGAAGTAGAGTCACAGAGGGGTTAAGGACATTGCCCTGGGATTTGAGTCAAGAAGTTTGACCTCAGATCCTGTACTGTTCACCACTCAGGGCAGAAGCAAAAGATGAATCAGGGAGTGAGTACGAAACTCTCCCTAAGGGTCTCTGAACGGGCAGTGGACCAGGAACCATGGATTATGTCCAAAGCTCCTTCCACTTTGGACACTCCTGCAACTGTTAACTACCTGTAGGGCAAGCAGCAGGAACTTTACGCTTTATAGGAACCAGAACTATAAATTCAGAACAAATGAGTTAATGGCAACGTCAGAAAAACATAAGCATTCAGCTTCTCTGTTTTCTGTCCTAGGACAGAGGCTCTGGATGCAATGATTCATTTCCCATCGACACACCCATTTATAGTACTCTGACCACCAAGTCTTCAAGACACAGGGTTTCACACATACAAAATGCAAGTGACTCAATGCTCTGGTTTCTCTTCAGATCGCATAAATCTTTTGCCTTTTACAAAATGCAAGTGACTCTTGAAAAAGTAACAGGCTTGGAAGCCATTTGCTTTGTGGATCAATCTTAGGACCACATATCTTAAGAGAAGAATATGGACACACTCACCAACATTGGAGATGGCTGGTGAGTGTATAATTAAGACCACTGTGGGGCGCCTGGGTAGCGCAGTCGGTTAAGCATCCGACTTCAGCCAGGTCACGATCTCACGGTCCGTGAGTTCGAGCTCCGCGTCAGGCTCTGGGCTGATGGCTCGGAGCCTGGAGCCTGTTTCCGATTCTGTGTCTCCCTCTCTCTCTGCCCCTCCCCCGTTCATGCTCTGTCTCTCTCTGTCCCCAAAAATAAATAAACGTTGAAAAAAAAAATTAAAAAAAAAAAAAGACCACTGTGAGACTTTGGCAACTCCAAGGTCAAGTCAGTGCAAGGTGCTACAAGAACCTACTTTTCTGTTCTTGTTGAGATTAAGACTTCTTGAGACAGTCCCCACTTTCCTTTACACTCCACCTTGCTCCAATGTACATTTGGACCCCACCAATTAGACGAAACTCTTTTAGCCAGCTCACAGACCTACATGCGACCAATCACATCTCAGGGCCCTTCTCAGGCAACCCCGCTTAATAGGCTACTCCTTCCTTCTGAAAATGTTGTCTCTCACTTAGGTCATGACAGGTCTCTACTGGTTTTCTCCCTGCCTTAAAGGATGTTTCTTCCATCTTCTTTGCTGGCTCCTTATTCTCTATGAGATCTGTGAGGGTTGGCATTCCCTCAGGACTCAGTCCAGGGTGCCCTTCTGCATCAGTTCCCATCCCTACCCCAGGGTAATTTTATCCAGTTCATGACTTTAACAGGCATTTATGTTCCTATGGCTCCCAAATTTCTCTAGCCTGGACCTCTCTTCTGAGTGCCAGTTTCACATCTCCAGCTGTTTCCTGATACTTCCATTTGGGTGCCACACCAGCACCTCAAATTTAATATTACCAAATGAGACTTATTTCCCCCAAACCTTGCCCTCCCTCATCTTCTCCATTCAGTAAATGCCACCACCATCTTCTCAACGATACAGGTGAGACACATGAGAATCTTCTTTGAGACCATCCCTTCCTCTTACATCCAGATCTACTACAACTACAGTTTCCATTGATTCTATACCACCAAACACACTGACCCCCATTGCTTCGCATCATCTCCACTTTGGCCACACTGGGCCACTGCAATCATTGCTCTGCTTCCACTCTTGCCCCCACCCCCTTCCATTCTTCACACCTGAGTCATCTTTCAAAATCTAAATCAGGTCTGTTCTTCTATTACTTAAAACTCTTTAATGACTTCCACTGATACTTAGAATAAAGAGGAGACTTGGTCCATGACCTCAAAATCCACATCCCACCAAGCCCTGCTGACTCTGCCACCTTATTACATGTGACTCCTTCTTTAATCTACCCCATTTCAGTTCCATTGGCCTTTGAACAGCTCCTACTTCATGTCAACCTTCTTTTTGGCCATAAGATTGTTAAGTTGGTTTGTAAGACTCTTAGTTTGTCATATGGCTGCTTCCCTTTTCCCTTAAACTCTCAACTTACAGCCCCATCTTCAGAGATGCCTTCCCTGGCTACCTATCTAAAATCAACCCCCTCCCCTCTTACTCTATCACAGTGCCCTGTTTACTGGGAGTTTTCTTATGATCTCATTTGTTTGCTTCTTATATAGCTTCCCTAACAGAATACAAACTCCATGAGAGTGGACACCTTATCTCTTTTACTTTCCCCTGCATGACAAATAGCTTAGCATGGAGGAGGTGCTTAAAACAGATTTGTTAAGTAAGGACATACTTCTGAGGAAGTATGACCTCCCAACCCACACACTATCACAAAGCTACAGCTCTCATTTTTGGACGTGTAAGAGGGCCTCCAACTGTGACATAGGTAGTTTAACATGAGGATACACTGATAGATCATTTCTAAGATTATTCCCGTATTCTCGCTATAGCTACGGTCATAGACAGGACACTGGAGGGGAAGTCCAAGGGCAGGGGGACAATTCCAGCTAGGCTATTTAACAGCTCTGGACTCAAGGCAAGTCACTCAACACCGAAGCCTTTGTTTTCTTATTTGCAAAATGAGACTGTTCTTCCCTCCCAAGTTGAAGATTAAGTGGTTGTTTGTGAGAACCCTTTGTAAACTGTTAAACACTGTAATAACGTGAGCTACAAGCACCAAATATTTCCCCTTCCTTTGGTGTCTCCTAGGTAAACAGAACTGAGGAGAAAGGAACCTCCCCCAAGTTCAACCGCAAAGCAGGCTTGTTAAATCCCAGAATCTGTGGAGAGGAGATCCTCACTCAACAGAGGGTCCCTGAAGGCATCTGACTTCATTAAACTGCAAAGGGTATATCTGATTCAGTTCTTAAGCACTCCCTGGCAGTGGTACTGAGATGGTGGCTTCTTTACTGCTACAAGGTAATCATCGGGATTGTCACTCTTAAGTATTTTGGATTTAATAAGGAAACCATTTAATTTCCAGATTTGAAATAACCTAGATTGCCATATTTCCTTAGTCCTCAAGCACTGTATTAAACAGCTTCAAATCAGGGAATGCTAATATGATAATTCAGTTTATTTAGGTTTGCCAGACACAAGGGGAATGGCATTAAGCAACGGTGGATGGGGACTGGCATCCACATTTCTTCCTGGTCAGTTCATAAGCCTTTCCAATTCTAACTACCGTCTCCCACTGAAGACTGGTAGGTCAAGGCAGCCATGCCATACTTGGATATGATTTAGCAGTGCACTCTGTCCCTGCGGGACTCATTCTGAGCCAGGGTGGTTTACCACGGTTTGGCCCTGGTCCTTCTTTGCTTTTTCAGCAACTCTCATTGCTAGGATGACCTACCAGCCAATCTTTGCCGAGAGGCTTGAGTGCAAACTTTAACTACCTCTGTTGTGAGATTTGAGAAGAATCCATAAAACTGGCAAAAATTTCTAAGTAGGACAGTTTGACCTACTTAGAAAATTATTCTCAGTAGGCCTAAGTAGGATAGAATGTAAGGACTGAGGGTTGTGTACCCTGCAAAAAGCATAAATAAAATTAGGCAGCCTTCCAAGAGAATCAGGGAGGTTTAAACCAGCATGCCTGGTCAATCCCAGAATGCCTCCATCAGACCGCCTTTGCTACTTCCTGGTTGCTCCAGGCGCCCCTAGGATGCTGACTCAACATTCCAGAGTTTCTCTCTGTGGTTCCTGGCAGCACCGGCCTACATGCTAAGTAGCCATCTTGTAATTCTGACCCACTCGTCATTCTATACAACCGCTCCCAGGACTTGCTACATAATTTGCAAGGGCCGGTGCTCAATAAAAAGGTGGGGCCCTGGTTCATCAATTATTAAGACTTTAAAATGGTAACACTAGAGCAGTAAAGCCAAGTGTGGGGTCTTCCCAAACATGAGGTTTGCACATTTGAAAACACAGGTCACACAACACCCTTGAAGCCAGCCCCAGCTGCTGTAAGCACTCCTGCAATGCACAAGAAGGTGGAACTCCCCATCCACGAGCCTGAGAGCATCTCTCTGTGTCACAACTCATAAGCCAACTTGAATTGATTTTTGAAAGGGAAAGGAGGGCCGTTCCACATCCCCCGCCCCTGCCCCAAAGCAACCACTCCAATATATAGGATTTCTCCTTACCTATTCAACCGCTCTGTTTCCACCTCAAACTCTCTAATTTTGCTTTCTGAGATGGCAGATCCATGTGAGTAGAGTGTTTGGAAGATCTCCTGGATGTTGGAGCAGTCCTGAAGAGAGTGGGCCAGGTGTTCCGCCACACTGCTGGATACCTGTATAGGTGAGCACAAATCCTCCTCTAGACACGTTGCTTGGGGGACCAGTCCCTCAGGCATGCTTTGCATGCAAGAGAATTTAAAGCTGATATCCCTTGACAACCAGGCACCAGGAGATGGTTACCCCGATCTTTCTCGGTTTGTATGATACGATTCTGTGATAATAAGCTAACTACTGTGAAAACAGTACATAAACAGAATCAAAATACAGCTGTATCCTCCAGGCATATACTGCTGGGTGGCAGGCCTGGGGCAGCATGCTGCTTTACAGTTCCTAAATTTGGGGATATTGAACAGAGTGTGGACTCCTTTCCCCTTCCTGAGCTCCCTGTCCCTCCAGGTCCTCGTCTCTGGTTGCTGCAGCCCAACAGAGCAGCTGGTTCCTTTATTTTCACAGTTTGGCTTCTGCACCAAATCTGGATGCATGCAATTGTTCTCAGCGCAAAATTCTAAGTTTAGGGCCTTAAAAAAAAAATACTATTCAGGCTTTCCCCCACCGCTGGGGATCAGACAGTTGGCTCTCTCAGCCTCACCCCCAATCTTAAAAAAAAATCCTTAGGGAACTCCAACTACTCCCTTTTCACCATCCATCAGCTGTTATGGGCCCAAGGGGTTTTTAGGCTCTCCAGATGAAAACCCTGATAACTAAGTGGGAAGGTTCCAGTCTTTCCTGGCATCAGGCTACACTTCAAAGGCAGCACTCATCTTCACTGGACAGCACGTTCTCTTTTAAGAGCCATGTGCAAAAGGTAAAATTCTTTTAGAGCTTCCTGACCTACTTGGTCTCTGGGGTAGCAGGGTGATATACAGCAGGTACTTCAAGACTTTCATCTACATCACCAGTAATGACACCTAAATCATTTCTTTCTGAAAGGTTTCAAGTAGAGAAAAAGAAAAATTCCCTTAAAGCCGAATGAGTAATTCCCTGATGAAGAAACCACTCTACATTTTAATCTGATCCTCTGGAAGGAAATGGGGTAGGATTTATTATTATAATTAACTGGTTTATGGGAGGTGAACTTGGGAAGTTCTGTCATCTACGAGCTGCGGCCTGTGCAGCTCTACTGGGCACTTTCTTGCCTTGCTTCTTGTGAACACTCACCCCTATACTACTGATTTCTGATCCCAGGACTGGTCGATCAGATGATGAAGACTCGGACCTGGTCTTCGATAGCTTCACCCTCTCAGCAATCTTGAAAAACAAAAAATTATCGAAAAATGACATATCACTCTCTAGATACACTGTTGAGACTGTGTTTTACAGGGCTCTTGTTTAGCCATGGCAACTAAACTGATCAATGAATTTCTTAAAAATTACTCATCCAATTTTTCTACCATCTGCTTAACCCAGGGTTTTCCAACCTTAGCACTAGCGACATTTGGGGTTGGATATTCTTTGCTGTAGAATTCTGTGCGCCATAGGACGGTTAGGAGCATCACTGGCCTCTAGCCACAAGATGCCACTAGTACTCTAGTTGTGACCACCAGAAAGGTCTCCAGACATTGCCAAATACCCATTGAAGGGACAAAATCACTGCTGGTTGAGAAACACTGGCTTGACTCAACTTATTCAACTTGATGATTGAGAACTAACCTTCTTGTGGAGACTGGTAGATTACCAGGGAAGAGAATATGTGTCATCTGACCAGTCCCTCTGGGGCAGACTCAACATATAAGCAGGCATGAGGCTGCCTCTCTAACTGACATGGCGTGCCCAGCAGAGCCTATCTGTCTGCAGGCAGGGCTGTTGGTCCTATGAGAAGGGAGATCATTGATTTATTACTCAGGGTCCCCTCCTGGGCTGAATCCCAGTCCTCAAGAGCAACTATCCATCCACCCCTTCTACTGTAGAACCTGACAAAACATCTTACTTTCCACAACAAGTTGACAGCCATGACCTGCTCCTGCTAGTTGATTAATGAGAATTGGCATCCAGGTCACAGCTGAGAGAGACTTAAAACTACTAGTGGGTTATCTCTCCCTGCAGCCCCAGCATAGGAGGACTGTGTGAGATGCTACGGAAGAGCCCCTTGCAGCCTTGTGCACTAATCACATGCCTGCACAGTGGCCATGCTTGGGAGGGGCTGGTGCTTCCAGATAAAAGAGGTGGTGCTCCCACCCGCTCCTGGAGCTCACCTTGGCGATTGGAATGTCGTTGCTGCTGCTGCTCGTGCTCAACTCCCCGGTGCTGGGGTTAACTGGGCGGTTGGCGGAAGTGAGGCGGCCAGGGCTGGCGGGCCCTGTGGCCTGAACGCTCTGTAGTCGCGTTTGAAGCTCTCGAACCTGAAATAATAATGCCTTTAGACACAGTCTGTAGTTTCCCTGGCCAAAGAGCAAAATAGCCAGATGGGTGGATGGCTGAGTTTTCATTTACATTAAGAGATCAGCTTCACTGAAAAGCTAACTTGGTTAAGTCCACATACAAGTTTGCCGTATTCTTAACTAGACCTGCCACTGGCTGGCCATCATCTGTTCTTCACAAGTATGATGTAAAAATGGTTTTTAAGGCTCTGGAAGGTTCCAACAGAGCTGCAAGGACCATCTTTAAGGAATGTTTATTCCTTGAACCTCATGGGCCTGAACTCCTGAATGGCACTGCAGATAGAGAACCTGGGATGAAATCACCACTCTCATGGAACTCAAACATGAGAGAACAAATAATTTCAATGCAAGTGCACATTAATGTTATAGATATCCACCTAAGGTGCTGTAGGAAGCAAGAAAGAGGAAGAATGTGTCTCCATCTGAAGTCGACAGGGAAGGAGGGGGTGGTGCTGGAACAGAGTCTTCGAGGTGACCTGGTTGTAACAGACAAGAGTAGGGGCTGGCTCTCGTGGTGCTATGGGTGAGCTGAAGTGTAGCTAGGAGAAGAGCATGCACAGGAGCACAGGCAGCCGGGTGACACCCTAGGCCTGAAGAGCTGCATGCACTGGCACAGAGGGGAGCCTAAGGGGAAGACACAGATGCACCTGAGCTTTTCCCCAAGAGACGTCAAGGAGGGCTTATCCTGGGAATAGTGGAGTGTGTCAACAGTCTTTCTGTATAAAAGAGAAACACGGGGCCCTTTGAGTTGAATTTAGAACACACATTTACCTGCACAGAATTTAAATGTCCAAACTCCCTTCTCTAGGACTATGGCTCAGCGATTTCCAAAGTGAGAAGTGTTCCAAGTAAGTGAAGGTAATTGTTTGAAATTGGTCTTCCTGATGACCTGGATCACAGCTTTATCATCGGGTACAGTGTCTACCTTGAAGGGCAAACGGACTATGGCACCCGAGGGACCTTCCAAATGGGCACCAGGTCCTGCTGGGAAGAATCATCACTGGCACATCTGAGGCAGTGCTTTTCAAACTTGTCAGTGCACCAGAATGTCAGGGAGGCTTGTTAAAACACAGAGTACAGGGTCCCACCCCCAGGGATTCTGAGTTAGTAGGTAGAATCTGCATATCTACTAGGCTCCCAGGACCTGCAGATGCCCCAGTTGGGGGCTCACACCTTGAGTCTTAAGGGACTCCCAGGGCCACACAGCACCTCAGCCACATCCCTGACACCAAAACCCTTTTCTAAAAGCGACTGGAAAGCTTTTTATATTAAATATCTTGGATGTCCCCATCCTGCTAAATTGGGAACCAAAAGTAATTGAAATTTCAATAATTCATCAACATATTAGAAGCCAAAATTGGAAAATTCCCTCGGAGCAAATTGCATTCAATAGGGTAACAGCTACAAAGTGCCTAATGCTTTGCTGAAGCCTCCAGTAACTGTGGGTTGATGGAAATGTGGGTCGTCCTCATAGTACACCAGACACAGAGCTGACCTCAAAATAGTTTAAAGACTAGAAAAACATATGCTTGTTAAAGCCAAATGGTATTGCTGGGGAAAGATGACAGGGCTCATTCTAGACTGGTCCCCAACAAATCAAGAAGAGGCACAGCGTGGAGGCCTCTTTATGCTGCATGGCAAAGGGAGAGGGCCCACTTTCCCATCAAGCTGGCTTCCTGGCACCTGGGAAAACTCCCTGGTGGAGACCATGGATTTCAATTACTTATCGCTGTTTAAGTCTGATGAGGGCCTTAATAACAATGTTAACACCACTCCAAAATCTAAAGAGTATCTGAATCATTCACAAAGCAATCAATGGTCTGTTCCCAGAATGCCAATTGGCCCACCTCATCTTACTTTTAAAATATATACGTAAGGCGTACGTGGGTAGCTCAGTTGGTTAAGCCTCTGACTCTTGCTTTCGGCTTAGGTCATGATCCCACGTTTGTTGGAATTGAGCCCCACATCGGGCTCTGCGCTGAGTGTGGAGCCTGCTTGGTCTCTCTCCTCTCTCTGCTCCTTCCTCTCTCACCCTCTCGCTTTAAATAAATAAGCCATATATATATATATATATATATATATATATATATATATATATACACACACACACACACACACACACACACATATATACACACAAACATAAATTTATTTATAAATATATATTAATTTCCTTAGGCAAATTTATAAGAACTTCATTAAAACTACCTAGGTTATCGGGGCACCTGGGTGGCTCAATCAGTTAAGCGTCCAACTTCAGCTCAGGTCACGATATCATGGTTCATGAGTTCGAGCCCTGAGTTGGGCTCTGCTGCTGCCACACCTTGGATCCTCTGGTCTCCCTGCTTCTCTGCCCCACCCCTCTGTGCATGCGTGTATGTGCATGTCCTCTTTCTTTCAAAAATAAACATTAAAAAAACCTGCCCATGTTATTAAAAAAAAGTTTCTTCTTCTAATCACTAAAGTGAAACATGTCCACTGTGGAAAATTTAGATGGCACTGAAAAATAACAGAAAATGTTCTTTTTTTACTGCGTTTCCATGGCTTGTTTGCGCACAGGCATGCATGCTTAAAACCATTTCTAAATCTAAATATCCATTTTCCTTGAAAAAGTTTTAGACCTAGAGAATGTCTTTGAAAAGCACAGAATGATAAACATGTTTATTTTTGGTCTACGCTTTATCATTTAATGATAATTGTTAGGCAGTGAAAAAAATCCAGCTGAAGGGAGTAAAGTGAGCTTGTTATGAAGATAGACAGCCAGTTGGATTAAACAGCCTTCTCTCTTTTCTTGATTTGGGGGAGGGGGGGGTAGGGCTTAATTAATTTAAATGAATAAATGCACAGAAATGAAGGCTACAATCAATTTGCTGATTCAGCACAGATGAGGCTTGGGAGAAGGGAGAGACATAGCTCTGTCCTCATTCCTATTCTCACCCACTATAGGAGATTGTGTCATGTATCCCCCACCCCCCCAAAAAAAGGCCAAGTTCTAAACCCCCAGTACCATGGCATCTGGGTGGCTCAGTCAGTTGAGCATCCCACTCTTGGTTTGGGCTCAGGTCAGGATCTTGCAGTTTTGTGAGTTCAAGCCCCACATCAGGCTCTGCGAAGGTAGCAAGGAGCCTGCTTGGGTTTCTCTCTCTCCTTCTCTCTCTGCCCCTTCCCCACTTGAGCTGTCTCTCTCAAAATAAATAAACTTAAAAAAAAAAAAAAGGTCAAGTAGTTGTTCAACAAGCAAATAAAAAGGAAAAGGCAATGGGGGCAGGGTGGAATGGGGTTGGGTGGGGTGGGGTGGGGTGGAGAGGACTGTGAAAGGTTCAAATAAGGAACTGACATTAAAATGCCAGAACTCTGCATTTCTCATTTATACTCTGACTCCCACAGAGAGTAAAGGGTCTTATAAAAATCATTTGATTAGAAAGGAGAATGAGGGGCACCTGGGTGGCTCAGTCAGTAAAGGTCTGACTCTTGATATGGGCTCAGGACGTGATCTCGAGGTCATGAGATAGAAACCTGCATCTGGCTCTGCACTGAGTGTGGATCCAGCTTGGGATTCTCTCTCTCCCTCTCTCTCTGCCTCCCTCCTGCTCGCAAGCATGCACATTCTCGCTCTGTCAGAATAAACAAGCATTTAAAAAAATTTTTTTTAATGTTTTTATTTATTTTTGAGACAGACAGAGAGAGACAGAGCATGAGCAGGGGAGGGGCAGAGAGAGAGGGAGACACAGAATCTGAAGCAGGCTCCAGGCTCTGAGCTGTCAGCACAGAGCCTGACGCGGGGCTCAAACTCACGGACTGTGAGATCATGACCTGAGCCAAAGTCGGACGCTTAACTGACTGAGCCACTCAGGCGCCCCAAAAACAAACATTTTTTAAAAAAGAAAAGAGAATGAACTAAATGAACAAGAAAAAGGAGGTAAGTCAAGAGATGTACTGACAGTTCAAGAAAAAGATAAGGTTCAAACATCACAATGGAAGCAAAAATGGTAAAATACACCCTAGACTAGCATTACCCAACAACTTCTGGTACCAATGCTGATGTTGTACAGCTGCACTGGCCACATGTGACTTCTGAGAACTTGCAATGTGCCTACTAGACCCAAGGAACTAAATATTTAACTGCATTCTATTTTAATCAATTTGAATTCAAATGTAAATAGATGTAGCCTGTAATGACTGTATTGGTCAGTGCAGTTCTAGAACTATTCTAGGAACACACACACACACACACACACACACACACACACACACACACACACAAAACACAAATTGGTGGCTGGTGTGATTTAGTGAATCAGGGTGCCACTCAGCACAATGGCGAAAACATAAGAAGGAGCAGATTTTTCAAAGAGAAATAAAGACGCTAGCTTTGGACATGCTGAATTTGAGAAAACCACGGGGGTATCTAAGTGATTCAGTCAACAATTAGAAATAGAACCCAAGGGAAGGAGAGCAGAACTGGGCATCCAGTTTAGGAATGTTACATGAAGATGAGGCTGCCCAGGGAAGAGGCAGAGCAATGGGGGCGGGAGGAGAGCCCATACACAGGCAATTGATCAATGGAGGACTGACGAGAAGGTGCTTTTGCTCTGGGATGGAAAAGAGGTGAGGATAGGCAGTAAGAAAGGGGAGTTTGCAGATAAGAGGAGGAAGATGGGAAACAGAAGAGCTCCCATCAGATGGGATGTTTCTCTAAGAGAAAAGAGTTAAAGTCCTCTGCTAGGAGTGAGGGAGGGAATAGCAGGTATCAGAAATGACAAAGGAAGCTGAGGACCAAAAAAAAACAAAACAAAACAAAACAAAAAAAAACCCTGCAAACTAATACGTCAGCACTGAGAATGCACTGAGCTCTTTCATTCAAGACAGTAGACTGAGTCAATGCATTGTTCTCTTCAAACTCTGGAGACCTCATGGAAATAATAGTGAAGAATACAAAGAACAGATTAAAACCGAAACAGTGAAAAGCACATGCTTAGGGCATTAGCAGAAAGATTTGGGCACATTCTGTACGTGCAAAGTAGAAGGAAGAGTAATGATGGAAGGAACAGAATGGAAACGCCAAATTCTATCAAATACACGAGGGAAGGCGGCCTGTCTACCCCCAAGAAGGTTGGCAGGGCTTAGACGCAGCCTTGGCAGGTACTATGAAGGACGAGAATGAAAAGTAGGCTGAAAACAGGAGTAAGACTGTCTGTATACAGAACAAATGACAATTTCCAGCATATGACAGCCTCAGCTAAAGTAAACAGGCATTCCTCCTACTAAGAATGCAGAGAAATGCTGCATAAAAGAGCAACAATGAGAAAGAAATTTACTGCCAAGGTTAAAAGAAAGGCAGTGAGAGCTCCAGGTGCCAGAAATGAAGTGGGAAATAAAACTACAGAGGTTAGGGGGAGGTAGTGCCACAGCAGCCCTGGGAATTGAGAACAAGGTATAGCATGTGGGGCCAGGAGGGGCAGAGAGGCACCCCTGTCAGGCTGTCTGAGCAGATCCTCCTCTATAAGCCTGGAACTTTCCTGCTCCGCCGTTCTGTGACCAGTGCACTAACACAAAGGGAGTTGCTGGAGAAGCCAGAAAGAAGCCCCAGAACTGTGCCCAGGGGTAAACCGTAAGAAGCCAAAATCCCAGACCCAGGACGCATTTAGGTGTTAAATCCAAATCTACAGTATCTGTGTATGGCAGGGCCCCAATCTTATAAATTAAGAGTGAACACTGGTCTGGATTTTGCCAGCCAGGCACTGCCTCAGAGACCTTATTTGTAAATCACCCATTATCTCTGGGGGACATAAGGTTCCCGTGACCAGAAGCTGCTAGACATGGAGGGATGACTGCAGAGAAGGGACAATGACACAAGAGAGGCAGCAATCTAAAGCAGAGATGAAGCCACCCAAGAAGAAATGAAAATAAAGCAAACGGCAAACTATGTCACAGTCTGCTGAGGGTCCTTCGAGAGAGGAAAGGAATAATTTCTATAAAAAACAGAAATTAGGAAAAGGGGCACCTGGGTGGCTCAGTCAGTTGAGCACCTAACTTTGGGTCAGGTCATGATCTCAGGTTCGTGAGTTCAAGCCCTGCATTGGGCTCTCTGCTGTCAGCATGGAGCCCACTTCAGATCCTCTGCCCCCCTCTCTCTGACCCTCCCCCGCTCAAGCACTCACGCACACATTCATGCTCACTCACACACTCTCTCTCTCTCTCAAAAAAAAAAAGTTTATAAAATTAAGAAACAAAATCAGGAAAATATCAAACAAGAATAGGTGGATAAAAAAAAGCCAGGAGAAAATGTAGCCAATAAATAAAATCAATGTACTGGTTAAAGTCTAGACTGGGTAAAACTGAAAACAGAATTAGTGACCTGGAACAGAGAAATTAATTCAGAACCCAGCACAGGGAGCTGAAGAGATACAAAATATGCACTAGCCACTGATACCACAAATAGCCACCGAGGCTCCAACGTACTTTTAAAGAAGTTCCAGAGGAAGAGAACATGACATGCAATGTCATGACAGACAAGCAATATTTGAAAAGAAAATAGATGGGTTTTCCAGACATGGAGGCAGACCTAAGTCCAGACACTGAAGAATCACATTAGGTTCTAGCCAGGTGTGGTCATTTGCAGATACATCTGCAAATTCTTTGATATTCCCTCCATCAAGGGGTGGAGTCCAATTCCCCTCCCCTTGCCTGTGCCTGGCCCGAAGGTCTGCTTCTAATGAACAGAATGTGGTAGAAGCTAGACCACACAACTTCTGAGGCTCGATTAGAAAAGAATAATCAGTCTTGCCCACTTGCTCTTGGGATGCTGGCCTTACAAGCCACTGGCCACTCCACCATGAGGAAGCCCAGGCCACCTGGAGAGGATCTTTGCAGGTGTTCTGACCAACAGTCAGAGCTTAAGGTCCCAGACAACAGCCAGCCTCGCCCCGAAGACATAGGAGTAAGGGGAGCCTCCAAGATGACTCTGCCCTAGCCACCATCTGACCGCAATCACATGTGAGCCCAAGTGAGAACTGTCAACCAGAGCCTCTTGGTTCCCCAGAACCATGCAGATAGTAATGAATCATTGTTTTAGGTCTTTAAGTTTGGGGTGGTTTGTTATACAGTTAGAGCTACTTGGAAAGTGAGGATGAAGTCAAAATTGCATATGTAGCAACACTGTAGTGCAAACGTAGGGGGGAAAAGGAATAAAGAGATAATCTTAAGGCTGTCTGGTGGGATGCCTAGCCACTTAGGCAAAAGAAAAAAAAACCTAAAAACCTAGAAACTGTCATCCTAAAATTTAAAACATAGCTAGACTATTGTGGTAGGCCCAATAATGGCCTCCAAAGATGTCCACATCATAGTCTTAGAAAGCTGTGCATATGTGACTTTACACAGGCCAAGGGAACTTGCAGGAATAACTAAGAATCTCATGATCAGGGAGAATCTTGAGATGGGAAGATTGTCCCTGATTATCTGGTGGGCCCAGCAGCCGGAAGCATCCTTGCAAGAGAAGCAGGATGAAGGGGCACGAGGCCTGCTGCTTCTAGAAGCTGGAAAAGGCAAGGAAGCGGCTTATCTTCTAGAGCCTGAGAAGGAATGCAGCCCTGACAACATTCAGATCTTAGGGGGTGAGATGCACTTCAGACTTCTGACCCTCAGAACTGTAAAATACGAAATCCATGTTATTTGAAGCCACTAGGTTTGTGGTAAATTGTTACAGGAGCAAGAGGAAGCTATGTAATCGTCATCAAGAGCAAGGGCAAAAACAAAGACATGCTCAAAGATTAAGAATTTACCCAGCGCAGACCTTTATTGAAAGAACTTCTTTAAAATTTTTTTAATGTTTATTTTTGAAAGAGAGAGAAAGAGAGAGGGAGACAGAGAGCACGTGTGCATGCATGGGGGAGGGGCAGAGAGAGAGAGGGAGACACAGAATCTGAAGCAGGCTCCAGGCTCCCAGCTGTCAGCACAGAGCCCGACACGGTGACCCACAAACCGTGAGATCATGACCTGAGCTGAGGTCAGACGCTTAACCGACTGAGCCACCCAGGGGCCCCTGAAAGAACTTCTTTAAGAATACATGCTTTCAGTAACAAGAAAACCGAACCCTAAAAACGAACCCTATGAAAGAGACCACAGTGAGCACAGTAGATGGCAGAATGAACGGGCAGGAGGAACCCTCCCGTGCTGCCCATGAGTGGAAGGACTGGAAAGCCGTTCTGCAAAGCCATGCTGTGGGGCTTGGTCAAAATAAGAATATGGAGACCCAGGACTCTGCACCCTAACTGCTGGACATGTACTGCAGAGAACTTCCCACCCAGGCCTGAAGGATACAAGGGTACAGGCACTGCAACGATGTCTGTGGTAGTGAAGTCTGGCTGTCAGGTACAGTCCATGTGGCAGGTGACTCTACAGAACACGAGGCAGCCGTCAGCTCACAAGGCCGGATGGATGTGCAGCAATATGGACAGACCCAGAGTGCTGAGCGGGAGAAAGAAGTCTACAGCACAACAACATTTATGTAAGTTAAAAGCAATACACAAAACACTGTGTATAAAAACATATACAAAATGGGGAAAGGAAATGGGATATAAAAGGAATAAATAAGTTAAGCAAGGAACCTTTCACAGATCAGTGAGTGTGCCTTTAACAGACGAATGTAATTAGCTTATCTCTCTTCCCTTGCAGGCCAAATGAAAGCAAACAAATGCAAGAAGGTAAATACCAAGATGAGAGATCAGGAGCCTAAGAGATTATGGTGGCCAGACAGCAAGATGCTGGTGATGAGGAATCTGGTGCTGGAGCTGACAAAGGCAAACATCCGGTGGGGCGGGCACAGGGGAGGGTTTCCAAAGTGAGGGGAAGTCCCCTGAAAAAGTGATGCTAGGCCAAGTGTAAGATGGGTCAGCTGCTGGACACTTTGATCTCCCAGGACAGCTGTAGGAACAAAGACAAGGCCACTGCATCTGTTGATGAAGTCATCTGTGAATGTGGTCCACAGACAAGTGACAGGCAGGAATGAAAGGTGGCCTGGGAGTCCTGAGCAGGATTAGAAGCACCATCATCACCCAGAGAAGAAGTCTGTTCCACTTACGATGTGCAGCAGTACTGGCTGGGTGGTTGTAATTTCAGGCAATTAGGGTGTAATTCATAATTTCACTGTGTAATAGAGCTCGTTGAGAGGAGAGGATCTACTCTGCAGAAGGGCAGAACCGCTGGGCCGCAGAAGCTCTACTTAACAAGCTTCAGGCAGTTGGTCCCATGTGCTTCTCAGAGAAGCCTCCTCCAAGTCCAGATTTGTGGGTATTCTGTAGAGAATCACTCTCTTCTCTTTTTTTTTTTTCTTTCTTAAATGTTGGTTTATTTTTGAGAGAGAGAGAGAGGGAGAGAGAGAGAGAGGGAGAGAGAGAGAGAGAGAGACAGTGCGAGCGGGAGAGGGACAGAGAGAGGGGGAGGCACAAAATTCCAAGCAGGCTCCAGGCTCTGAGCTGTCAGCACAGAGCCCGACGCGGGGCTCGAACCCATGAACCATGAGATCCTGATCTGAGCTAAAGTCGGAAGCTTGACTGACTGAGCCACTCAGGCGCCCTGAGAATCACTCTCTTACTGGAGATTTTAGAAGTCTTTTCTTGGAGTCTTTAAACAAATGAGGAATCCGAATTTACTTACAGAAAAGACACACATTTGTTCCTATTAATCTCATTTCCACAGTGTTTCAGGAAAGTTGTATTTTACGGGTCATGGCAATTCTGTGTAGGCTGAAACACAAGAGGAAGGGGACCACAAGACAGAAGAAGGAAAACAAACCCGACAGCATTTCCATTCTCTGAAGATTTGATAGGTGCATTGTTTTCTTTGTGTTCCACAGCCCACCGAAGAACCTAGACCGGATTATCAAAATGGCTCCATCAGGGAAAGGGGCAGAGTTTTGGCTGCCATCTTAATTTCTTACCAGCATTCCAAAAAAAGGGAGTCAGCTATTTCACTTATAGCCAACAGTTCGTCTTTAAACAGCCTGACCTGGGATTTAGGGGTCGGGGTTGGAGAAATGGTAAGTAAACACTGGCGCCCACAACTAAAAAAGTTACCTCACAATTTCCATGGCACAAATGTGCATGAAGTGTTTTTAGAGTAAGTGGAACTGTTTTTAAAGAAGACATGAAAAGAATCATAGTTCTGAGAATTCTCGATCTTGGATCCCACTTCACACTTCCTCAAGCCACAGAAAGGAGGGGTGATAGGTTTTACCAATAATGCTTTGTTGGGCTCAAATCAAGATAAATACACCCACCATTAACTTCTTCTCTGTGAAACAAACTCATTTTGCCTTCATTTAGTGTTTTCTTAGCATGCTAGCAAGATTGATCTATAGAAGCCTAAGGAATCCGGTGTCCCTGTTACTGTCACAAAGGATGGTTTATTAATTTCTGATCTGTGTGGAAGCAGGAGATAGGATGAGGAAAAGGGGGAAGAGGACCCAGGAAAAGCATTTGAACAATAGGACAAGAAAAACTGCATCACATATTAAGGCTAGGAGAGCCCAAGTTTCGGTGCTAAGAATTAATGTCAGTGTAGACGAGGACAAGATTATCAAACTTCTGTGAGCGTTGGTTTTCTCATCTCTAAGAAGGGTATAACACTAGTACCTATCTTGTAGAATTCTGGTGCAGATTAAACAAGACATGCATAAATCATCGTTCATCACAAGTAAATGCTCAAAGTATGTTTTGTCTTTGAATTTCAGTTTTAAATCCTGCTTTGCCTTCAGAGGTATCTGTTTTTAGTCCAAGAGGGGTATGTTTACTCTGAAAACATTCAGAGAGTGTTAATGGTATCAATGTTAACAGGTTTTTAAAAAATAAGCTATCAAGATTGCATTAAAAAAAAAAAAAGATTGCATTGGTAAGTGGTACCTTGTAATCCTTTCCTGGATGAGCACAAAAAGTTGTCACTCTGCTAGGTGATGGCTCCTTGCCTTTGGAGCCCCAGGGTGCCCATGTCTTGCCTGGTTCCATGACAATCACATCCCTCTCCAACCTCCCTCCTCTAGCTCCAGTGACCCTCCTGAGTGAATGGAGCAGGTCAAGCTCTTTACAGCCAGTGGCTTCCCCCTCAGACACCAGGCTCATCACTGCCACACTGTGGGTGCCAGGAGGAACAGGCCAGGTGTGAGGAGAAGGTGCCTGAAAAGCTGAGGTTCTCGTTTTCACTCACCCTGCAGGAAGAGAGGTAAAGATGCTTTGAGAGGGTCTTGGCCCACATCCACTGGGTGACTGAAGGACACTTTGTTCTCTTTCCTGTGCCCGAGCACTTGCTGGGATCAAGATGAGGAAGTGTGCCAGGGTCCAGCACCCCATCCTTTGATTCAGTGGCTCATGGAAGGGCCTGAGCACACATCCTTCTAAAGAGCTTCCCAGTGACTCTGACATATACACAGAGAGCCACCACAAGATGGAGGGTCAAACGGCCTATTTCTCTGGCACCCTGATTCACGTCCAAGTCTGTCTGGTATAACGCTCAAAGCAAACATGCCAGCTGAGTTAGGAACATTTTCTGCTCAACAAATATCCACATGCACTTTCACATTTCTCAGGCCCTCTGTGGTTAAATGGAGCATCTGTCCGGTTCTGGCCAACTGGCTGTGGGCGGAAACACGTAAGTGCAGAGATGTTGTAGACGACGGGTGCCATCAGCCTGGGTCCCTGGAACAGTGCTATGTGCTCATCCCCAAATATGCACTGGACATTCAGTGCAAGCAGGAAATCAGCTTTTTTGGTATGCCATGCCACTGAAATTTGGGGGGTTAATTTGTAACTGCTGTATGACCTACCCTTATCTTAATATATCAGTCATACAAAAGAAAGAGCCACCTGAGACCCCAAAATAGGAGTTGGAAGGAGAGCACTGGGCCAGACCACACTCTTCTCAGCTCCCTTCCTCATGGCCAGATCAGGGCTGGGGGTGTTAAAACAGGTGGCCTTTCTCATTCTCTTTCTTTCTCTTTCTCCTTCTGTCTCTCTTTATGTCTCTCTCTCTCTTTCTCTGTCTCTCTCTCTCCCCAAACCACTTAACTAATACTAGCAATGTCTTTCTCATATAGAGAAAGTCCTAAGAAGAAATGGAATAAGATATGAACAAAATTCCATTGAGGACAAAAGAGAAGACTATTTGTGTCTGACTACTACTTGCTAAAGCTGGGAGACACAGATCACTGTCCATAATCCTTCCTTTTTCTTAATTTGAAAATTAAGGAAAAGTATAAACAAGAAAAATATGCCTAATGTTTCACTGCCTAGATTCAGCCTCTATTAATATTTTGGCACATTAGCTTTCCTTCTATTTCTTTTTTTTCCACCTAAGTATTTATGTATTTATTTAGAGAGCAAGCGAGCGAGCACATAAGCAGTGGAGGGACAGAGAGGGAGAGAGAGAGACAGAGAGAAAGAGACACAATCTCAAGCAAGCTCTGCACTGTTGGTACAGAGCCCAACATAGGGACCAAACTCACGAACTATGAGATCATGACCTGAGCTGAAATCAAGAGTTGGACACATGGGGCGCCTGGGTGGCGCAGTCGGTTAAGCGTCCGACTTCAGCCAGGTCACGATCTTGCGGTCCATGAGTTCGAGCCCCGTGTCAGGCTCTGGGCTGATGGCTCAGAGCCTGGAGCCTGTTTCCGATTCTGTGTCTCCCTCTCTCTCTGCCCCTCCCCCGTTCATGCTCTGTCTTTCTCTGTCCCAAAAATAAATAAAAAAACATTGAAAAAAAAAATTTAAAAAAGAGTTGGACACTTAACCCAACTGAGTCACCCAGGCACCCCTCATTCTATTTCTATGTATATATTTCCACCTATTAAAAGTTATACAAAAGAACACATTCATTTAAAAAATAAAATTAGAACATCGTGGAAAAGTTTGAGTACCCTTTGACCTACACTCCTATGTGCTTGCTTCCCCTTCTTGCCATAACTATTATGAGATTGGTTTATATTGTTCTGGTCTATCTTAAATACATGCACACGTAGCCAATGTAAGTTTATGCATATATAAATTCATAGTAAATATAAAGTACCATTTTGCAGCATTGCACTTTCCATATACAGACACTGTGGTCAAGAAAAGCAACATGGAGGGGGAGGCAGAGCGGAAAGAGCTCAGATGGGGCTTAAAGCCAAATAAGGCAAATCGGAGATGAATCTTTATTTAACCTACATAAGGTCACAACAATTTCACTTCCAGAAATATTCCACTGTTACTGATTTTTAGTTAAAAATATCAAAGAGATACTGAATTAGCATATAACAGGAGACCATTCAGACAAAGTGAATGGCTGCTTCAGGGACAGACAGTGCTCTAGACACATCCCTATGATACTATAAATCTCATTTCCTGGTAGAGGTGGGCAGCCTACTAGTAAATATGCATTGCAAATGGATTAATTAGTAGACAAAAGTATGTAATAAAATACACAGTCAACCTATAAGGTAATTATTTTAACAGGCTCTTTGGCTTAATACGGATTCTTCTTTCCAACTTCTTTAAGCATGACCACTGATGGGACAAGTGCCCCTGGAGATAACACAGGTGAATACTGAAGACGGATCTAGTGTTTAGAACCAGTTCAGTGTTCAGAAGCTGGCACCAATGGATTTAGAACTAATGGCTCTAGGGGAGGACCTGGTGGTCATAGAAGATGATGCTCTGTAAATGGCCCCAGTCGGCGAGTTCATGGGACACATGCACACCCGGCTGAGAAGAACAGCCCTGGACCCTCACAACCTCCTGGAACTTTAGGATAATGACAGTGGCAGACACAGTGCACCTCTATCATGTGTGTCATTAGCACAAACTTAAAAGTAGCCTGAAGGATATCAGCCTCATCTCCCTGAAGCAGAAGCAGCTGGGAATTGAGGTCAGCCACATGGCCAATAATTCAAGCAATCACACCTACATCATGAAACCTCAATAAAAACATTGGATACTGAAGCTCGGGTGAACTTCCCTGGTTGGCAATACTGTATTGTCTGAAAAGGAAGTAACACCGTCCAGGATTCCACTTAGGGAAGACAACAGGAACTTCTGCATATGGACCCCTTCCAGACCTGTGGCATCTTTATTTTGGCTCATTCTGATTTTTGCTATAATAAAACTATAATCATAAGTTTAAAAAAAGTGGTCCAAAGTAATATATGACAGGATTATTACTTTGTAAAGCTTTAGAATTAATGGTCCACAGAGAGTACAATGTGTGAAGGAAATTTCTTTTTACCTGTGGTCCTCCTTTCCCAGCTGTCCCCTCCCCTCCTCCCCAAAGGCTATATATATGACTAGGAACTTGAGGCTACTTTCTTTAGGAGGGATGAGGTAAGGGGGAAGGATAGGAGCATTGCAGCATTCTAGAAATTTACTCATCTTTTTTCCTGGCCAAGGAGCCAAGTGGCAGCCATTAAAAAATCTGAAGCTGAGACCCCATTTATATTTTAAAAGACTTTAGCTGAACGGATTCCATTTGTATTACATGGGCCCTATGAACACAAGACAATGAAATCCCTTCACAAATGCAACGCTACATTTAGGAATCAAGAGTAATTGGTTTGGAAAAGACACACACTTGTATCTTCTTAGCACTAGTGGAAATACTGCCCTTCCCCTGCCCAGCCAAGTCAATTAACTAACACTAAGGGTTTTTAAGACATTTTGAGGGAAAGTGGAGGGGGAGAAACCTGAGATTAGCGTCACTTTTATTTAGTTCAAAACAGTGTGTCTTCTAGTCTCTTGAATTTACTGTGGTGATAACCAGAGACTCAAACTTGAAGTCAAACCCCAAGGATGAAGGAAGCTCAGGAGACATTGATGAAATTCACTTCCAGACACGCTGGAGATACCCAGGTGGGGCATGGGGTACACAGAAGAAACCCTCCTACCACCACTTTATGCCATGAATTTGTAGAACTTTCCGAAGAATTTGTACCAAATCTCAGAAGGAACTGTATGGCCTGATTTTGATTTAAGTCTATGACTCAACGGGATACAGATTCATGAGCCCGTGGTCATATCCAATTTGCTTCACCCAACTATCTGAGGAAAGCACTAATGATTTTTGCTACATGGCAGTTGACCTAAACAATTAGGTAAAAGATGCAAATAGTGTGGTGAGGCTGGACCTACTGTCCAATGACGCTCCTTTGGACTGCCAGGGTGCCCTCTGTGTTCATCCCTCCCTACAACATGACATACACCATTGTGACAACCTGTTGGCTTGCCTGTCTCTCCAAGACCCTTCAAGCCAAGGACTCTGTCCTATTTGTCACTATAACCTCTCTGCCCAACACAGACAAGATGGCCTATCATGTTTATGAAATGAATAAATGAATGAAGAGCAAAGAGCTTCCTTTCTAGAGAAATTAATTCTACCTTGCCTAAATTAAGCCCACTTCTTAAAGTGTGAGGAAATGAGTGGTTATATTATTGAGCATGCAGACATAAATGATTATCTCATTTAATAATGAGCTGGGCCCAATAATAAAAATTGTCTGTCTGTTGTTCCTTAGTTACTGCTCTGCCAAGAAGCCCAATCTGTTAACTGACATTAAAGCTCTAATTTAATTAAATCTTGAATCAGGCCTAGAAAACCTACCGAGAGCACTTTGTTTAATTACAGGCAGGGGGCAAGCACCAGTCCTATCGATCTGGTCAGTTCAAATTCTACACGATGAATGTGAGCAGTGAAAAGAAATGTGGCCCCACTTGCTTTTCAGGCAACTTTGATGAACTGTGGATTCAGACCTGCTCTAAAGACAGCCAAGGCAAACAAGCCATGTGCGATGTGGCATCACAGAGATGGAAACAAAACTGTACCTTAATCTTTCCAAAGAGCGACACATCAGGCAGGAACAGAAGAAAACAAACCACAAAAGACAGATTCCTCCTCAGGGAAATGAAATATATTGGGTGGCGGTGGGTGGAAGTCATCCAGCATTTAAAGTCTAGCAAACTGGCATTCTAACACAGCTGGCAAATTCTATGAGACCCACAATTATTTTGAAATAGAGAAATTAATTGTGGGTAGGTATACAAATTTCTGAGGACATTTCCCATTGACGAAGAGACACAAGGCTCCTCAACATTTTATGATTGGGATGTAACGGAAATATAAATTATATAAAATCATATTAACTGCAAACCTTCAAAGATATTAAGTGTGATCAGAATTAAGGTTATCTGGGGCACCTGGGTGGCTCAGTCGGTTAAACGTCTGACTTTGGCTCAGGTCACGATCTCACAGTTTGTGGGTTCGGGCCCCTGTGTCGGGCTCTGTGCTGACAGCTCAGAGCCAGGAGCCTGCTTGGGATTCTGTATCTCCCTCTCTCTCGGCCCCTCTCCCACTTGTATGCTGTTTCTCTGTCTCAAAAATAAGTAAAAAATATTTTTAAAAATTAAGAAAAAAGAATTAAGATTGTCTAAGTGCTTTATGAGTATTAACTAATTTTGGATACTACATTGGATACTATTCTTATTCCCACTTCATGGCAGAGTAAACTGAGGCTCAGAGAGGTTAGGTAACTTGCTAAAGGTTCATGGTGACTTGGCAGGTCAGGCTGTGACCCCAGATACATAGTACTACATAGTACCACCACAGTACGCTGTTCTTAACACTAACCTCCAGAGTTGGAGAAGATACTTGAAGAAGGGGGACCGGCTTTTCATCCTTTGCTTGTCAGAATCCAGGGATGTTTTGTACTTTAGTAACTCAAGTTTAGAGGAGAAAATTTATTCTAATACACAATATGTAATTACATCTAAGACCAACATTTCCTTCACAAAACATGCACCATCCGAGCGTGCACACTAAGAGCAAGCATGCCTAATTAGGGCATTAGTCATAATGATCAGGGAGTGTAACCCAGGAAGCTCCAGGTGGTGTGGGCCTCAGCACTGAGTAAATTTCACCAGCTTGCCCAGATAAAGTCTTTGCTGACTGGGATGATTTACACCTGCTGATGCAAGTGCAGAGAATGGCATCCCATACAGCTGGGGACTGAAAATAAGCTTAGGCACGTGAGTTCAGACAAACACGTTCAGATACGGGAGATAGGAATGCGGGCCTTTTAATTATGACATGAGCCAGAAATGAGGACAAGAGCTGATCACGGTTAAAAATAGTAATTTCTTCCATATTCATATGTAACAGCAACC
This sequence comes from Felis catus, assembly GCF_018350175.1. Lineage (NCBI taxonomy): Eukaryota > Metazoa > Chordata > Mammalia > Carnivora > Felidae > Felis > Felis catus. The sequence goes on from NC_058368.1 coordinate 172,246,171, forward strand.
AAGAAAACTTGTCTGTGGATTAAAAACAGAATGATGGGGGCCGCCTGGGTGGCTCAATCAGTTAAGCATCTGACTTCGGCTCAGGTCATGATCTCGCAGCTTGTGGGTTCGAGCCCCAGATCAGGCTCTGTGCTGACAGCTCAGAGCCTGGAGCCTGTTTCAGATTCTGTGTCTCCCTCTCTCTCTCTGCCCCACCCCCACTCACACTCTGTCCTTCTCTCAAAAAATAAACGTTAAAAAAAATTAAAAACAAACAAAAAATCAGAATGATGTACACATGCTGGCCTTAGTGAAGACAAGTTAAATGTAAAGGAGAGGAGGGGCGCCTGGATGGCTCAGTCATTTAAGTCTCAGACTTCGGCTCAGGTCATGATCTTGCAGTCCGGGAGTTCGAGCCCCACGTCAGGCTCTGTGCTGACAGCTCGGAGCCTGGAGCCTGCTTCAGATTCTGCATCTCCCTCTCTCTCTACCCCTCCCCTGCTTACACTCTGTCTCTCTCACAAAATAAATAAGCGTTTAAAAAAAAAGGAGACGAGGGGAGCCTGGGTGGCTCAGTTGGTTAAGTGTCTGACTTCAGCTCAGATCATCATCTTGCAGTGAGTTCAAGCCCTGTGTCAGGCTCTGTGCTGACAGCTCAGAGCCTGGAGTCAGCCTCAGATTCTGTCTCCCTCTCTCTCTGCCCATCCCCCACTCACGTGCGTGCACACACACTCTCTCTCTCTCCCTCATAAGTAACTAAACATTAAAATAATAAAATAAATAAATAAAAGTAAAAGAGAGGGGCATTAGGTGACTCAGTTGGTTAAGCATCTGACTTTGGCTCAGGTTATGATCTCGCAGTTTGTGAGTTTGAGCCCCTCATCGGTCTCTCTGCTGTCAGTACAGAGCCTGCTTCTGATCCTCTGTCCCTCTCTCTGCCCCTCCCCTGCTGGTTCTCTCTCTCCCTCTCTCTCTCTCTCTCAAAATGAATAAATAAACTTAAAAAAAATAAAAGGAGGAAAAGCAATGGTGAAGGATGAGGGGATCTACTAAATGTATTTTACCTAAGTCAACTTTATCTTTGTGCACAATTGCCAGTCAGAGCACAACTAGAAAGCAAGCTTCTAATATTGCCAAGATTGAAAAAGAGAGTAAAGTACGTCTAGTAATTGAAAGTGAAGTTCAGAGGGAATGTGTTTCTGATTGAAGAATCCATTGCTTTACCCCAGACCAATCACAGATCAAAATCACAGCCAAAGAAATACTTGTAGGTTCTTGAGAAAAAAAACTCCATCTTTGAAAAACCAAGTGCTTTAACAATTCTGCCAAACATTTCTCTCCTGAAACATCAGCTCCTTTAGTAATGGATGTATTTCCTAAGCAAGTTGCTCTTAAAACTGGTTCAGGCCATAGAGCCATTTGGTATGTTGGGGTACATTGGGGTGAATGCCAAGAATTACACACACGCATACACACACTTAACACACAGAACATGTGTATGCACACACATATACACATAAGATTATTGTAACATTAATACGTGCACTAGAGGAAATGACATTTCACATTAGACTCAGTGTAGATAAGTGAGAGCAAGTACTATAAACTGAAAGGAAGTTTTATAGAAGAAATTGCAAAGGGGGAAATTCTATAAATTTTAGCCAATTATAAAATATTTTTAGTCTACCTTAAAAGAAGATAATTTAATTGAGCTTGGGGAAGATGTGCATACACTGGAGAATGGTTTGAGAATCACTGAGCTGATATAATTTTACCATCTACTTAGATGTGTGATTCTAGAGAGTGGTGTTTTTTAAAATCTTACCTGCACACCTCAGCACTTTCAAAATACTCCCCTTTGCAGAATGACTTCATGATCAGAAAGGGATGGAGATTCCCAAAACTGCAAATCCCACAACATTCTTGGGGCTGCCCTTGGCAGTATACGCTCATTTGTCTTTCAGCCCCACAGCCTAGGGGAAAGGCCTGGCCATGTTGGATTTGGTGCACTCACCCGCCTCCGGAGCCGGTCCCGCTCCTCCCGGATAGCGTTCATGGTGGCCTTGGTCCTGTTCAGCTCCTCCTCTTTGCTGCACAGCATGGCAGTCAGGCTTTCATTCTCTTCCCTCAGCCCAGCCAACTCCTTCTCCCAACGAGACCGCTCTTCAGCCAGGTTGGGATACAGGTCCCGGCCAAGTACCCCCTCAATCTCCTCGACTGTCTGGAAAGCACAAAGACAAGGTGAGGGGGTTACCTGGGAGAAAGGTTGGGGGAAGAAAACAGGCACGATGGGAGCAAGTACTGACAGAAGAGTAGGTTCCACAGCTCTTTCACTGCAAGCAGTAACCGTGACTACCCTCAAATTATCCCCTCCCTGTTTTCAGATAACTTGCCTGGGTCATAGTCTGTGTTTCCCAATAGTCCCCAGAGTAAGAACAACACAGTCCCTCCAAGGTAAGTTGGTCTATCTGTGGCTCTAACTGCCGTGTCCACACAAATGTTTATCTCCTCTGCCCATGGTCTAGAGTCAGAGAATACACATAACTGGACAGCAAGCCAGTTGATGATCATCATGGTTGCAAATGTGAAGTTGCAAACAGCATACAAAATCTAACTTGAAGTTTCCCAAATTATAGGCCTTGCACATTCCAACTCCAAGATAACCGGGGGTCACATCACCATTTCTAGCTTTTAGTGTCACATCAGAATTCAGAAGGTGTGAATGAGGTTCACTCCCAAGATGTGAAAGATAAAAATAAACCTCAGTGACACAGAAAAGATGAAGCTCATTGTGGATGCTTCTAAGACAGTAGGGATTTAATTAATTAATAAGACAGCTATGAGCTAAAGAAGAAAAGAATCTTAATAGTACTTGGAGAGTTTTTTTCCCCCCACAAATTCATTTAAAACACAGTATTAATGGAGAAGAAAAATGCGTAAAATTAGAAAAAAGGAAGAACTCATTCCACTTGCTTTCAGAAACTATTTGTTCACATCCATTGCCCTTTGACATAGGAAGCATAAGCCAAAGGACATGGAAAAAAGAGGGAGTATTACCATGTAGTGTAGAAGGCAGTGAGAAGATGTGAGGAGAAACAGGTGGTCTCAAAATTTCAAGAATGTGAGGGGATGACTGTCTTGGACACCCACATTGGTTCCTTGATGAAAAGTTACCCAAATCTCGTTGCCACTTTCCCTATGTAGGGCTTCATCCTTTCTCTCAAATCTGATGCTCTTTTCCTTGTCAGCCCGGCTCCAGGCTCTTGCTGGTTGGCAGAAATCCTCAGCCCCTTCCTGCCCTCTCCAGGCTGAGGCTAAGGCTGGGCACCTAAGCTGACATTACAATCAAATCTAGGGCCTGGGAGAGGTTCCTGCGTGGCTCAATCAGTTAAGCATCCACTTTGGCGCAGGTCATGATCTCGTGGTTTGTGAATTCGAGCCCTGCATCAGGCTCTGTGCTGACAGTGTGGAGCCTGCTTGGGATTCTCTCTCTCTGCCCCTACCCTGCTCACTCTTTCTCTCTCTCAAAATAAATAAATAAAATCTTAAAATGTTTTATAAAAATATAGGGCCTGGGAGGGGCACCTGGGTGGCTCAGTTGGTTAAGCATCTGACTTCAGCTCAGGTCATGATCTCACGGTTTGTGAGTTCAAGCCCCGTGTCAGGCTCTGTGCTGACAGCTCGAAGCCTAAAACCTGCTTCAGATTCTGTGTCTCCCTCTCTCTCTGCCTCACCTCCACTCACACTCTGTCTCTCAAGGATTAAAAAAAGAAAAAAAAAAATACAGGGCCTGGGAGACTAACATGAAAGAAACATCTGTGGTTTGCTTCCCCAAACCACATCAACTGTATATTCATAACTGAGATGAATAAGATGGAAAACCAGTTGTGTTACACACATGAATCATGGTTTACCTGGAAATACCACAGCTCTTTTGTGAAATCCAGAATTCCTGTGGACAGAAACCTGCGCCTAGCATCGAAGGTATTTTTCAATTAACGTGTCACATTTTCCCTTTACACAGGCTCCTCCCAGACTTTTCAGTGTGAACTGCTGTCTAGATTACCGAGCTCTGGTGAAGGCCCATAAAGATGCCAGAAGCCCAGTAACAACAGGACCTGGAGTTCCCATCGCTCATGAGGAGTTTGTGCAGATGCAGCACCTTCCACTGGTGCTTCCTAAGCAGGAAGACGGACGGCTGTGACAGGCATGGCTGACACCTAGCCTAGCATGCTCAGGATAGAGGACTCATTCAGACCCTAAATTAGCACCATGAATGGGTAACTTCTGAAATGATATTCTAGGAGCCTTAAAGCTGAAATAAAACTTCCAAGTTAATCCTACAACTTGCAAGTGCTATATGATGGGCCATAGTAAAATGATGTGGTTCAATACTAGCAGTCTAAGAGTTTTCAAGGAAATCTCTGCCCCCCCCCAGCTTTTTTTTTTTTTTAGAGAGAGAGAGAGAGACAGAGACTGAGCAGGGGTGGGGCAGAGGGAGAGGGAGACACAGAATCCAAAGCAGGCTCTAGGATCTGAGCTGACAGCACAGAGCCCAACACGGGGCTCGAACTCACAAACAAGATCATGACCTGAGCCCAAGTCTGACGCTTACCCAACTGAGCCACCCAGGCGCCCCAGGAAATCATTTCTGCTGCAAAGCCAGTGACTTTGCTGAAATAATGAGTTGTTTCTAACATTTATTTATTTTTGAGAGAGAGAGAGCACGGGGGAGAGGCAGAGAGAGAGGGAGACAGAGGATCCTAAGCAGACTCTGTGCTGATAGCAAAGAGCCCGATAAGGGGCTTGAACTCACAAACTGCGAGATCATGACCTGAGCCGACGTCGGACACTTAACCAATTGAGCCACCCAGGCGCCCATGACTTTTTTTTTTTTTTTTTTTTCAACGTTTATTTATTTTTGGGACAGAGAGAGACAGAGCATGAACGGGGGAGGGGCAGAGAGAGAGGGAGACACAGAATCAGAAACAGGCTCCAGGCTCTGAGCCATCAGCCCAGAGCCCGACGCGGGGCTCGAACTCACGGACCGCGAGATCGTGACCTGGCTGAAGTCGGACGCTTAACCGACTGCGCCACCCAGGCGCCCCAGACTTTTTTTTTTTTTTTTTTAATGTGACTCAACCCAACAAAAATTTATAGGACTCCTACTTCTCCCTGCTCCAATGTATAGTATGGTCTTCTTAGAAACACTCATTCCTAACAAATATTTGCAAAAATCACACTTCAAAAGGGAGAGAGATGTGACCATTTCCTTGGATGCTCTCAAAGAGCCGGCCAAAGGGTGGGGATGGTGTACCTTGATGGCCAAGTCACAGTGCTCGCTGGCCGTGGTGAGCTGCTCAATGTGCCTGTCCACTTCAGCCACGGAGAGGCCACAGCTGCTCTTCTTCCTGCAGCAGACGACATTCTCCAGCCCCGTCAGCACCCTCTGCAGCTCCGAGTTCAGGTCACTGCAATTATCTGTGAGCAAATGTGGATGCGAGGAGTTAAGTAGGCAGGTGGGTAACAACGAATGCTCTCTGTTTCACTTATGTGTCCATTTCACGTAAAATGGAATGGCAACGGAGCTTCATATTTCCAACTTTCATGCCACGTGGCCTCATCTTACAGGCTGCTGGCACTGCCTCTGAGGCTTAGAGCCAACATAAAGCCTTAACTTATGTTGGCCATTTTCGAGATAGCCATGCCATGCTCAATGCTCTCGTCTTTCCCTGGAAGACAGCTATGTTCAAATTCTTTGGTAAGAACGAAGAAGGGTCCCAGAAGGGGCTGTTGGGACTTCAGAAGCCTCCTGGTCAACTTCCTCCTCAGCCATTCAGATGAGCAGACTTCACAAAGAGTTTCAGCTGAGATCTCATAACTTTATTAAATAAACAAAACAAAAAGGCCCAGAGTGAACAGGGACACCAAGCATTTAAAAAAATAAAAACTGTTAAGAGACAGTCCTTGCCTTCAATGAGCTTATAATCAGGATTTTTTTTTCTGGTATGACCACTGAATGTGTTCTACCATTGCAATTTAACCCCCTTTTCCATCAGGGGAAAAGTAAACTGTTCTAATAAAGTTCATTTTGTTCTCCATGTCAAGGTCTTGTAAACAATTCCAATAATTTGATTCTGACTTAAAAATATGGGTTACTTTTAATTGCTGGACACCTAGGGCCTGGTTTGGGAAGAAAAATTAATTATAACTTAATGTGAACTACAAATATTTTATAAGATAATTTTGTTGGAGAAAAAAAAAAAATCCCCTTAAAGCCAAACCCAAATAACCTGTTACTTTGGATTCTTTTCTTATTTCAAGACAGGTGTTAGCTCTAAGCAGCCTCTCAGGGTACATTCTTCCCCTACAGCCAGTCTGCCTCCTGCATGAAAGGAGCTCAAAGTCTACAGTTTCTCTTCTCCATCCTCCACCCCCTTCCTCCGTACATGCACTACAACAGTCCATTGTTTTTGGTGTTTACCTTTGGAAGACTTCAAAACACTCAGTGGGCTTTATCAGAATATTTTGGCCAACCTTATTTGACTGCCCGGATCTCCAAGTTACCTCAATCCAGAGAGAAGACAGCCTGAGGCTTTCACACCAACCAATGGACCCAATTATTCACCCTCCTCTCCCACCCGTTCCTGCCCATCTCTGGAAGGGCATCACCATCCACTCAGTTACTCAGGTTAACTCTCAGGCAAGCTTCATTTCTTTTTGCTTCACGTCCAGAACCCAGTCCATCTTGTGAGTGCAACCGCCAAAGTTTATCCCCAAAATGAGTTCTTCTTACCATCTCCACAGATATCAACACAGTTCAAACTACCATGATTTCTCCATGGAACCACCTGAACAACCTCCAACCTCCGCTCCCCACACTGCAGCCAAAGTGAGCCTCTTAAGGACATAAGTCAGCTGTTATTCCCCTGGCCCAGACCACCTAATGGCTTCCTGTTGTCATTCAACGAAAGTCCAAACTCCTCACCAGAGTCTGTGAGACTCTGCATCATCAGGACTGATGATGTTCTCAACCCAGGCTGCACCATGGAATTTTCTGGAGAGCTTTTATAAATTACCAATGTCCAGGCCCCACCCCAGACCAATTAAATCACAGTCTCTGGAGGTGGGGCTTGGGTACTGGGAACATTTTTAAAGTTCTTCAGATCACACTCACGTGCAGCCAGCGTGAGAACCGCTGATGCTGTCCTTGCCTCATATGCCCAACTTCCCTTCCCCCTCACTCCATTCATACTCCTGACCTTCTCTCCATCCCTGGAGCATGCCAATCTCCTGTCTGCTCCAGGACTTCCTTTTCCTCTGCTGTTTCCTCTGCCAAGACAGATTTCTACCCAGGTCTCCACTTACTCAGTTCTTAGTTCAAATGCCACTTCCTCATCAAGCCTCTTCCCTACCTAAAGCCTGGGGTTCCAGCTCCTCTCCCAGTTCAGTCCCTACCCTATTATCCTATCTCCTTCATGCCAATTACCACTGTCTGATCTGACTTAGGTGTTTCTTATCTTATCTCTGCTGAAATGTGAAAAGAAGAAACTTTGATCTTCCTCACCAGTGTGGAAGAACAAGAATAGATCAACAAGAATAGATCACTATTCTTCAACAAGAATAGTGTAGGCGATCAAGAATTAGTTTTAAGTGGGCAAATATGAACCTCACATCATATATTTAAGAGACAGACAGACTACAAACACAGGCTGCCTGTAGCATCATGTTTTCTATCAACCTTACTCTTTTTGTCCTCATCACAGACCATGCCCTGAGCTGCTGACAACTGAGAGGCACTCCTCACTGTAGAAGGCTCTCTGGAGATGGAGTACAGGTGCCTACCACCAACTCAAGGCCAGGAGGTCCAGAGCATGCCAATAGAACTGTCTCTGGAGCACACTTCATTCTAAGTAATAAGCAAAGCAGTTTCTCCAAATCATCTTTTACCTCGAGGTGCAGGGTTCCTGCTCCACTGTGATGGAGTAACACACACTCCCGAGTGACTTGTATTATTTTTTTTAAACTTTTTTAAATGTTTACTTATTCTTTTTATTTATTTTTAATTTTTTTTCACGTTTATTTTTTTTTTGAGACAGAGAGAGACAGAGCATGAATACGGGAGGGGCTGAGAGAGAGAGGGAGACACAGAATCCGAAGCAGGCTCCAGGCTCTGAGCTGTCAGCACAGAGCCTGACGCGGGGCTCGAACTCACGGACCGCAAGATCATGACCTGAGCCAAAGTCGGATGCTTAACCGACTGAGCCACCCAGGCGCCCCTAAATGTTTACTTATTCTTGAGAGAGAGAGACAGAGACACAGACAGAGACAGAGCATGAGTAGGAATGGGCAGAGAGGGAGAGAGACAGAATCTGAAGCAGGCTCCAGGCTCTGGGCTGTAAGCACAGAGCCCAATGCGGGGCTTGAACTCAAGAGCCACGAGATCATGACCTGAGCCAAAGTCAGATGCTAAACTAACTGAGCCACCCAGGTACCCCTGCATGATTTGTATTATTAAGTGGTTAAAAGTAGGATGAGGAATAAAGATGCCGCTATTCAGCCATTCCATACGGGTTTCTCTAGCACAGCTGCACTTGATACAGTGGTTGCAAGGTATCACACGTCTGCTGATGTTCTCTCATGGCAGGACCTGAGAGGTGGAACCAGGCTGTATGCCAATGATATTGGGTCATAGGGAACAGGAGGAGGGTATATAAATCTGGCCAGTGCGTCTTTCTTATTGCTTAACCAAACAGTTGCTGAGCCCCGCCTCAAGCTAGAAACAGGATACAAAAATGAATAGGAGACTCTCCTCAACCCTGAGAGGCTCACCGATGTACGAGAAAATGCCACGGTCCCTTCTCTCAGCTGTCTACCAGCATCGTGGGGAAAGTGACCATAGGGAACATGGTGCTAGTACAGGATGGAGAGTCAAGAGAGCTGAAGAGGGGATGTATATTAACATACAGACTGAAAGCAGATGAGCGTTTTTTCTTCAAACCAAAGAGAGCTATAAATGCTTTCTCTGGTCTTAGGAAGCCAAATGTGTAATGCAAAGGTTGGAAGATGAACGCCACACACTCCTGCCTATTATCCGCAGAGCTCTGCACCGTGGCTTTACACGAATCAGGGGACAGTTGGCTATCTCTTGCTATTGTTCGGTTTAGGAGGACAAGGTGGCTAGGCGGGCAGAAGCAGATATTCTCCACCCCCCCCACCCCCCCATAGCTGAGTGCCACCCCATAGCACGAGTCACTCACTACCATTCACCTGAGCACTGAGCTGTTCCATACAGGGTGGAGTAATCTTTCTGAGTCTGTGGTATATTCCTCTAGATACTGACTTGGAATAAACTCTCCATCCCTTCTCCTGGCCTACAGTGCCCTACATCATCTGGCTCCTGCCACTGAGAGTCTCTACAAAAGGCGAACGAGATGAAGGGACTGCTTGTTAAGGGACCAGAGGAGCAGGATAAGACAAATATAAGACCAAATATTCCAGACTGAACAAAAGGTGCCTCATTTACAAATCAAAGCCACAACAAGGTATCACCTCACACCCATCAGGTTGGCCACTATTTAAAACAACCACCGGAGAAAATCACGTGTTGGCGAGGATGTGGAGAGAAAATTAGAATCCTTGTGCTCCACTGGTGGGAATGTAAAAGGACGCAACCGCTGTGAAGAACAGTACGGCAGTTCCTCAAAAATTAAAACTAGAACTAGCCTATCATCCAGCAATCCCATGTCTCAATCCAGTTTCAAAAGAATTGAACATAGGGCTCAAACAGATACCTGTATGCCCATGTTCATAGCAACCTTATTCACAACGGTCAAAGGTGGACGCAACGCAAGTTCGCTGACCAACGAACAGGTCAACAAAATGTGGCCTATACAAAACAGAATGTCATTCGGCCTTAGAGAGGAAGGAAACTTGGACACATGCTACAACTCGGATGAACCTCGAGAACATTATAGTAAGTGAAGTAAGCCAGTTAGGAAAGGGCAAGTGGAGGACTCCTCTTATAAGAGGGACCTAGAGTAGAGGCAGAAAGAAGCACAGAGGTGGCCAGGGACTGGGGGGAATGGGGCAATACACACTTTCGGTTTGAGAGGATGACAAAGTCCCGGAAGTGGGTGGTGGTGAGGGTTGCACAACTCTGAATGTACTTATTGCCACTGAACTGCACGCTGGCCATGGGACGGCAGCATGAGGACCACACTGAGGCAGACTCGCTATAGTACCTCAGGCTGTGCTGTGCCTTATGTCACAAGGTGATGGCTTGGTCCCTTGTCTAGAGGACAAAGAGGAAAGGCCCTTCATACCGAATACACATTCTGTTAATGGAGTTAATGGAGGTTATTTTTATCTTTCCAAAGAAGAATCTCAAGTAGCACGTAGCAAACACCACGTGTAAGGGGGAAGGACAATAATCGGAACCAGGGAAAGGCTGAGGATGCAAACGGAGACTCACACAGCTGCTGGGGCGGACACTTCCACTTAGCCCTGAGCTTCCTGGCAGCCAGAGCAAAAATGAAACATGTCCTGTCAGAAAGGAGGAAGCACGCCAGTTTCACAAGAGAGACAATGTGTTCTTAGCAACAAATGCTAAAAGAATTTAGGTAAAAGGGACTTCACATGTGCTGTAAAGCGATGTGACTGCCAGTCTCCTCAGACACACTTTTAAACACAGACGAATTTCATGATTTCTTACACTAACCTTCAATTAAAATTAAGCTGTGGGCCATTAAAGCACAATGTGAAGGGAATTCTGGGAAGGCGTAAGTTCACACAGTCTTGGCTTTGTGCCTTTTAGTTGTTTAATTTGCTGGAAAGATGAAACAGAGGACACAGTTGAATAAATGGAATGAGCATCTCCCTTTGGCCAGAGGAGGCAACTAGCCACCTGCAGTCCAGGATGTGTTGTGTTTGGACAAGAAGGGGTTGGTATCTGGCACAGCCCTTTTGGTTTTTTTGAAAACAGTTTTGAATTAATTGTCAACATTTGAAAGTCATTAGAATTTATGGCTATTGTTGTAAAATCAGGTCTGGCAATACTGGGCCTGGCTCCTCACACGACAACCATCTGTGGAGTGGCCAGCAGCTGGCCGCTTTGGACTCAGCACGGCCACGGTGCTCCTCTGCTTCCCTCACAGCCGCACACTGAACCCCACCTGCCACGTCCCCCCCCCCCCCCCATCCATCAGTCTGCAGCCCTGCCTCTGCTGTTAGTTCTAGATACAACTTTTCCCAGTTAGATTTCGGAGAGGAGCTGAAGACAAGAGAGCTCAGGTTCATCTTCCAATGAGAACCCAGAGGCTTAGGTTTTTACGTTGCTGTCTGAGGGAAGACCCAAGTACTGGGAGAATCGGGAAAGAGGGTAAGAGGGTGTTCGTGGCTATGAAAACTAACCCAGACCAGCATTCTTGCTTGGTTAAACACACACACTAGTTTTCTTCTTTCTTCCTCAGGATCAATCAAGCCTAGCCCTAGAGTTCCATACAAGAAACTATCCCAGAGTTAGTTCGTTTTGCATCAGGTGTCAAAGGCTGCCTGCCTGTTCTGTTTTTTTTTTTTTTTTGAACCCCCTGTAAAAGCCCTAACCCTGATAAAACATTAGACATTAGAAACACTTCCCCTGGTCCGCCCGATTCTGAGCTGTGCACCTTTACCAGAACGGCTCTGCTCCAAAACACGGTTGCAGCTTCAAGAGCTCACGCTCCTAGGGCTTCTGCTCCAGAGGTAACGGTCATTTGCCGGCTTTGTTTGGATGCTTCTCCCTCTCTTCTTCCTAGCAGCTGTTTTTCAGGCTTTGCCTCGAAATACCCTGTTTCTAGAAAGCCTTCCCTGATTACCCATTGTCTTAAAAAAAAAAAAGTATTCCTTAAAATTTTTTTAAATCATAGTGTAGTTGACACGCAACATTACATTAGTTTCAGGTGTAGAGCGTGGCGACTGGACAAGTCTATACACTATTCTATGCTCACAAGTGTAGCTACAAGTGTAGCTCACAAGTGTAGCCACACAGCGCAATTATAATGCCACTGACTATATTCCCTGTGCTGTGCCTTTCATCCCTGTGACTCCTTCATTCCAAAAGTGGAAGCCTATATCTCCCACCCCCTTCATGCATTTTGCCCACCCCCTACCCACCTATAGTCTTGTATTTACTTCTTTCTTGGAGGCATCGCATTCCCTGTAATTACTTATTAACTGACATATCGACCCTACTAGGTCCAGCCCTGGGGACCAATGACTGTTTATTAGTCCTTGTGTTCCCAGATGCTCACAACAGCAGGCACGGAGCAGTGCTCGAACAAGACCACCTGAGCTGAACGTGTAAAAGAAATTAAAGACTTTTTTTGTAAATCAACTTTTACAAGTATCCAGTTTCTGTTAGTCGGCTCACTGGTAAAGAATCATCAGATCTAAGACCTATCACGTGGCATACCACACCCTATTAAAAAGGCAGAAAGCTTTCAATCGGGTGGATCCCTAGGGTGGATGTGTCCACTCAAGTTACAGATGCTAGGCACAGTGAATTTGAGCAAGTCTTAGAGAGAGAAGCATCAGAAGGCCTGCTGTGAACAGTCCAAAGGTCTTACCTGTGTGGTGCAGCAGCCCAGGGCATAATCATAACTCCCACGGCCTTCCAAGGGCCAGCACACATCCCCCCCTACTGTTGTTTCGCCTGGGCATACATTGTGCCTTGTAAGGCAAGTCAAGTGGAGCAAAGGGCTACAGATTCTTTCAGCACTGACCTAGACATTCCACTAACAGGCCAGATGTGAATTCCTAAGGATGTAACAGTTCGGCTGCTGCCGTGGCTCTAAGGCTGAAACCAGGAGGGCTGTGGCTTTCCTTTGTAAGCAGTCCCCTTCACACAGCATGCAGCAAGGAATAAGCAAAACCAGAACAAAGCAAGACAGAAAAGGAAGAAACAGAAGACAACAGAAGTGTCCGCAAGAAAGGAGTAAGACGGTATCCATAAGGGTTGCACGCTGCGTAATGTACACAGGGCCTGTGTCTCCTGAAGACAGGAAGACTCAGAAGAACAATGCTGTGATAGCTTAAAAGCACCTCAAGATTGCCATTAATGGACAAACTGATTATCATGAACTTCCTGTGGCAACACAGTAGTAGTGAAGGCACATCATCACCCATGTATATTCTTGCAAAAACTGCTAACCTCAAATCTAACACTAAAAAAAACCAATCAGACCATCTAGATTGAGGGACTCTACTAAGACGCTACTAACCTGGCCTCTTCAAAAAGGTCAATGTCATGAAAGACAAGAAAGGTGGGGGACCTGTTTTAGATTAAAGGAGCATAAAGAGACATGGTAACTAAATATCATGTGTGAGCCTTGACTGGATCCTGGATTAAACAAAAGCAACAAAAGACATTAATGGTACATTTGGGAAAATTTGAATATGGACTATATATATCGTTCCATCTGGGTTAAAATTCTCGGGTATGATAAAAGTGCTATGGTTAAAAAAGAGAAGTTCCCCGTTCTTAGGAGGTTTGTGCTGATATATTTAGGGTGAGGCATGAAGTGAGTTGCATGATGTCTGCAACTTACTTTCAAAGAGCTCAGAAAAAAAATTCATGCATGTGCGCAAAAATCAAATAACAAAAATCGCATAACATTAACAGCTAGTGAATACAGGCAATGGGTTTATAGGGGTTCATTTTGCTGTTTATGTAAGTTTGAAGTTTTTCAAAATAAAAAGTTGAGGGGGAAATAAATACTTGAGCATTCAAGGCCAGAAGGTACGACAGAGCATGGACACACTGAGTCTAGATTTAATGTAGGGACCCCTGTGATGTTCGATTTCTCCGTGCAGCTACGAGAACCAGAATGCTTTCTGGAAAGTGTCACTGCCACACCCAAATTATCCCCCAAGACCACAGACGTGAGTCAGGCTGGGAGCCACCAGCTACCACGCCGGCTGGGTCCTAACTTAGCTGAAAGGGATGTGTTTCTTTTCCCAAAAGAAACCAAGTTATACTTTCAGGATTTTTTTTTTATGTTTATTTATTTTTGAGAGAGAGACAGAGACAGAGCATGAGCAGAGGAGGAGCAGAGAGAGGGAGATACAAAAGCAGGCTCCAGGCTCCGAGCTGTCAGCACAGAGCCCGACACGAGGCTCGAACCCATGAACCGTGAGATCGTGACCTGAGCCAAAGTCGGAGGCCCAACCTACCGAGCCACCCAGGCGCCCCTGTACTTTCAGGACTTCTATTTCAGCCCAAACGTACCAGCCTGAATTTGTTTTCATTTTTGCTAATGTCAACTTTGCAGTTTTAACACGCTTTGTTTCTCTGCAACATCACCTCTGATCACTCTCTCCCCAAGCTCACTAACCTCTGGTCCAAATGGTCCTTCCTCAGTGCCTGGATCTTCCATTTCAGCTCAAGGGCCTTTTTCAGACAGGCCCGTCTCAAGCCTCGAGAGCCAAGAGTGGCAGTGTGGAGCAGGCTGTCAGTACCAGTCCCAGACCCCGGGGCTTTCACTGTGGTAGGGATGGGAAAATTTCCAAAGCTTCCAGGAGAAGGGAGGAGATGTGCCTCTGACATCCAAATATGGTTGACACAATCCTTTCTCCCAGGAACAATGGCTACAGTGCTGGTCCGGGTTATAGTAACACAGATGAGGGTCCCGTACTTTATTCCCATTACAGATTAAAGCAGGCTTTCACAGGCTAGTCTTGGAAGCGAACACTCCCTTATAATGCTGGTTTTAAGGAAAAACATGTCATGCGTTTCCAACAATCAAAAAAACAATTTCACCTGAAGAGACACAGCCCATTTAAAAAATTGAGACAACTTATATTATAAAAGGAGTTCCTGAATCCCAACATTTATGGAAACTCACTTCGAATGAATGTGGTGGAGTCTTTTCGAAAAGTGTCTTTTCGGGGGCTAAAAAACTATTTGAAACATTTCCCTCAAATTGTACTCAAGTCACGTAAACTGAAGTAGAGCAGTGACCCTGCCTGCTTTCAAGCTTGATTACTGTAAGGAAAGTTCCAGAATGATTTCCGATGCACTCCTCAGTCACTCTGCCCTGTTGACATTCGCAGACAGGTCTTATTTGACCAGGCTCAGATCCCATGGAGAAAGCACACAGCCACCTCAAAGAGTCCTCCAGTGAGTCAATGTTCAGAACTTCAACGTCTCCTCTAGGCTTGGTTCTCAGGGATGACCAACACTGTGCACGGCCTAGGGGAAATGTAGCTGCCCAGTTAAAGTGAGGAGAAGGAAAAACAGAAAGGCAACAAAAGGCTTGGCCTATTCCATCAACTACTCAAGATGCTGTTTTCAGTCCCATCTAACCTTTCCAACCTGTGGCCTGGTTCCTCAAAGTTCCATAATCAGGTTATAAATGATTTGACTGTCAAACATGTTTTGCTGCAGGATCCATTCTAGTCACCCTCATTCCTAATAACATGCACATTTTCTCCAGACAGTCTCCCTTGCCTTTGTCAACACTTCTCTCCAACCCTACAGAAGTCGTTTTTGGAGGAGGCAGGGCTGCCTTTCCCTGCCCCGACCCCCCTTTCTCCTCATTGGGAGTGGCTGCTTGACACTTTGGAACATTTTTCCTGAAGCCATTAAGCCTCATCGGCCATTAAGCCGGGAAAATCTGGCTTTAACGTTAAACATATTTCATAGTCACAGCTGTGCCAAAAAGCCAGGTTTCATGTGTAAATTCTTCCTTGGTTGTCCTCCAAAAACTATGCATAAGGAGGAAATCTCTATCTAAATGATCCCACCAGCAAACAAGGTATCATATGCTTCCTTTCATCCCTAAGGGTGGAATAGTTGGGCATTGCTAGATCCCAGAAAAGAAGAATTTCTCACCTAAAACAGAAGAGATCTCAAAATAAGGAGCAGAACCCAACGCAGGCTGTGCAAAGGTCCACTGGATCAAGGATTTTGTTTTACAAACAATTGCTCCAGATGAGCTCTTCTGTTCCATTAGCAGAGCTGGGAGAGCAGCCTGCCGGAGAGTGTGCCACACACGCACGAACATGGACACACATCTGTGTTCTGCTCTATGGCAAGAGCCAGAATCGTTTGGCCTAAAAGTGTTGTTTCTAAGATGGAGGTTTGCAAAATCTCGATTAACAACAAATACTCTGCTACGAAGCCAGGTGCTGTGATCACACAGCTGCTCCCTAAATTCCCCCATCAGCACTAGAGACCTCAAAGGATCGCAGTTAAGTGGAACACACTAACCGTAGGCACGTTTCACGATTTAGGCAGAGGCACGTAAGAGCAAAGCCATCTACAGAAACACGGGCGCCAACAACAGTAACAACTGCTTAGCTGTGTGGCCTTGGACAAATGACTCACCCCCTCTGAACTCTGTTAGCCCAATTTTACAGATGAGGAGATTTACAGGGCCTCCTTTCAAGGCTGAAGATTAAACATGAAGATGCATGTAAATGCTCGACACAGAGTGAGCAAAACACATTATCTGTTCTAGCCAGCCTCTCCCTAACTAGAGCTCTTTGCCAAATTGAGGGAATAAAATTCCCAAGCCGTAATTCCTACCTTGTTTTTGTCTACTTAATTACCTTTATTTTCCAAACAACTGTGTGACCAGGTTTGAACAGAGGTAAAGCAATTTATTTTAAGATGCCGTGTGACACTGCTGGGATCTGTCTCCTTCATAGGACTGGTTAGGTGTGTCGAAGCACTTTCTAAATTGCTGGTTTACTCCTTCAGGGCCCAAGGACACCACCTAGGAGCCAGCTCACTGACTGGGCAGCCTGGCTCTGATGGGTGGGATCTGAAAACAAGAAAAGTGCTTTTGATGAAGGGAGCAGATTGGACTTAACTCCTGCTATCTTGAATGAAGACTGGTGAATATACCGCAGCAAATTCTGCCTATAAAATCCGGCTCAAGAAAACCTCTGGGTTGCTAATGCAGGTTTGCAAATATAGCAACCATAATGAAATGGCTGCTTTTTAATGATTTCCTATAACGGTGTTTATATATGGAAGCTTTTTCCCCTATTGAAGCCATTTAATTGGAAAATGGCAAAGGAGTAAGAAGAGGCAGCCGTCCAGTTCCGATGAACGCACACAGGGGCGGCACTCTGCAGAAGCCCTGATGCGCTCCTCCTCCTTGATGTCCCTGTGCCTGCCCTCCTCGGGGACCCGGCAGGTGCCAGCCCTCTGCCTCCTAGGCTCTCCCCCTGCCTCCTGCTCTTTACCTGCATCGCTCCCGCCTGTCCCTCGAGTTCTGCTAGATGTGACCTCTGGGATGTATCTTCCGAAGCTCTTGCCCAAGGGTGTTGCTAGGAGCCCCTGTCCACCTCCTCTTGTGGCCCTTACCTCAGTGCTGGTCATTCCCTGTTTCCTTGCGTGCATCCTCTGGAGAGCCGTGAGCTCCAAGATGGCATTCCCTAACACTTAGTACTGGGGGCCTCCTCTGTGTGGGCACTGTTATACTGGCACACAGGACAGCGGAAGTCCCTGCCCTCGTGGTGCCTGCATTCTAGATTCCAGTGTGAGGGACTGGTAACCACTGGTAATGCACAGTGAAATAAATGCACATACAATGTGTCACCAGGAAGCACTAAGTGCTGTGAGGAGAAATGAAGGCAGAAAAGGAGTCGGGGCGCCTGGGTGGCGCAGTCGGTTAAGCGTCCGACTTCAGCCAGGTCACGATCTCGCGGTCCGGGAGTTCGAGCCCCGCGTCAGGCTCTGGGCTGATGGCTCAGAGCCTGGAGCCTGTTTCCGATTCTGTGTCTCCCTCTCTCTCTGCCCCTCGCCCGTTCATGCTCTGTCTCTCTCTGTCCCAAAAATAAATAAACGTTGAAAACAAAAATGTTTATAAAAAAATAAATAAATAAACGTTAAAAAAAATTAAAAAAAAAAAGAAAAGGAGGACAGCACCTGGCAGTGAGGGTGAGGGAAGGCCACAGTGCTCCACCAGGGCCCTCTGACTGGGGCTGGCCAGCAGCCATGCGCAGGAAGCCGAGGGTTGGCTCTGGGAAGGAGCACTCCAGGCAGAAGGAGCAGGGAGACAAGATGAGCTGGTCAGGCGTGAGGGGCAGCAAGGAGGCCAGTGTGGCCACAGCTGGGGGAAAACGAGGGATGGTTAGGGAGGGGGCCGCCTGAGGTAGGAGATGCTCAGCTCTGTGGGGGCCTATTGTCAATGGTCAGGAATCAGGATGTTACTCTGGGTATGAGAGAACAAAGTGTGAGAGTACAGAAATCTGAGGGCAGATCCTGTGACTCATATCCCTCTTGCACAGCACCCAGTGAGTTATTCAACAGATGAATAAGGGCCGCCTGTGTGGGCAGAGAACACATACAGGCATTGCGTCGACAGGGTCCTTTCCACCAGGAGCTCAGTCCCATCAGCAAAGGTACGATCCCTGGCTATAACAAACATAGATTTGTAATGAGGAAAAGGATGGAAAGAGAGGATTTGAGATTAATGATTTGGAAAAACGAAGCCAGCTCATAGCGCAGACAGGCAGATACTGGTTCCTGGGCAGACAGCCTGAGCTATCGAATGCTCCAACAGGAGCCCCGAGAAGCCCCACCAGAAAGATTCCCGGTCCACTAAGGCAGGTTTATCCCCCCCACTCCCCCACTTTGCTTAAGCAACATTGTTGGAGTATTGGGCACTGATTTAATTTCATAAAACACTTTCAGAGACATGAATGGAGGGATCAGTATAGGCACATCTCTTTGCTTGAATGGGAACATCTTGGCCGTCAGCACCTGTCCCACTCCCAAGGCTGGAAGACGGAGTCCAGAAAGGTTTGAGACCCCGATGCTGATAGAGCAGCACGTGGGACTTGAGCCCACAGCTGGGATGGTCCCAGGAGATTGTGTGTGTTCTAACTTAAGGACTGGGATATGGGTTCAGGTGAGTTTAGAGAGGCAGTTTCAGCCTGAAGCCAAGAGCTTGAGGACCTAGAAGGTGTCTCCACCCCTCACTCCTTTTCTGTTGAGGTCACATGGGTTTCAGTTTACAGCTCTCAGTGACTTTGCTGGCATTAGGAGCAATCCGTCCTGCTGACCTCTTCCTTCCTTTTTGAGTTCTCTCTGCCCCGCTGGCTTCCTAAACATGGCTCTCCTCGTTTCCTTCCTACACCTTTGGCTGGCCGACTGCTTGATGGACTCACCGACTGCTTTACTTGTTCATTCCAGCAAGCATCTCTGGACACACACCGTGTACCAGGCCTGGTGGTGGGCTCTGGAACTCTATTAGTAGATTAAATATACTTCTGCCCAGTGGAGTTTAGTGGGAGAGTCAGTCAAGCAAAGAACTAGAAATATATCATTTAAAATTTCAATTCGAAGGGCACCTGGGTGGTTCGATCGGCTAAGCGTCTGACTTCGGCTCAGCTCATCATCTCACCGTCTATGAGTTCAAGCCCCACATCAGGCTCTGTGCTGACAGCTCAGAGCCTGGAGCCTGCTTCGGATTCTGTGTCTCCCTCTCTCTCTGCCCCTCCCCTGCTCATGCTCTGTTTCTCTCTCTCTCTCAAAAATAAAAAAACATAAAAAAAAACTTTTTTTTTTAAATTTCAATTCAATAGAAGGAGACAAGTGGGGCAGCGAAGAGTCAACTCAGGAACTTGCACAGACTGGTGCTCACGAGATGCTTTCAGAGGAGATGCATTTGAACTGAGACTAAAATGATGAGAGGCATGTCCCTGCCAGGGGCTCTATAGAGTCTCCTCTTCAGCTGGCGGCCCCCAAAGCCCAGGCTCCCATTCTCTGTACTCCTCGCTCTATGCATGGCCTCCCACTGCTTCAGCAACTATCTGCAATAACCCAGTGTCTCCTAACTGCTTTCCTTCAGCCTAGACCTCTCCTCTTGGCTTCTTATGTATACCTGCTGCCTTCTGAAGCATCTACACCCACAGACTTCGAGACAGACACCTCAGACTTATGCCCACACAAAACATATGACCTCCACCCTACACTCCCATCCCCTCAAGTAAAAGAAAACCAAACAAAACTCGAAGCAAAATCACCTGGCTCTTTTTCCTGTGCTCCCGTGTTGGCGACTGGCAGCATCATCTGTCTATTGTACAATCCAGACACTTAGAGAACATCTCCATACACACACTTTCTCCTTTCACCCTCTGTTTCTATTCCTTCAGCAGATCTTGTCAGTTTTATACCTTTCTGGATCTCAACTACCACCACCCTGATCCTAGAGATAATTGTGCCCACTGAGACATTAGCAATGGTTTCCTAGCTGGCCTCCCCCATTCATACTTTTTGTTTTTTTTAACGTTTATTTATTATGAAGAGAGAGAGAGACACAGAGTGTGAGCAGGGGAGGGGGAAGTCAGAGGGGGAGACATAGAATCCGAAGCAGGCTCTAGGGTCTGAGCTGTCAGCACAGAGCCCGACGTGGGGCTCAAACTCACAAACTGTGAGATCATGACCTGAGCCAAAGTTGGTTTCCCAACCAACTGAGCCACCCAGGCGCCCCACTTTTTTTTTTTAATGTTTATTTATTTTTGAGTGAGAGAGTGAGAGAGCACACAGTTATGCAAGCGCATGTGGGGGAAGGGGTGGGGGGTAGCGGGGACAGAGGATACAAAGCAGGCTCTGCACTGACAGCCCGTGAGATCATGACCTGAGCTGAAGTCAGACACTTAACCCACTGAGCCACCCAGGCCCCATTCATTCTTGATCCACCAATTCTCTTACTACAGAATGATGGATTCAAAATGCAAATCTGATCATCTCATCCCCTTCCCACACTACTAAAACCTTTCAGTGGTTTCTTGTGCATCCTTGAATATAGGTCAACCTTCCTCACATGGTCTATAATATCTTGCATGCTATGGCCCCTACCTATCTCTCCAGCCTCCGTCTCACACCTCTGGGCCCTCCATACACGATGAGCTTTTTTCATCTCCTTGAATGCATCCACTTCCCCCACCCTCCCCTGAATGCATCTCTTCATTTACTTGGTTAATTTCTACTTACCCTCCAGCTCTCAGCTCAAATGTCACTTCCTAGAGGAAGCTATTCTAGAATCTTAAACTGAATCAAATTCCTTTGATAAACTCTCATGGTACTGTGTTCCTAAATTTTATAATGAATATAAATGTGTACTATTAAAGTCTCTCCCCAGTGAAATTTTAGGTTCCAAGAAAGTTATACTATATTTACACCTCCTTCTCCTTTTTCCTCCACCTCCCCCCTATATGTGACCATTTCCTAAGATATGGTGCTCCTCCTCCTTCTGACCCCACATGCTTTGGACCACAGAGATCACCTTACCTCGTAACTTCAAAGGCTTTATCCTCAACCCCAATCTCTCCAAAGATCCAGTTAAGCATCTCCAAGCAGACCAGTGGTTTTGCAACATTTTGTGGGTTGACTACAGCCCACAGCTGAAACGTTTCATTTGGCAACTTACTACATACGTACACACACTCAACAAATAAGTCTCATGAAGCAGTGTTGTCATTCTATTTTTTTCCTATATGATTTCACTTTAAAAGTATTTTTCATATAATCTCAAGATCCACTATCAGGTCACGACCTGCAGTTTAAAATACCAGGTATTCCCAGATGGGCATTTCTCTACAACCTCAAACATAACGTATCTATTTCCCAACTCATTTCTCAACCAAACTTCCTGACTAAGAAATATGAGCATGTCCTTAGTCACTTAGGATCAACATGTTGGAGTTATTTCAGATTCCTTCTTACCCAACAGTTGCTAAAAACGATGGGTTCTTCCACTATAATGTGTTGCCACCCATTCCATCCTTCCCATCCCTGCCATCATGGTTCAGATTTTACTCGAACTTGGAACACTACAATAGCCTTTTCCTTACTTCCAGATTTTTCAAATAGAGGTGGCATATGTTTGAATCACAAATATCAGGGCAGAAAGCTAATTCAGCTCTTCAGTTCCAATAAAGGAGCATATAAGGGACCTTCAAATGGATATGCCTTCATCTACTCACCAAACTCCTTGACTAATTACATTTTAATTCAGGCTGCCTCATATTTCTAAAATTCCCATTACAATCCAGAAACCAAACTCTGGTTTCATGCAATGGCAGGCAGACTCACCCATGTCAGCGGTGACCATGGTGGACTGGTTTTCAGGGATGGAGACAGAGGTCTGGTCTTGGTCCATGCTTCGAGAGTCTTCGTTGACCTCGTGCTGACTCTGGCTGAGTTCTGATCGCAGTTCTGAGTACTCATCTTCCTCCCTGAGAAAAAAGGAGAGTCAGCTACCACTGACAGAGATAGAAGACAAATTCCTAGAGAACATGGCTTTGAAGGGCAGGAAAGAAATTCAGAGAGTAACAGATCTTCCCCACCCTATCCCCTCAGCCATATGAACTAGCTAGGACTCTTTTCAGGCCAGATAAATGGTTAGTCACATCCACAGTCAGTATGTGAAACTGAAAGGTTGCTTCTGTGTCCACACACACACACACACACACACACACACACACACACTGAACAAGATTCATCTAACAGCCCACTAGAAACTTTTTTCCTTTAAAGATTTCCTGAAGAAATTAGATTTCTTCACCTCCTCAAATTCTGAGGTACAAAAGAACCCAAGATCCGAAGCAGTGTTAGTCTGAGTATGGAGGCTACAGTGGGCAAAATAAGCAGGAGTCTGGTGCACAGGAATGTCACATCCCATCAGCTGGAGAGTCCCACTGGTGGGCTTTCTCCTTGGAAGGGGATGTAAAAAGGTGTTGGGGCTGGAGCTACCAGAAAACCAGTACCTCACCTGTGCAGATCAAACTGGATGCTTTGAGAGGTATGTCTAATAAATACCACGCTTACTTTCCCCAAAGTAAGTCAGTGGCATTAGGGGATGGGAAAAGGTGGGGAGAGGAGAAAAATGGACACAGTGAGTGAGTGCACCCCTCTCAGTAGTCTGTTTCCACCAGTTAGCACTTGTAACAGGAAGACAACATTTAAATGCTGCCATACACACACACACCCACCCCTTCTCAGCCCTTCACAGTCCCTCAGTCTTTGGTTCCTGAATTAGCTATGAGCAAGCGAAGGAAACTTAAAATTGTACCAAGTCTTTCAAAGCACATGCATGCCTCTTCCTCACGTCACCACCATCACTACACACACAACGAACACAGACGTGGCGAGCACAACATTAACTTCCTCTGAAGCATCTACTTTGCAAGTAGATGAGAAGAGCCAGAAGAGAAAAGAAGAGAAAGCCAGAAGAGCCAGAAGAGAAAACTGTCAGGGGATTTACTATGGGGGTGGAAAGCCCATAGGTGTCTATGAAGAAAGCCAAGAAGAGAAGTCCCCTTGGCTTGGCATTCACTTAAAGTAGTTGACAGCAGGAGGGCAGAAAATCTTCCAGTCTTGGGTTTGGGGTGGACCAAGATGGTGATGGGTGACCACTGGAATTTGCAGAAGAGGCAACTGCCATTTTAAGCTGGGGAGACACATCTATAAATTAAAGAATGTGAAGAACTCTCCAGAGTTCTTAGTTCACTTCAGAAATCAGTATCCTCACAGGGAAGGAATTCAGCTGAGCCCCTGCTTTATAAGGTGTTTTTAATAAAAGCCATCCTGAAATCTGGGGAGACTTTGAATAGATATTAAGCCCCCAGACATGCAAAATATGAATTAGAACGGGAGTAGCGAAGGCAAAAAATATAGGTTAATGTTCTATGAATAAGTTAATTATTAGCCACCTGCAAAGCTAACAATAATTAGGTTTAGGAATGAAAACAATTAAAAAGTACCTTAAGAGTAGCCTTTTTGGTCCAGAGGGTAATTGTGTCCTGATATATCAGTTCTCCTTTCAATCAGCACTTAGAAATCTGATTTTAGTTAACGGGAGGTTTTGTGTGTGATGAATAAATTACCTTTGTTGCATGGCCAATGTAATCAGCTTCAGCTTGGCTGAGACTCTTTTACAGCCAAGAAAGCCAGATAAATGCTGCTGTATCTCTGGTATAAATGGCATTTGCAAAATCATTAATAGCCACCTTAAACACTTCTGGCTTGGCAGGTTCTAAAACATACAGTGGCTGCCAAATCTCCTGCTTTGTAAGGAATTACTTCTAGGGATTATTAGGATGAACTTTATACAGCAGTGAAGAGGGAAGGGGTAGGAAAAGGAGGCTGTTGATTGCAGGGGCCATTCCTTACCGAGGTCAGAGCACACTCTGAAGGAGAATCACACCATACTAGAAATTTTACCTTAGGCAGAAGACTTTCAGGGTCATGAAATGTAAAGCAAGGATCCTTGGTCAATGTATCTGAGCACCAAAATAAGGACAGGAAAGCAAAGACCAGATGGATGCTGTCTTCCAGGAGTCAAATGTGTTCACAACAAATTCTAACCTAAGAAGGATGCTGTGTGTGGGCACAGGAGGGGCGTCTGGCACTGCAGGTGAGTAGTGACCAGGGAAGACTCCTGGCTTTCTTCACAGACACCTACGGGTTTTCCATCCTCACCGTTTGTTTTGAATGTGAATGACGATGGGAACGGAGAGGAACAAGTGACCAATATAGCTGAGACCACATGGGGTGCAGGATAGCAACATGAGGCTGGAGGGAAACTCAGGCTGCATGTTGAGTGGGCAATTTTGATCAGAAGGAGAACTTACTGTACTGGAGGAGGCAAATCATGAGGGTTAGATGGTAGAAATAAAAAGAAAATGAGTGAAGTCCAGGAACTCGGAAAGAAGTGTGTGCTGCTGAACTGTCATATGGAAACAGAACAAGCAGGAGGGAAGTGTGGAAGGTCTAGGTTCTCGACCCCAAAGGGAGGGGCTGAGCTGAGCACACAAAATCTCTGGGTAAGATTCCTCCTTATGGTAATCGTGTTGAGCACTATAGTACAAACCAGCATGTGCAAACAAAGTAAATAGCAATTAGAGGCAGAAAGCAACCTTGTGAGATCAGGCCAGGTTTTGTAACACGAAGAATGAGGTATAAAAATGGTTACACAGAATCTAAATATTAAAGTTTGCGCAACCTTGCTATTTCTCCCACTGACTTTGGTTAAAGAATTCATAGAGCTGCATATTCTTATCATCTCCTGAACATCATGACTGGGATCATTCTTGAAAAGAGGCTGGACTCTGGGACTGAGAAAGAACAAAAGCCAATTCGCTCAGGGCCTTTTGTAAGCTGATAGTCAATCTGTGATTGCAGGATATGTAGAACACTCATGCTTGAGGTCTTCTCTCTACTGTGTTATTCGGGAGCATGGTTCACCCAGAGCAATAGAGCGAGAAATCAGAAACATCCCACCGGTGCCAGCAGTTTTACAAAAGCAAGAATATGAGGTGTGTTTTCAAGGCTTCTCTGTGCGACAGGAGTCTTCTAGTTGGTAAAGATGTGTAGTTAACAACACAGCATCAGTGCCTCAAAGTGACTTCATTGTTTGCTTCTTTCTGTTATGTATACAGTCGCTCTTGGCAAATGATAACTTATTTTGGGGGGGTGGGGGAGGAAGAGAACCTCCCCAAAGAACACCAGCTGCCAATGATGCTGGTGAAAAGAAAACATGAAAAGATCCAAGAAGTGACCATTTTAAGCCAAAAAAAAAAAACCCCAAAGCCAAAAACAAACAAAAAAACCCCAGAAGCTTTGATAAACTGATAACTGTTGATAATTAGACACTATTGTGGTAGTTTCGCAATTATGGAATTACAAAGTTCTCAGGTGTCTCTCTTTGGAACATCAAGAATCATCTCACAGAATTCTAAATGTACCTTGTTTCATTTCATTCACTTAGAAGCATTTGTGAAGTGCTTCCAAATTGCTCTTAGAGCAGCAATGATTAGTGCTTGCTACTAGCTTAAATGACAAAACAAAAGAAAAACGCTCCCAAGGAGGCAGGCATTAGATTGTCCCCACCACCTGTGTAACTAAGCAGTGGCAGAAAAGTCCCAGACTGGCAGAGATCTTAGGGCTCATCAAAGCTGGGATCAATACCTTTATTTTACGAACAAGGCAGTTGAAGCTTCAAGAGGCTTAAGCAGTTTACCCAAGATTCTACAACTAGTGAGCAGTACAGCGTCACTCCTAAATTTAGGACCAGTGAAACAACAATCAAATATGGTGACCCATGGAAAAGATTTTGTTGTTGTTGACGATGATTTTTAAAGATTCCTTCTCATTATTGGCTAGGGATGAAATGATCCCTTTTCGGAAAAGGGAACGGTCAATGAAAGTGTAATTCTTATCCTGCTTTCCAGACCTTAAGCTGAAGTACTATGGAATTAGTAGTATTTGATATAAATATTATTTCATTAGCAATCCCCATGCCTTTTTATTTTGGCATGCACATTCATGCCTTGTCACTGGATTGATTTGTGAATAAGACGTGGATGGACATCTGCCTGCCTTGACACCTGTCAGTCAACTATGTCCAGCTACCCCAGCCTACCTGACCCGGTGGGGAGTTTTGCTGAACTACATTCTTCCTTATAAGTAAAGGCAGACTTGCCTTGAAATGCCATCATTCTTTTAAAGAACAAAGATTTTTTTTAGATACAAGGAGGAAATGTATCCCTTTCAGCTCTTTTAGAAGATCTAAAGCAGGAAATCAGTGATGAGCCCTGATTCTTCCTGCAATTCCATCTCTCCCTATTTTTCCATCTAGCACAAAGCAAGATCAGTCTCATCTATGAATCTTTTGGTGAATAATTGGGCAAATGGAAAGGTCAGGCTCATGGAGCAGGCATGAGATTTTAGAGGCTAGATTATGTTAGAGTAGATGGAGACTTTGGATATTATCTCTGTTGGCAAATGAAGAGCATTTTGCAGACAAAGAGGCAGAAGAGTGAAGTGGGAGGGAGGTAACACAGATAGGCGGGGTCAGCTTTTTAGGGCTACAGCCCTTCAAGGTGAAAGGTGGGGAGAGAGCACCCAGGGTAAGAGCCAAGGCTGAGGGTCAGTCTTAGGGACAGAAGAAATGATCTAGGTCCTAGGAGTTCAAGAAGAACACACCAGGAAGGAGAGACGATTTAGGGGCACAGGCTGCAGAAAAGGACCAGAAACAAGAAAAGGTCACTGGAGTTTTCAGTTAAGAAGTCACTGGTAGTTTTCAAAGAAGTATCATAGCCTAGGCTACTGTATAAAATACTGTGGACTAGCTTAAACAATAGGACCTTATTTTCTCTTAGTTCTAGACTTTGGTTTGAAGTCCAAACAAAATCAAGGTGCCCACAGGGTCAGTTTCTGGTAAGGGCTTTCTTCCTGGCTTACAGATGGCTGCCTTGTCACTGTGTCCTTACACGGCAGGGAGAGAGTGTACCTGTGAGCAAGCCCTCTGGTGTCTCTTCTTATAAGGGCACTCACTGCAAGCACCATATGGTCCCCATCCTCCTGACCTCAACTAAACAGAATTATCTCCCCAAGACCCCAACTCCAAATGCTATAACACTGAGGGGGCAGGGCTTCAACATATGAATTTGGAGACATAATTCAGTCCCTAGCAAAAGAAACTTCAGCAAACTGTTGCACTCAGAAGCCAGACAGCCGTGGGCTAACAAGCAACAGGAAACGGAAGCGGAAAACATGACTGATCATGAGAGCCGGCAGTGAAAGGGTGATGTTATGAGAGTAGCTTTTGGGCAAAGCAAATGATCTCCTCAGGAAACAAGAGTTCATGTTTAATTTGCTTAGAACCCACCCACCCCTCCATTCCAAAGTGAGCTACTGATGTATTTTTCCATTTTCCCCATCCCATTATATAACCTCTCCAAGTCAGATGAGCATTTAAAACAGCCATTCATAACATACAGTTAAGTGAAAAAGCATAGATTACAAAACATTGTGTGTGCTATGATCCAATTTATTTAAAATATTCATGAATAAAATTTTTTAGAAGGCCATATATACAAAATGTTCAATGTTTATTCCTAGGAGATGGGATTTAGGATGCATTAGGCAGGGTTCTGTTAGGAACATAAACTACAGTGGATGTTTCAAGTAGAAGAAATTTAATTTAGGCAGTTCCATGCTTGCATAACGGTTAGAAGAACCAGAAAAGTGTGGGTGGAGGCCACCAGGAGCTGTCACATTTGCCATCACAGTTGTGGATCCCCCCAGAAGTCAGGTAACTACCTCTGCCTTCACACCTGCCCACAGCTCCAGGCTCTGGCCAGTCAGTGCAGGACCTCATGCCCACCAAAGCTTATATGTCAGCTGCTGCCATCTTGGCCTGAGTAATAATGGCTCCCACCTCCTTTTCCAAATCCACGTGAAGGCACCTCACTGGCAGACAGAACCCAAACTGTATCCAGATCGCAGCTATTAAGGCAATCTGGGAAGTAGTCCCAAGTGTCCAGCCTCTTTGATTCCCGGGAGAGTAGAGAGGAGGAGTGGGAATGGTACCAGGTGCTAGATAACATGTCACAGGCCACATTCCGTGGCTACTTGACAGCCACCCACGGTTGAAATTTCCAAACTGACATTTCCAATTGCAACAGCAATTGACTCCAACCTTCTCTAACTATCTCTCATTCAAATGTAAATGAAGTCACCTTCTCACCAAAATGGGAGACCCAAAGTCCCAGCAGTTATTGTATCCATTGTCAGGTAACCACTTCTCTTCTAGTTCAGGGGCAAATCCACCTAGATACCGTCTAACCTAACCATCAGACAAGTTTCATCACCAATACCAGCTCACCCGATGTGATAGGAGAGAATAAGAAGGTAAAAAAAGGAAATTGGATACATGCATAAACAAGCAAGAAAATATGCACAGCCTTGCATCTTTTTTGCAACTGACCATGAGGCTACAGTTGATGTTTCTAACTTCCTTCTTCCACTAGGAAATCCCTATTTCCTTTGTGTTTGGCCAGCATCTTAATTGGTTAGAATTCTTTACCTAGTGAAATAATTATAAATCTTTATTCCTGGGGGACCTGAGTGTATATACCTGGCACCCTCTACCTGGGATCAGATTGCTGTAGAGTGTCCAAGCTTTATCAGACAAGGAGGAGAAGTGCTTCTGCAGAAGGGGAAACTCAGTGGAGTTTGTAGGCTCTAGGAATTGTGATTCATTGAAATCTACCCCAATGTTTCCATTCAAATTCTCACCATTTCATCTTTTCCTATCAATGCTTAATCTTTACCTAAAAGATGTGATGTGGCCGTGAATTCAACTTACACTGGAATTCAGCCACCTGCAGTGTCTGATTCTTGGCTACATTAGCCCTGTGGCTATAGGAGATGGGAGAGTGTCATGTAGGATAGTCACAGAAGGTCCCAGTTCTGACTGTGACCTGACATAAAAGTTTAAAACTATGAGATTATCACTTTTCTTACTTAAGCAATTTAGCTTATGGATAGCTTATGTACAGATATATCACAGCTTACATAAACTATTCCCATATTATTTTTCAGCATTTCCAATACATTTTTAAATTTTTTTTAACATTTATTTATTTTTGAGAGACAGAGAGAGACAGAGCATGAGTGGGGGAGGGGCAGAGACAGAGGAGACACAGAATCCAAAGCAGGTTCCAGGCTCTGAGCAGAGAGCCTGACACGGGACTCGAACTCATGAACCGTGAGATCATGACCTGAGCCAAAGTCGGATGCTTAACCGAATGAGCCACCCAGGCGTCCCTCCAATAAATTTCTAACTCAGGCCCAACTAAAGGGACAAGAAAGTCTGGAAGGTACTAGTATTGTACCTGACTAGTATGACAATCAATTCTCTAGACCCTGGATATGCTAGGGCATCTGGAGTTCCTTGTAGGTGTGTGCCTCCTTACCACTCCCACCCCTGCCCAACTTGGTCTAGCACAGTATCTCAGCACATGAGGGCAAACCCATTTCTGGCAGTGCTGGGAGCAGGAGACAAGCCTTAGCCATGGAAGTCAGAGGACAGGAAGAGCCTTGTCTTACTGGCCCACAGTCTGCAGGGAGACCCCCGAAAGGCGGAGGATAGCTCATTTACATAATGAAAACTGGCAGAATTTAATGTGACATCTGCACAGATGCAATCTCCCTTTAAATAAAAGGCACCAATAAATGTTTATGGTCAAGAAGCTCACTGTATTTTAACATGAAGCCATTTGGCCATTATATTCAATTTAAACATCCTGAAATTGAGTTTTCCAGGTGATGTGTGATGCTTTTTTTCACAACTCACTGAGCCCATTTTCCCTCACCTTCTCAAGGGTTTAAAAGTGCAACATGTTTTAATGGAAATTACAAATTTACCAATGTACTCTGCCAGCCTCCTATAAGTCGGCTCTAATCATTTCTTTGGTCTGAAAATTCTTCTCTGCTCATGCGTTTCTAACCTACAATCACTCCGAAGACCAGGATACAATTTAAAAGACTTGAGGTTCTACATTGGAATATGGAATTTATCGTGTGGCTCCAGTTCAGTGTCAAGTTTTCCATGATTTTGCCCAGAAATCAGAGGCCATCAGTACTCTCACCAAGTAGCCCTGTCATTCCTGTAACTCTCAGAGTTGGAACAAAATACACCCAAAGTTTCTTCTAACC
Source organism: Felis catus (assembly GCF_018350175.1). Classification (NCBI taxonomy): domain Eukaryota; kingdom Metazoa; phylum Chordata; class Mammalia; order Carnivora; family Felidae; genus Felis; species Felis catus. The sequence goes on from NC_058368.1 coordinate 172,276,652, forward strand.
CACTAGGACTTCTAGAGGGACAGTTTAAAGTAGTTGCCTCTAAATGGCCATAATTGTGGCTTGTACAAACATTCAGTGAACAAAGCTCTTTTCTCCAGAAAGGTAGGTGCCAACTGTTTGCTTTCCTCAGGGCTGTTCCCTGAGCACAAGCAGCATGATAAAAAGCTCTCATCCTTGGCTAAGTCACTCAAGGTAAACCCCTCCTCTGGAAAGCAGGGCAGGCACACGCCAATTAAAATTGTGCTGCGTGCAGGAGACTTTGGGGCTGATTGATAAGGAAGGCAGGACCACCAAAAGTCACTTTCATGGAAAGACTATTAAGTAAAAGCAGAGAGACTGCGGGTTCTAACTCTGCTTCTACCCTCTGCTAAATTTAACTTCAAAGTCATCAACTTCGTATTTTTAAGCTCTCGCCTTTTTGCTAGGTAAAATGATGTATCAAATCTTGCCCCCCACATTAGGAGTTTTTATAAGGCCACATCAACGTTGGTAGATCAACTCTAGGTGAGCTCAAAATATTAGATTACCTAGAAGCATATGTACTATTTAGTTATAAGCCACATTCACAGAGCTCTCAAAATCCCCAAGGGAGGCACACAGTTTGCCCATCTAGAGAAGACCACCTAGATTCAAGCAGTGGTAGGGGTGCTGGTAGGGAGACAGAGGGGCTCCATCCAGAACTGGTTAATAAAGCATTTCACCAACTTCTGGCTCCACACTCTTATCAGTACCTGAGGATTATAACTCCCACCCTGGCTACCTTCCAGGACTATCCTGACGATCAAGATGAGAACAGAACAGTGGAGGGGAAAGTGCACGACCGACTATCAATGTAAAGAGAAAGTAGTTATCAACAGCAAAAATCTTGGTTGCAAATAAAACATCATTATATTTCATCAGGATGATTTCAACCCCAGGAGCCAGGTCAAAGCCCAGAAGGGCAGAGAGAAAGCTGCACTAGGAGCCCACTACCTGATGGTGGTGCCTTGCAAACGGTCTATCTTCTTATTGAGCTCAGCAATGATGCTGTGGAGTTCCGTGATGCGTTCCTCGTACCGAAGCGTTGTTCGCTCCTGGACGTCCTCATGTTCTCTCATGAGGTGGGACTGTTCACACTGGGATCAAGAGAACAAGACAGAAGGGCCAATGAGTTGACGCACCTATGGGTGAATGATTCCAAGTTTTATGGTCTCAAGCCACCACAGCCTCAACATTGAGCACACTCCAAATAAACATATGCCCGCTCATTGGCCGGAATCCCAGAAGCCACAACACCAGCTAACTTTTATCATATCCTTTGCCTTTGTAGCATTCATTCTGTCTTTAAGAGGGAAAGTCCCTCTGCCATTGCTCGTAATCTCTGTGGCATTATCCAAGTCTCCTGCTTTCCACCCCCCTCCAAGAAGTGGGCAAGTGGTCTGAGCTGGATCCATCAGATACCTTCTTTTGGGAATGTTTAGTGAATAGACTTAAGATTGCGTGGAGTTGATTCACTTTTCTGAGGGTCCTGAAAAGACTGTCCCTTAGTTCCTGAGACCTATACCCCTGAGCTGTCGTCCCACATTCCTTTATGGCTGTTCAGTTTCTATGTACCCTTTTAGCTGATGTTTGCTAGGGTACATTTCAGCTGCTTTTCAACCAAATAGTCCTAAGTGGTGTGACAATTATTTCTATCTGGCCAGTTATCTGCAGACTTAATTTTTTCCAATATCCTTTTCTACCAGACTATGAACTCTGGCAAAGCAAAGACTAGGTGATTCTGTAATTTAGCCCTAACACCTGGCATGTGGCTTGCTTCACTGTGGGTGATCTAGTAGCGTTATGGAATGAATAAATCGCAATATATCACACTGTCAAGGAGGCTGCTTTGCAGAAACAATGACAGAAGAAACTGAGGCGCTTCCCTTGCTCAGCATCTGATGGTGTAAGAGGCAGCAGATGCTATAAAAACATTTTTGAAGCTAGAGTTTAAATCCTAAGGAACCTGTTCATCTCTTTCACTTCTCTAACCCTTCCTCAACGCCCTACCAGTCACCGAGCATTTGATCTCATTTGCATAACAATAAAACACTCATCAATGATGGAATAAGGAATCTAGCTTCTGTCCCTGTCTACTGCGTTCAGCGCTGATTAATTTCCTGTCCAGCAGAGGAATTTTAATTTCATTTCAGCAAGGTTTTCCTAATGCCAAGAGCCATATGTACTTGCCAGCTTTGCACCTTCAGGGCTAGTGGCAGACGGAAAAGGGTAAGACTTCTCACCCACCACGTCCCACTGTCCTCCTACCTCCCTAAATCTGGTTTCCCATGGTGTAACCCAGAAGCTATCGGGCAGGGACAAAAGCCTTCAAAGATAAGCAGAACACTACACCAAGCCCAACTCAATACTGAAACAGAAATACACAGCAAAGAAGTCTGATAAATATGGTGGTATATATCCCGGCAGGGACCACACCTACGAACGACTTGATCAGTATTAATGTGGTAACTTCCTGGGGGCTGCTCAGAGCTCCAGGAGCAAGATTGAAGGCAAGGAGGTTGTGGAAGCTGTATCACAGATCTTTGGTGCGACAGCTGCTTTCACAGAAATAGTGATGTGAATTTCTGTTCTTAGGGACAACCTGCAACATCAAATAATGTCCACTCAAGGTCACACGCTCAGGAAATAAGTGGAAGGAGAGGCAAGAATGAAGGGTGAGTCTAAGTCCCATTTACAGGGAAGCTTTCCTAAACAGAACAAAACTGTAACAGGCCCCAAGTACTCTCTGCATGAAATTATGCTTTTCATCCATGATCCACCATATTTTACAAGGGACAACAGAAGTCCACAAAATGACAGGGTGTCAAAGACAGTATCTGTCAAAAAGTGAAAAAGGCTCACATTTCTTTGGAACATAGCCACAGCAGAATACTGTTTTTCTCCATCCCCACAAAGTATCTGTGAGTTTTTGTTATCAGTCTTTATTCCCACCTTCAAATTGTGTGTGTGTGCATGCACCGTGTGTGCACGTGTGTGTATGTGGTATGTACATGTGCCAGTGTAGCTGGCACTCTCATGAAGATCACCAGTTCTAGATCTTAAAATAATTACAAAATCATGCCCAGTTTGACCTGGATCTCATTTCCACCACGACTCTTCCTGCCATCTTGCTGGCTCCTCCTCTTTGCTTTTCCATATTCAGCTCTGTAGGGCTACAAATCACTGTGAAAGGCTTCCCCTCACAAACTTAACAGCTCTCCCTCCCCACCAATTCCTCACTCACTCTTCCTCTTCCACAGTCTTCAGAGGTCAACAGCCCACTACCATCACCAAGGCAAACCAGAAACTGCCAAATTCACTTAAAAATGAAGGTGTGCAAATATTCATACAAGAAAAAGGCACACGATCAACTGATAACCACCAAGACAACTCTGGGCATCCCTGGTGACTGTTGTGAGCTACTTCACAGGCAAGATCCGGGTTGCTGGAAAAGCAGATGGCCAATGCCCCGATAATGAGAGCATGTTATCTGGGACTAAAGCATCTTCGCTCCTGCCTCTAACTGGGGAGTCTGCCTAGAGGGTATGAGTATGAACAAGAGACAACAGGAAGCCTGATGATTCAGACAGAATGGCACTTGTAGCTAAAAGGAGACAAAAGACTCAGAATGTATATTTGGAACTTACGGGTTCATTTGGGAGTAGCAACAAGAATATATTGGAGAAAAAAAAATTCCTAGCTGAAGGCAAAGATATCTGGTTTACATTCCTATATTTTTTTTCCATAAGTATGGTTTCCTAAAATAGTGGAAAGCCTCTGTAATTTAATTCTTCCTCTACAAATAATAGATATGTCTCGATTTCCTATAACATTTAAGATGGTGTGCTGGGTGCCACAGTGGGGGTCACTATGACACATACTTTGAAGCAAACTGTAGTCACAGCTTCCGGGTGGAATTCTGTGCTGGAGGACAAAAGTGGGGGTTGGGGGGAGGAGTGATGGTGGAAAGGTACTCTGGGGATTCTTTACACAGTGACAAGAGAACACTGGAAAATAATTATCCTCTTAGCCTCAAGGTGAATGAATGGCTGGAGAAGACATTGCCCAAGCCCCATCTGTATGTGTCCTTGAGGTGTCACATTAAACACACTTCACCCATTCTGTCCACACTCATTGCAACCAGACCAAGATATACTGAGGCACTCATCTCCAAGCTTAGTGAAAATCCCTTGAGATTTTCCAAGCTGCGGTGCCTGCACCACAACTCCCATGAGAGCAACAGAGCAGGAGAAAACAAGTCGTGACCTGCAGGAGCCAACAGAACCCAACAAAACACCCTTGTTAAATAGTCCTCATAAAGCTGCACAAGACCAACCCCAGCAAGGGACACTTTGGTGCAGGAAAAGTAGAAGAGGAGTAGCGGCACCCAGGACAGACACAGCCATTCTGTGCACGATCATGCCTTCCTGCCCTGGCAAGCTCCTGCACGGGCAAGCCTGGTTTGTTCAAGTCATGCCGGATTTTATTATCACACTCCAGTATTGTTACTGACCCATGCCTCTCCCCACCTTCAGTTTTCATGATCTGTGAGAGCAATTTTTTTTAGCCTGGGAGGGTGTGTGATTCCAGGCATTCTGTTTCACAGGGGCACAGGCGAGGTCAAGCTGCATATCATACCACCACAGAGGAATCACCCAGGGTCAGGTAGCCCAGTAAACCCTCAATTGAGAAGGTAATACAACAATGGCAACTAAGCAGGAAAAAGGAGCATTACCTCTATGATTATAATTTTTTGACTTTTAACTTACAAGTTTAAGTACTTTATACACATTAAAAAATGATAGATGTCCACTTTCTCCATAATCCATGAATAAAACCCTTTTTCAAATGGTGTTCACTTCTCTCCAGTATTTTCTTATGTATATGCGGCTCTACCGGAGCCATCATGTGGGATGTGCATCCCATAAGCACCAGCACCCCTGCAGTACCCAGCAGGGGCGCTCATCAAGACTCTGGTTCACCTCCACCCTTGCACATGGTGGGATTATACTTCCCCTTTCCCATGAAGCCGGATATGGCCATGTGACTTGTTTCAGCCAATGAGGTCTCAGTGAATTGATACCATTTGCACCTGGAAGCCTTTACCAGCTCCTTCAGAATTTGCTACATTCCCTTCCCAGGCCATGGCTGCTGGCAATGTTCCAGATGGTGGAAGCCCTTCAGTTTAGGAGACTGGCTGAGGACAATGCCACACAGAGTTTTCTGCCAGCACTACTGAGCTCCTAGCAAGGAACCAGAAATACACCTTTCATATCTTAAGCCACTGCAAATCTGCGGTTATGTGTTATCACTGCATATTCTGATGATACAACCATTTTACAGATGAAAACAAATTAAATGTAAAGTTACTGATTTGTTATATCCCAGACAAGCAGAACCCTCTGAAAAATCTTTCTGATTCCTGTTCATGCCATCAAAGGGTTAAAGCGATTGTAGCCACAATCTTCTCCCCTCAACTCCCTCCCAGATCCCTGACCTGTGGGCTGGTCTCTGTACCATTTGCCTAAAGATCTCCAGGGGCACCAGAGTCGCCCTCCTTGGTCCCCTTCCCTGACCTGCCTCTGTTGAACTCCAAGAAACACCAAGTATTATGCCTTCCAATATCAGAGGAGAAGTAGAAAACCCAGACAATTCTCATCTCAACCCCCTGGAGCACCGAAATAAAAAAGCAGACACACGGGGCTGTAAGACAGGACATTCTAGATCCCTCCAGTTCCCATAAAGCCAGCGTTAGCTGCCCAAGTCAGTTACTCAGCGATGACTTTCTTAACAGGGAGGAATGGCAGCTTCTTCCTGCAAAACTTCCAAGTGAGAAATTATTTTCTTCTCTTCACCATACACAAACGTTCCATATGATTTCAGTCGAACAAAGTAAGAAATGGTCTCAAACAACATGCTGCCTATGATCCCAGGGAATTGCATCCAGGGTTCTCCCTCCTCCCAGCCTGTATTCATCAGTTTTTGGACTGATCCTGCAATACAGCAGAGAAAGCAAGCCTGCGGTTGCAGCATCTTGCCTGCCATGAGTTTCTGGAGGTCAGAATCATTAGGATTGCTCCTACAACTACCAACTGTTGGTCTGAAAGGCAAGGAAAAAAAGACTGCGGTTGGATAGGATGAAATTGCGTTTTTCCTGAATTTCATCCTGACACTTAATGTATACTCTGAGCATTTTCCCTAGGTATCAGCTCTCCAATTTGATGAAGCAAATTTAAAATCTATATAAATACTTATGTCTAGCCACATATATTGGTGAAATTGCCTATATGCAAAAAATGTTTATTAAAAACAAGCAGTATTATTACAACCACCAAGAATAAAACCCTTTAGTCTCATGTCTGCTATTGGTGCAATCCAGGGATAAAACCATGAGTCAGCCTTGAGACAGACTGGTCTGAGAACTTGAGCCCTTGTTGGAAAAACCCTGTGCAATGTGCTGATGCTAAGGAGCTTTATGGTTTTGTTAATGTTCTTCACTGGGTTTTATCTTACCCCCACAGAGGCCACTGATCTTTAATCATCACATTAGTCTCAGCTGTCAAACCTAAGAGCATTATGAACTCCATTCTTGAAAACTGCAATGCCATCATTCATCTGTTAACCCTCTCAACCGTCCTGGGGAAGGGGGTCAGCACCACTCCCTTTTAAAATACCCAAAGAAGTAATGCTACTCTCTCAGGATCACAATAGATTGGTCTCAGTAATATTACTAAGGGTATTTTCATCTTCATTCTAAGGCCTGGCCCAGGTCCTCCCAAGGGGAAGGTGGGAGGAACAAGGCCAACTAAACAAAGAGGCCCAGCACAAATGGAAATGCCTTTGATGAGCAAAACAGCAAGAGCAATTTACCAAAGAAAAGTATAAAACCAGTAAGAAAGGAATAGAGAACATTCCTGACACAGAGAATGCATGCCAACCACATCTGTAAGTATTTCATACAATGAGAAAAAGAGATAAGAAAGGACTCTCTCCATTACATTTAATGAAAACTATTTATGTTTTCTTCCTAAAAGCCAAGAGGCAGAAAATTCAGAAGACTTGCTTTCCAAAGACAGAGGGCTTAGAAATAGAAAGTGTTCTGAGGGCGCCTGGGTGGGTCAGTCAGTTCAGCGTCTGACTCTTCATGTTGGCTCAGGTCACGATTTCATGGGTTCGTGAGACGGAGTCCCATGCTGGGCTCTATGCTGACAATGTGAAGCCTGCTTGGGATTCTCCTCTCTCTCTTGCTCTACACCTCCCCTGTTCTCTCTCTCTCTCAAAATAAATAAACATTTTAAAAAAATCTTTATGGAGTGCTTGGCTGGCTCAGTTCGGTAAGTGTCCAATTTTGGATTTCAGCTCAGGTCATGATCCCATGGTTTGCAGGATCGAGCCCCATTTTAGGCTCCATGCTGTTAGCATGGATTCTCTCTCTCCCTCTCTCTCTCTGCCCTCCCCTGCTCACACATGTGCATGCTCTTTCAAAAACTCAAAAAAGGGGTGCCTGGGTGGTGCAGTCGGTTAAGCGTCCGACTTCAGCCAGGTCACGATCTCGCGGTCCGTGAGTTCGAGCCCCGCGTCAGGCTCCAGGCTGATGGCTCGGAGCCTGGAGCCTGTTTCCGATTCTGTGTCTCCCTCTCTCTCTGCCCCTCCCCCATTCATGCTCTGTCTCTCTCTGTCCCAAAAATAAATAAAAAACGTTGAAAAAAAATTAAAAAAAAAAACTCAAAAAAAAAAAACTTTAAACAAGAAAGTGTCTGTATTACTACTGACTGACTTCATTTCAAAGGGATTGAAAAGCTTGTTTGAATTATCATTTTATACCACTTAAAAATGCAGCAATTTAAAACAGTTGGTACTAAATAAATAGCAAATATGCTGAAAGCATCAAACTAGTACTATATATGATCTTTGCCAGCTTCCCACAAGGCTGTTCCCTATGAGGCTATTTAATGTTGGTGCAAATGCACGCATGTGTCTATGCGCCTGTTTGATTGGGATGGAAGGGATGTTTAAACCAAATGGACCTGTGCATCATCCCCTCCTCGTGACTTCGAGATCCCCTCTGGATGCTAAGAGCAGCCTGGGCAGCTTAAGAGACATACAGGGATCAGTACAGCTGTGGATTCCCACAAAACCTGGCTTCAAATTCTAACTCTTGGTTACTTTCTAGCTACATAATCTCAGGCAAGATACTCAAATTCCCTAAACCTTAATTCTTTCATTCATAAAACAGCCATGTTATTAGTACCTGCACCATAGGTCACTATGAGAACTCCCTGAGATAAAGCATGCAGAATGCTTGGCACACGCCTGGCACAAATATAGCTCAAGAAGTATGGTGATTATCACTACTGGCATAAGCTAATAGTGGTGTTGTTAATCAAATCCCCCAGGAAGTTGTGATGAACAGCCTCCAAAATGCCCTTATGATCCCTGAATCTCCTTTGTGTGATACCCTCTTACTGAGCCTGCATGGGACCAGTGACTGGCTTCTAACTAATACAACGTGGCAAAGGTGATGGACATCACTCCCATTACATTATGTAAGACTGTCTTATCAGCAGACTTATTCTAGAATCTTTCTCTGCATGGATGGCTTTGAAAAAACAAACTGTCCTGAATCCTACAACCACAAAGAAATAAATTCTGCCAAGGACATGGGTGAGTGGACTCTTCCCAAGTTGAGGCTTCAGATGAGTATTCAGCTCTGGCCAACACCTTGATTACAAACACGCATGGAACCCAGTTAAGCCATACCTGAGCTTCTGATGCACAGAACTGTGAGCTAATAAATGTGTGTTCTTTAAAGCCAGTTTTTGTGGTAACTTATTACACAACAATAGAAAATAAACACAGAAGTACTTTGCCTTCCCCATCACACTGATATAAGCTCCTTATTCTTAGAACTCTACTGGCAGGTTGACTTTATGACCACGTATAATAAACATTTTTGTATTCATCTAGTTCCAGTGTCACCATCAATAGTGACTCAACAGATGTTGAAGCTCTTTTTGCAAATTACTAATGAATACAGCCACTGTTTGCGTTTTAGTTTAATCATGGTTCCATAGTATTTAGAGAGCTGGTAAAACTTACTAAAGCCACAGAGCATAAATGTATGCATGAACTTGCTCTTCCACAATCTGGTCAAGCCTCAAACATCAATCACTCACCAAGGCATATAACAAAGGAAGCGTGGCACAGCCATTTCATTGTTCTTATTTTTTCTTGCATAAATCTTAACTTTATAAAAGATAGGAGACTGGCGAGTCTGACCTTTTTTTCATGTTCTCTTTCTGGGTCCCAGTATCTGAACTGGGGAGACATCTCCATTGAAAGGAACAGAGAATAATTTTTAAGTATATTTAGTGTAAGAATGCAAACAGGATAGAGTCAATTAATGGCACTATGATATAACGAGCCACCAAAAACTCTTACATAAGATTATCTTAGCCATAAGTAAGTTAAAAGGGAGCTGACTCAATCCTTGATCTAGCAAAGAAAAAAGTTTTCCATTATCCTCTACCATCCTCTGCACAAGATGTTCTGTCTTTGTAGACTTACATTTTAATAAATACCCTCCTGGTCATCTTTTAAAAATCCAAGGCTGTAGTACATGTCAGCTTCCAGTTAAGGGCTTTCATAATTTCTTTCCTCTTAAAAAAATACTCACTGATAAGAACTAATAACAATAGTTGACTTTGGATGGTTGTAAATTAGAAAACATGGTCACTTAACACTATTCTGTATTTTTCTTCAATACAAAAATAATCACTCTCTCAAAAAACCCTTATGAAACAAACAAACAAACATTAAAACATGTTTTAATTCACCAGGGCCCACTACTGAAACATTACAATGCTTTCTTTCCAATTTTTCCTATCATATTTTTATTACTTTTACTATCAGAAGGAAAATATTTTAAGTCTTCACCTAAGTACAAACTGACAATTTTGATCTGAATAACATCCTATATGAGGAAAGAACACTGGGGACCTTGTCTTAGCTCTAGTGCTAAGCTATTCACTTGACCTTCACTAAGCAAGAACCTCTCTGGGATGCCTGACAAATGTGGAAGTAAATGATCTCAAGTATAAAGGGTCTTTCCTCCATACTCAAACCATCTACGATTATGAGACATGAGTTTTCAAAACTTTCCATAGGTCATCTAGACCAATGACTGGCAGCCTGGTTTTTAGATCTCTCTTGAATTCCCACGTGAAAACAGAGCACCTATGCAGCACAACTAAAGCTTAGAGGCAAGGTATCCTCTTGAGCAACAAAATACAAGTAAGGAAGGACAAACCCACACTATCCACAAGCCGGGAAGGGTGTCTGAGTGGGCAGAAGCAGAGGGAAGCAACAAGGTTGGTGGACTTGAGAACTGGAAAACCCCAAAATAATCAGTAAGTATACATAGGAAAGTGATGAGGGCCAACTAAAGAACAGTAGCTAACACTAGGAAGCTTCTGCCTGAGCCAATAGTAAATAAAGAAGGGGTCCACACTAAGATCTGAAAGAGCTAAAGCAGCTAGTCCTTGAGAACTTGCAAGACTGGCCCCAGGACTTGCTTCTAGGAGGAGAAACTGCTGACAGTGGGATCAGGATTGAACAGGATTGAACTGACTCAGGCAGTTGAGCAACTGACTCTTATTTAAGCTCAGGTCATGATCTCACGGTTCTCAGGATTGAGCTCTGCACTGGGCTCTGTGCTGACAGTGCAGAGCGTGCTTAGGATTCTCTCTCTCCCTCTCCCTCTCTGTCTCTCCCCTCTCTCAAAATAAATAATAAACTTCAAAAAAAAAAAAAAAGGACTGAACAGAATGGGGTAACAGAGACAAAAGAAGGAATAGATCCAAATAGAAGTAGGTGAGGGGAAAAGAGCTAGGAAGCGTCAGAGAGCGGTCTGCCTTATTTTTGACAAAATGAAAACAACAGGAGACTAAGCCTTGTGAACTTATAAAGCCACCTTAAATCCTGCCTCCTAAAAGTTCAAGGAAACTATTTTTCACATAAAAATAAAAAATGGAAAAGTAGTGAGGTCAAATTCCATATAAAGTTATAAGAAGAAAGAAAAAAAGAGTAGAATAATATCCCTATATACCATGAAAGCATACCACAAAAATGGAACATCTCTCCCCACCCTCAAAAGCCCCAAACAATAGCCTACTATTTCAAAATAAGCCAAAAGACTTGAAGGAAATAAAATGACATAAGACATGAAAGAATGTAATTCAGAATTAGAAAAACTCAGTAACAGAACACAAACAAAAATCAGAAATAAATAAAAACGCATTTCAGGAATAAAGACTAAACTAGAAGGCACACAAGAGAGAATAAACACAACATATAATGTCCCAAAACAAATATTAGATGGACAACAGGAAAAAACAAGTACAAAGGGAGAGATAGGATATGGATAGTGAGATACTGAAAACAGTCAAAAACGATCTAACATACAAATAATAAGCATCCTTGAAGAAAAAAATCAAAGAGAACAGAACTAATATTCAACTCTATAAATGTTTAAAACTTCCCTGACATTAGAAGATTAAAAGAGATAATCAAAAGAATACACAGAAAATCTGATAATATCAAACCAGGATGACTAAAATTAAGAGTTAACTCCACCCAGAAACAAATAATCCAGTGAAGAAATGGGCAAAGGACATGAATAGACACTTCTCCAAAGAAGACATCCAGATGGCCAACTGACACATGAAAAAAATTCTCAACATCACTCATCATCAGGGAAATACAAATCAAAACCACAATGAGATACCACCTCACACCTGTCAAAATGGCTAACATTAACAACTCAAGCAACAACAGATGTTGGCCAAGGATGAGGAGAAAGAGAAATCTCTTTCACACTGTTGGTGGGAATGCAAACTGGTGCAGCCATTCTGGAAAACAGTATGGAAGTTCCTCAAAAAACTAAAAATATAACTACCCCATGACCCAGCAATTGCACTACTAGGTATTTATCCAAGGGATACAGGTATGCTGCTTTGAAGGGCACATGCATCCCCATGTTTATAGCAGCGCTATCAACAATAGCCAAAGTATGGAAAGAGCCCCAATGTCCATCGATGGATGAATGGATAAAGAAGATGTGGTACTCAGCAATCAAAAAGAATGAAATCTCGGGGCGCCTGGGTGGCGCAGTCGGTTAAGCGTCCGACTTCAGCCAGGTCACGATCTCACGGTCTGTGAGTTCGAGCCCCGCGTCGGGCTCTGGGCTGATGGCTCAGAGCCTGGAGCCTGTTTCCGATTCTGTGTCTCCCTCTCTCTCTGCCCCTCGCCCGTTCATGCTCTGTCTCTCTCTGTCCCAAAAATAAATAAACGTTGAAAAAAAAAAAAAAGAATGAAATCTTGCCATTTGCAACTACATGGATGGAACTGGAGGGTATTATGTTAATCGAAGTTAGTCAGAGAAAGACAAATATCATATGACTTCACTCATATGAGGACTTTAAGATACAAAACAGATGAACATAAGGGGAGGGAAGCAAAAATAATATAAAAACAGGGAGGGGGACAAAACATAAGAGACTTTTAAATATGGAAAACAAACAGGGTTACTGGAGGGGTTGTAGGAGGGAGGATGGGCTAAATGGGTAAGGGGCATTAAGGAATCTACTCTTAAAATCATTGTTATACTATATGCTAACTAACTTGGATGTAAATTAAAAAAATAAATAAACATGGTTAAAAAAAGTTACTCTAGTAGGGGTGCTTGTGGCTGGCTCAGCTGGTGGAGTGTATGACTCTTGATCTCAGAGTTGAGTTTCAGCCCCACACTGTGCATAGAAATTACCCAAAAATAAAAGCTTTTAAAAAAAGTTACTCTAGTAAATAAAGAAAAATATGTCATGGATGTCTAGAGTAAGTGTCTTGTGAGGCAAAGAAAGCTGTATTATCAGACTTTGAGGGCAACGCTGTGTGTTGAATAAAAGAATAAGGAGACATAGTCAAGTAAAGAAAAGATGGGCCAAGGGTTTTATATCTAACAGAAATGCCTTTCGAGTACAAAGGGCACACACGCACCATCATTAATGAGCAAGAGCTTGGTGAAGATTATTCCCCTGTGCATAGAAATTACCCAAAAATAAAAGCTTTTAAAAAAAGTTACTCTAGTAAATAAAGAAAAAATATGTCATGGATGTCTAGATTAAGTGTCTTGTGAGGCAAAGAAAGCTGTATTATCAGACTTTGAGGGCAACGCTCTGTGTTGAATAAAAGAATAAGGAGACATAGTCAAGTAAAGAAAAGATGGGCCAAGGGTTTTATATCTAGCAGAAATGCCTTTCAAGTACAAAGGGCACACACGCACCATCATTAATGAGCAAGAGCTTGGTGAAGATTATTCCCCTGAGCCCTCCCTGAAGAATCTACTAGAAAATAAGCTTCAGGCAATAAACAAACAGAGGAACATTGACATAAGGACCATAGTAAACATGAAATATACGTTTACTTGTCGAAGACCAAATGAGGACTAGAAGGGAAGAATATGAGTTGCAATGGCCATATGGTCAGGCAGGGTGGATAGAGGACAACTATCCACTGGATAGTATCCACTCCAAGTAACTGGAGGAGTGAAGAGAGCATAATGCAACCAAAAACAAACAAAAAAACCAAATTAAATTCTTCTCAGGAACTACATTTGTCATAGTGGTAGTAATATTCTTTTTTTTTAATTTATTTTTTAACGTTTACTTACTTATTTTTGAGACAGAGAGAGAGACAGAGCATGAACAGGGGAGGGGCAGAGAGAGAGGGAGACACAGAATCTGCAACAGGCTCCAGGCTCTAAGCAGTCAGCACAGAGCCCGACGCGGGGCTCGAACTCACAGACTGCGAGATCATGACCTGAGCTGAAGTCGGACGCTTAACTGACTGAGCCACCCAGGCGCCCCTATTCTGAAACCATATATACTATGGAATGAAGCAAGTAAGTAATTACAGAATATTCTAATTCAATCATCCTCTGAAACCTTAAGAACCAGGATTCTTAGCGTGAAAGGAAGGAGATACAGATAAACATACAAGAAGCTAAATAAAAAGTGCCTTTGTAATCCGAATTTAAACTGCAGCTATTAGTATGAACTCCTAAAGTATTTTATCTTAATATTAATATCTAAATAAATAAGGAATAAAGAATTCCCTGGCTGTGTCTAATAAAGCAAGCTTGAAAACAATGACTAACCCAGAAGCAGTAAGCAACCTTTGCACCCAGACTGTGGTACTGAAGTATCATTTTCTGCAGAGAGAAACAAGAGCTACTTGGGGAATGGTCACTACCAGATTTGGGACAAAAAATGCACTAGATGAGTCTGGAGTAACTACCAGACTCATGTCAAAAGACTCAAAGCCAACATCAAGACATTCATACTGGCCAAAGATAATACGATTTGAGTTTCTGTAAGGAAAATAATTACAACAGAATAAAACCCAAATATGTTTAAATCCACAATTTCGTAATACTATTTTTAAAAATTCACTGGGCAATTTCCAAGGATTATAGGTAATTAATGAATTTGAAAAATGTTAATGGAAAGATGAAGCATTCTGCTCTTCATTTGTTGAAAGCATGTTTTCAACAAATCAAGGATAATGGGACATGTCATGACTTGAGCCAAAATCAAGAGTCAGATGCTTAACTGACTGAGCCACCCAGGCGCCCCTCCGTGTTTTATCTTAAAATAAAAAATACAAATGTTTTCTAAAAACTTTCCAGATCCCTTACCTGTGCCTTGGCCAATTTCTTTTCCAGAAGGTCTCGTTCCCGCTCTGTTTGCTGCAGACGTTTATTAAGCTCCACTATATCTCCCTTGAGTGATGCCAGGGCTGCCAAGTGGAGCTGTGGCAACAGAAAGAAAGGAGCACAAGATAAGTTAGATCCTTTGGCAGAAACATTCCTTCCCTTCATTCCTTGTAATTAGTGTGATCATATTAAAAAAATGCATCATCTCCAATGGGTGCTATTAAATCAGGTGTCTTCCAGGCAAGCCAGGTTATATGGTCACCCTAAATGTAACAGGGGGGAGATTTATGTGTGGGCAGCAGGACCTAATTTTGGTGGTTAAATCAGGACAGAGAGCAACGCTTCTCATTCTCAGGGCTTTCACTGAGTTACTCAGTGAGAATGAGATTAAGAGCTGGTGTGGGGTCGCCTGATTCTCAACCTGAGCAGCAAGGAAAAGGGAGAACCAAATTAGCTTTTTACCTTTGGGAATTATGAAAGGTGAATAGGGCAGTTCAATCACCCATATTGCCGCATGTACAGACAGACCATGGGGCTGAATATTAAGAAAAACTGGGAGAGGTCTTTTTTCCCCCCCCGCAGGACCTCTTAAAGTGGTCCTTGCCAGCTCATCTTTCCTCATTGTCCCCCACACAGACTACCCTGACTAGATGCTCCTTCTGGGCAAGTAGACCCTCTCGTAGAACTAGAATGCTGATAAGGATGCTAGGAAAAGACAAACAAAGAACCCCTCCAGATCTCTGTCCCCAGCCAACATCCTCAGGTTAACAGGAGCTACAAGTGATGTTCTTCAGCGCAGTAGCAAAGGGGTACCACCCTGCACTTCTGGGATCTCAATCTGCTCAACATCCAAGCCCAAACACTGAGCTGCAGCTGCACCAACAGCTACCACACCTGCCTTTTGTGGCCTTCCAGGCCAATGGCTTAAACAGATCTGTTTAGGATCTGTTCAACACACTGATCCCAGAGCAACACCTTTCAACCTTCTTGGCCCTTTGAGTCACTACTTCTCATCGGTCTTCATCACCAGTGCCAGGGGGGGACTCAGACTGTTCCCCAGCTGAATTGTACACTATGTTTGGGTGAGTAGCTGCAATCAGAACAAACCTTCCTTCCTTGCAGGTTTTTAGTAGCTTCTGCCAAGAGGGAGTTAAAGGAGTGAGCAAATAAACATGATCTTTAAAGATGAACGTGGCACGACAGTACACAGTTCAACTTTGAAGATTTTAATTTCAGGTTTAGAAAATGCTTTTCTGCAACTGCATGTTGGCTGGTAGGTTTGTTGGGGGGCGAGGGGGAGTACGGGACAAGGATGTACAGGGCAGAGTCTGGGCTATCAAAGCAGTTGTTTATGTTAGACTAGAACAGCAGTGAATGTGACTTCGCTTAATGGCATCAGGGCTGCAAACCAACAGATCAATAGCCGATTTGAAATTAGGAATGCTTGAAATTTAAAAAAAGAAATGTCAGGCAATCTGGTGGTATTTGCCTTCTCGTGTAGGGCTACGGCTGCCCAGGAAAAGGTCACTTTGGGTTTCAGATACAAGGTTTTATGTGATGAATTCTCAGCACAAATACCACAGTGTTCCCATTGTACAATCTTTTTGAGGCTGTTCTGCTTCCAGGAGGGTGGAGAGGGACTCAAATTCACTCCTTTAGACAGCTGGGTTGCCCCCTCTGCCTCTGAACTGTCAATCTGAGAATTTTCTTTCAGTGTCAGACATTGTGGTCTGTTACACATTCTGTCGAGTCTTGGGAGAGGCTTTACCACTTCTCTGGAGAGAAGGATAAAATACTTGGGGAGCTGAAATGTTCTTTAAGAAATACAGGAGTGGAAACAAAGATCCCAACTATATAAACCTAGACAGGCCTCCTCTCTCCCACATCTCCCTCCTACTTCTGGGGGAAGGACAACCTGAAGGACTTGGGGGAGAATTAGGAGGGAAAGGTTGACAGAGGAAGCTCTACATTCCACACTAACTTCATAAACTGGGCCAGATGAGGAGACACACAGAGTAGTTATTTCCATCAAAGCACACAGCAGAGAGGGTCCAGGGGGTCATCCCTACTGGGGAGAGTATCCAGCTTGGAGCAGATAACACCTTTGGGCCTATCAGCTCTCCAGATTGCCAGGAAGATCCATACGATGTGCATCTGGGCCAAGTCTCTTTGTTTTCCTGGATGGAAGATGCCTCTCTATGAAATGAGAGTAGACCAGTTGTTCTTCACCTTCTTTGGGTCACAAATTCCTTAAGAATCCATGTAGGTGACAGATTCTTCTCTTAGAGAAGAATATAAATTTGGGGTTGATGCATGTATTTCACCTAATTATGGTGATAACACACTCTGGACTCTTTCCATAAACTCCAAATTAAGAAGCCACAGATGCCACATAAGTTTTGTAGACTCTCTCATGGGTCATAATCGTAGTTGTTTGGGGAAAGGGCCCTGGGTACTTGACATCTCCCATTCCACATTTGCCGGTGAAGACCTAAAACCCAGAGATTGACTTGCTTACTCAAAATCCTATGGATAACTCAACACTAGCACCAAGGCCACCAGTGTCCTTTCCCCGCTATATGATGTTGTATGTGATAGTAATTTTCAATTTTTTATGTGGATGAAAACTTTAAAGTATTTCCCTGATTATAAAAGAAAAAAAATGTAACAGAAAAATAAACATTCTAACGTATTAGCTAGAATTAGAATTGTTTAATAAGAATTAGAATTAGTTAGAATTGTTTAATAAGTTTTTTTTAATTTATATGTATTATTTTTTAATTTTTTTAATGTTTATTTTGGAGAGAGAGAACACACACGAATGGGTGAGGGATGGGCAGAGAGAGGGGGGGACAGAGGATCCAAAGCCAGCTCCATGCTAACAGCTGAGATCCTGATACGAGGCTCAAACTCACAAACCCCTGGATCATGAGCCAAAGTCAGTAGCTCAACCAAATGAGCCACCCAGGCACCCCAAGTGTTATTTTTAAAAGAGGCTTTTGTATTAAAGAAACAAAAGAGTTGTGGCTATATATTCTGCACATGATGGCTGTAGCATAAAAACTATGAAGGGTTCTTTCTCTTCCTGGCTGCATCTTCTTTCCCCATCAATCAGCTCTTCTGATAGAAGATAAAAATTAAAAACAACAACAAAGTAGAATATACACATGTTCCTTAATGTTGCTGACAGTTACTCAACAGAAACTAACTACAGAGTGGGGGGCAGAGTGGATAAAACAGACATGTTGCTTAGAATCGGGCTGACGGCACCCCCTTACTGCCTGATGACTGAGCATGAAGTATGCTAAGTTGTCACTACAAGAAGACCCCCCATCAATAACTCAGTAATCAAAAGCTAGTTTGACCTCCCTTCTTTTTGGGTTTTGCTCCCCTTCATTCTGACAGACCTCCTGATATCCCTGCAAATTCAAAGGCTAGAGGGTTTGAGAGCAACACCACAAGTATTATCACACAACCTATGTCCTGCCAAGGCAAGTATTAAAAAATAAGAAGCCGAGAGGTCTTTTGGGGTATACTTTTTTAAATAGGCTTCACACCCGGCTCGAAGTCCAACATGGGGCTTCAACTCACCACCCTGAGTTCAAAAGCCAGATGTTTAACCAACTGAGCCACCCAGGTGCACCTATCTGGCTAATTTTTAAAAGGACTAACAGTGGGTTTTAATTCTAGAAAGATAAATTTAACAAAAGTAACCAAAATTGTTAAATATCTGTAATAGGATAATTACACGTATACCATTTTTTGAGATCTCTTTACTTGTCTTCTGAGTTTGGAAATGCCCTCTACCTTGACTCAGAGCTTCAGACATATGACCCATAAAGTACCATTAAAAGATGTTTCACTAACCAAAGAGAAAAAAACATATATAACGTTCAGAGTTTGTGCTAGTGTCCTCCCCAATTCATTCTTCTCTTCATACTCAGGAACGAGACCCTAATTTTGGGCTGGTCATATTGTCATTCAGCTAAAACATCCCAGTTGCCAGCCTCCCTTGCAGGTGGAGCTAGGAGTAGCCATATGATGAAGTTCTGACCAATGAGACATAAGCAAAAATATTATGTGGGAGTTCTGAGAAAATCTTTCTGAGAGAAGTCATACCCTTTTTTTCTTCCCCTATCCTTGCTGCTTGGGGTACATGAATGTGGTAGATGGAGCCCCAGCAGCCATCCTCCTCCTTAAAGATGAGGTCTATACTCCAGAGAGCCAAAACTTGCTCCTACCACCTTTGGACTGTTGACTCCAGAATTCTGTTGTATAGGCCACTACTATGCTGAAGTATTCTAGCAAATGAAGTCAATCTAATCCTAATTTATAAAGAACCAGAGAAGCCTGGATTCCAATCTCATTTATGCCACTTGTAGGTGGACTACCTTTTGATAGTTTATTTAATCACTTTGTTATAAGGTTGCCATAGAGACAAATGAGACAGCATCTGTAAAATAACTCGCACAGCAGTGCCTGGGTGGCTCAGTCGGTTCAGCGTCTAGCTCTTGATTCTGGCTGAGGTCATGGTCTCACAGTTCCTGAGATTGAGCCCTGTGTCGAGCTCTGTGCTAACAGCATGGAGCCTGCTTGGCATTCTCTCTCTCTCTCTCTCTCTCTCTCTCTCTCTCTCTCTCAGCCCCTCCTCTGCTCTCACACACACTCTCTCTCTCAAGATAAATAATAAATAACTTAAAAAAAATAATAACTCACACGTGGTGTGTGGAACCAGGTAAGCTTTCAACAAAGGCCCATTTTCCCTTTCCCAGCCAAGTTTTAAGTCAACAAGTTTCAAGTCAACAAGCTTCCCAGACTAAGCCCCATCAAAGGTAGTGGGTAGGACACTCAGATGAGTGAGTAAGCCGGTCCTGTCATGGAGCAGCTTACTTCCTTGTGGGTATCAGCATAGGATTGAGAGACCATAGCTGCTTTGTCGGATTCTGCTGAAGTCCTAAGGTTTATCTTAAGCAACTGACTGCCAAGGCTCTTAAATCTCTGTGAAAATTTTACCCGAGGCCTAAGCAAGGTGGGGATGGGACCTTGACACTTTCTAAACAAATGTGGGTCTAGTGCTTGACGGATATAAATCCATACTTACTTCATCGTTCTGGAGATATGAGGCACTAAGTCCCCAGGCTGCTTTGAGACCTGCCTCACATTCATTTTATAGTGTGTGTCCAAATGAGACTAAACCACCTGGAAATTTGACTGCAAGATAACTGTCAAAATGGCTGTTATTTTTGGATGAAACATTACTTCGCTAATATTTCATCATTCAACTAGCTCTAAGAACAGGCTTGCTTAGCCTAGGACAGACGCCAGAGGCCCGGGTGACAAGCCAGCAATGCCTTTGTGACAGTTCCTCCTGGGCTACATGGATAGATGCTTCTCCTGTTACATATTAGCTGTGTGACAAAGGGCTTCTTCACACTTCTTAAGATGCCCTTTTAAGCCAGCAGCCCAGTGACTCAAAGGAGTCTCCAGAAGCATCGCTGTGTATTTACAATTGTAAGGTGCTTCTCCACCTTGCTACTACTGGCAACAGCAACAAGCATGTCCCCACACTATCCAGTTTGCACAGCACTCTCCCCTGCATCAGCCCACTGGACCTTCGCCATCACATTCGAGCTCTGTGGCCTGCAGGGAAGCCCAGGGTTTCCTGTTTGCTGAGGGACAAGTACTTTTCCCAAAGTCCACAGTTGGTGAAGGGCATCCAGGACCTGAATCTAGGCTGCCAAATTCTACACCCGCCATTTTAACCCATCTTTCTGGGACTCTGGTTTACCCTTTAACAACACTGTCTTCAAAGGGGCCAAAGTCTTCCATAGCCACACCTGAGACAGAGGAATGAATTCATTCCAGAATCTCCATCCAGACACAGGCACCATGGAGCACTAATGGTGTGATGGCAGAGGCGGCCTTCCCTGCATCGGTGGGAGGTAAGCTCATCCAGGGCAAACTGTGCCTGTTCTTTCTTTCTTACTTGCTCTGGTGCTGCCTGAGGTGTTCTAGAAGTCATTCCCTGCCAAGGTACCTCTATTTCCTTTCTGCTGCATGATGATGGGAATTACCATTCTGTCCCACTTGAGCCACCTGCCTTCCAAATACAAGGTATACCCCATTTTTGCTTAGGTTTGAGTGATGACGACAGGTAGTGCCAACTTCTTTCACCTAGTGAACTGTTTTCTTTGCTAAAGAGGAAGAAACCAGCACAACTCAACATTACTGAATGTACATGCTCTTGACAGGTTCTGCTGTTTTCTACACATTACCCAAGTGAATCAGCTGCAGAGCCCTGCAGAAGAAAGGGCAGTGTCTAAACCCCAATGCCAATCTTTAGGCATACTTTGAGAATTCTATCTTGGGAACTGCCGCTTGGGCTAAGTGCATTTCGTGCAGTATCTCATTTAATCCTTGCCACAATGCTGGGAAACAGGTATTGTTACCTCTTGACAAATGAGGAAACGCAGGCACGGAGTGGGGCAGAAAATCAGTCAGGGGCAGAAAACCGATAAAAAGTGGAACAGAGGCTAATGCAAAGGCACTCGATGCTCTAATCTCTGCCATGGGCCTCGCTGGCACTTCTAAATCATTACGTCACTGTTCAACCTTGCTCGTGGGATGCGTATGCTTGTGCCTGTATGTGTGCATGTATGTGGGTGGGTGGGTGGATGTGAGGTCAGAGGCCAAATGCATGCATTGGCAGGGGCAGGATCTCCGTGGATGGGAGGAGCACGGGGAGGTGGCAGGGCAAGCCCTTGAGCAGCAGTGATGACATTTGGGGCTGGTGGTCAGCTGAATTCCGTGTGAATTTGGGGGAATCACTTAACTTCCTCAGCTTTTACACTCCTCTGAGAAGGGCTTGTACCAGATGGTCTCTAAGATTCTTCTGGGTTTACACCTATATGCGTGTGTTCCTGGCACATTCCACCTGACCAGGCCTCATGCTGAGTTCTGCACTTGGGGCTTTGCGTACTTTATTTGCCCACTAGTCCCAGAAAGAATCTGCTGAAGCTCACCATATAAGGAAGCTTCACTATACATAGAATTGATCAGCAAAGATCGTTCTCGTAGAAACTGAAAGAGCACGCAGAATCACACGCAATCTTCCTGCTGGCGAGGGAAATCGAGAATATCTGGTCTAATTCCCTCACTGTAAAGAAATGAAACAGACCCAGAGAAACAAGGCTCATCAAATCCACATTTCCTCTTTCCCACTCTCCCATATGGCAATCCAGGAGCTCCCGGGTAGTGAATAAGTGTGTGTATCCCAGCCCTGTCCTTGGAAATAGCAGGAGACATCTGCACACGAGAAAGCAGCCTCACTCAGCTTCCACTCCAAGACTCCCCACATCCTGGGTGCTCTAATTCAGATACACAAAGAACAAATTCCCTGGCAAAAGGATAATGTTGCCTCCCAGATGGACACAATCAGGCCTGTTCAGTGGCTTCCAGGGCTAGAACATTCCGATTTATTGCTAGAACTCCAGCTAGGAGTGCCTGCTGTGTATTAACTTCAAAAAAGGTTGCTCGTGGCCTTAAAACTCAAAACTCATTAAATATCATCTACGATTTTGCTCACTGCGTGCAAATCACTTTTTGCTGCCCTCCATCAACTCAGAAAGCATCAGCTTTTTGTCCTTCATTTTTACCTGATACTTTCACCGAGAGATCAGTGGCCCAAGTTACTTTTTAAACCTCTGTTGAAATTCAGTTGTTGAAAACAGCATTTAAGTCCTCTTCAACATGGTAACACGAGAGTATCATTCATAGGAGAAAAACTGTCCCCATCCAAGGGTGCTTGACATAGGTGATGGCACCAAATCACAAAGCAGGGCCCAGGTACTAACCGTGAAGGTGGCCACACCTAAAGCCACTCTTTCTTTGTCTCAAATAAATGGTCAGGGAGGTGGCTCTCAAAAAAGGGGAGCTGTCCAAGATTGGGCATCCCCAGCTTTGAAGCAATCCTCCGTCCTACCCATCCATGAACATATGCTTCTGTAAAAATACATCACATGACTAACAAGTGGGTACTTACTATGTGCTAGGTGCTACACTAAGCATGTAACATGCACTTTCTCAATCATTCTTCACATTGCCTTATGAGTATGCTTCGTTGTTAGCCCCAATCTAAGGAGGTCAGAAATTGAGGCTTACAAGTTCAGCACCTTGTCAAACGAGGAAGTGGCAGGGCTAGCATAAAGCTCCGGTCTGTCTAATCCCGGAGCCCGGCTCATAACTGCCATGCCTCCTGATTTGCAAGAGACTATCCTAGCCCTTCTGAGATCCTCCCAGACACCCATGAAACTGTTGAGAAGATAAGATCTCGACAGAGGGTTCTTTTTATAAGAAGGGAAAGCAGAATTGCAAAATTAGCACGGGCAAAAGGACATCAATTCTTTAAAACTTCCAACACTGAGAAATAGAAGACCATTCAGCTGATATCACACGCAGGTAGTTATCAGAGAGAAATTAATCTCCAGCTATTTCCACACCCTACAAGGTAAAGAGGAAAATACTGCAGCGTAGGTGAAAAGCTAAATAAACAGAACATAGGAGAAAAGGTTACTTTAACTGATCTTCAAAAATAAAAAAAAAATTGAGCTCTCTCCTTGTAACTTCATTATTGCGGTATGTGCAGTTAACTGTTACTCACGGTGTATTCTCATGACTTTGAGGATCCAGAGATTTCTGGCCAAGAAACAAAAGCAGAACCTGAACTCCACCCCCACCCCAGCCATCCCTTTGTGGATCTGGATGAAAACTGGTGATAAAATCAGGTACAGCTCCAGGAGGCGGCACTGGAGAAAAACCAAACTGGGTCTACAAGTAATCACAATGAGATGGCGTACCTATTCATGCCCTATCAAGGTCATGTGAGATGGTGCATATGTTCATGCTTTATCAAGCTCACACTTGATGGCGCCCATATTCATGCTCTATCAAGCTCATTCGCTCATACCTATCACTTTAAGTATCACTACCACCTGGGCAATTGACATTTTTGCTGGAAAAATGATTTTTCTGTTCCTGGAAAAATAATTTTTCTGTTCCTGTACTTCCGCACTGGTGGGTTGGTTCAGTAATAGGTGAAACCTTTTTTTGAAAAAAAAAATGATAAATTAAAAAAAAATCTGTTAAGTTTACTAAATTAAAAAAAAATCTTAATAGATTTTTAAAATTTACTATGCAAGTATTATAGTACAATATTTGCCAGTAAGTTGCTTACTACTTTCTGTTAACAAATTCTTACTGTTTATAGTGTTATTTTATTTTCATGGAAAACCAAAATTGCATGTATATACAAGGATATTTGGAAAGAAACACAGACAAAATAAAGACACTGCAATAAACTGGTAGCACCCACTTAAATTTCAAGGTGTGTTGCATCCTAATGACACATCATGAAAGAGATGACAGTGTAACAATGAAATCCTGCTAATCAGAGGACATTAAGATTTCAGCGTGCACTAAATACTGATGTGATCCCTGAGGCAGAAACTCCCACAGAGAATTCTATGAACAGGAGTAAAAGAGTTCCCTGATAAGGCCTGCATTGTTCATAAATTTTTATACTGATCCAATTTAGCAGGTATTGAATTCCCCATTCTAGGGAAACCAAGTACCTTTAACGGCGAAAACAGTCAATAAACTCTGCAGATCAGCAAAGGACAAAGTATGTTTATAGCAATAGTTGAACTGCTTTGGAAGGACCCTATTTTTTACTGGATTGAGGACAGTGTTTTTTCTTTGGGAAAACTACTGAAAACTTAGATTTGAGTGTCTGTGTGCATACATACACAGATACATACTTATACATATAACACTAACACATGTATATATACATGCGAAATTTCTAAGTATACAAAACTCCAGGCATGTGCTTTCAGACTTTTCACTAAAGCACAGGACACAGCTAAGATGTTGACTACTGAAATATTCGATACAATCATTTTTAAGTGCATACCTAGCCATTAAAATTACTGACGGGCGCCTGGGTGGCTCAGTCGGTTAAGCATCCGACTTTAGCTCAGGTCATGATCTCATGGTTTGTTGGCTTCAAGCCCCTCATTGGGCTCTGTGCTGACAGCTCAGGGCCCCGGGAGCCTGCTTCAGATTCTGTGTCTCCGTCTCTCTCAGTCCCTCCCTTGCTCGCACCCTGTGTCTGTCTGTCTGTCTGTCTGTCTCTCTTTCTTAAAAATAACCATTTTAAAAAATTAATAAAATACTTTAATATGCACTACACTTAAAGAAAATCCCTTTAAAATGTCTGATGCCAGTTCTCATTTCAGCAAAGGCACAGGCAGGAGAAGGCACTGACTTCTCCCTCCTCACCACAGGCTGCTGACTGATGGGCCATTTTACACTCACTGTTACATCTAATCCAAAGCACCAGGAAAGAGCAGGAGACACACATTTCAAATCTGCTCAAATGTTCTCTCCCATCAGGGGTCCTGCTGATTGTTCAGAGAACAGTGCGTTCAGCTACAGAGAAAAGGTCTGAATCCTCTCTCCTTTCCAAATCGCCTAACCCCGCCAATATCAGCCACAACCAGAATTATCTTGCTCTCTGAAAAGGAAGAAAATGGGAGGAGAAGAGGGAAGAAAATGATGGCAAAAAATGTTCATGATTAAATACAAAGCTTTATCACAAACAAAAATAAATAAAAACCCCAGACCTGAGTACCAGTTCAACCTTGGGTGCATTTTTACAATTTTCCAAGCCTCAGTTTATTCACCCTGTAAAATGGAAACCATACCCACCCACCTAACCAAAGAGAGTTGTAAAGGTTCAACGAACATACTATAAGTCAATCACTTAACCACAGTGCTGCCTGGCTGAACGTGAGCCATAATGACCATTATCGTCTTAATTATGCCACACGTTGAGCTTGCTAAGAAGCGTTAAGATAAAATTGAGCCTTGAAAACAGTGATGGCTACTGTTCTATCTTCTTGTTTTCACAAACCCTGACTAAGCAATCAGAATGACTCATCACACTGAGGCCTAGAACACATTAATCACAGTAATCTACACTTTGATTTCCCCTTGTGCAACTGAATCCACTGCTCCTGCACCAGGGCTGGTCCTGCAGAAAAGCACGCAAACCCATTAATCCTCAGCAGCCTAGAAACTGGGTTTAGCCTCATGCCCAGTGTGTTCCCCCGGACTTCCTAGCTCCTCATATCACAAGGTAAGAGATGATCAAGAACCAAGTGGGATACATACAGCGACCCCAAAATGAATTTTCATGAAAATATATCTGAATGGTAAAAAGACACAAGTTACTGTGAACAGGGATGTGCACAAAGCTCTGTTCATGATGGTAGAAACAACAAAAAAGATTAGGTGAAAAGACTGCATGATATGAATAATATACTATGCTGTCAACAAAACAGAAATATATATAATAATCAACATGGTATTCATTATTTCACATATGTATGTTCATTCCCTTGGTTGATTCAGGTTGCTTTCTACCTGTCCCCACCAGCCACCTGGAACAAATTTTCCATCCCCCCTACCCCATATCTACCCTTTTGCTCCTCTTTATTTTTCATAACACTTATTAGTACCTGACAATGTATCATATAGGTTTTTTGCTGACCCATTTCCCTCGTGAGACTATGAGTTCCCGGGAGGCACACAAGTCAACATACCAGGGATACAGCCAATACACAAGATGAACTAAGCCTGGCCCATGATGGAACTTCAGACAATATTTATTCAATGGACAAATTTAGAAAATTCAGATAGAATTTACATTATCCTTAACCCCACCACCTACAGATCACATCACTCAGCAAATATAGGTCAGATATTTTTCTACATGTAAATGTATACTTAAAATAGCTTATTTTAAACAGTATGTTTACTATTTCAAATTCTCCAGGTAATTCACCAAATTGTTAACTCCTCTCCAGGTTATCAAACCTCTAGGACACTTCTCTATCCCTCCAGCAGGTCAATGTTCTTTTTGATAAGTACTACCTAGAACCAAGCACAGCACTCCAGATGAATTTTGGCCAACATACTTCCTATGAGCCAGAGACCATGCCAACTGCCTTCCACGGGTTTCACTGAATTCTCACCCAACAAGATAGAAGCTATTATTACCTCATTCTGCAGATAACAAAACCAAGGCACAGTCAGTTTTTCTAGTACTTGAAACCCCAAACTCCCAAGCTGACCTATCCCATTTACCATTACTGCACCTCATCTATCACGGCTATCCAGGGTTGCACATTCCCAGATCCCGCGACCTGACTGGGCCAAGGGAGAGAATCAGAGTCGTCAAGATTGCAGACTTGGATGGCGTCCAGCACCAGATGGTTTACAGCAGTGCTGCACAAACCGGAAAAGCCACTGGTACCAGAAGGGAGTTTCAGTGAGATCCCCAGTACTTGCTTTGACTGTGTTCAGGGCTGAAGGGAAGGAGCTACAGGGTAGGAGAGGGGCCAAACAAACCCACACAGACCCTGTGCATGCAAGTGAGCCATTAACCCACCAAGGCGGGGGTGCCCCCTACCCGATCTGCCAGCACCAGCTTGGCCAGGGTCGGTGAGTGTTGCACAATCCCTTGCCAAATCACAAAGATGTCACGACTGCAGCTCAAAACTCTGACACAAGTAAGTGAGCCACTAATATGAAACACTGTGGTTTGCGTCCAGCTTGACAGCATTCCTGCTCCTTTCCTGTAAGGAGCCCTCATCCTTCAAAGGCACCTGACCCTCCTCCTTTGCCTCTAGAAATCACAACACAATAGAAATTCCAACAGGTACATCACAGCTTGGCATTATTTTAATAAACAAAGCTTCAGGGAGCCTGGGTGGCGCAGTCGGTTAAGCGTCCGACTTCAGCCAGGTCACAATCTCACGGTCCGGGAGTTCGAGCCCCGCGTCGGGCTCTGGGCTGATGGCTCAGAGCCTGGAGCCTGCTTCCGATTCTGTGCCTCCCTCTCTCTCTGCCCCCCCCCCCATTCATGCTCTGTCTCTCTCTGTCTCAAAAATAAATAAACGTTAAAAAAAATTTAAAAAATAAAACAAAATAAAAATAAAACAAAACAAAAACAAAACAAAAACAAAACAAAACAAAACAAAACAAAATAAAATAAAATAAAATAAAATAAAAAAACAAAGCTTCCTTTTTCCCCCCTCTACCTACAAGGAGCACATTTCATCACATATGCCTGGACAACTTTCTTATTGGTTTATTCCCCTTTCCTGGACCCTCTGTTTCACAGACTAACTCTGAAATGAATAAATTCCAGTGGGAGTCGTGGCAGAACTCACTGACTGCAGGTGGGGAATTAAGGACGATGTGAAATCTCCTGCGCCAGGGCCCATCTCTGCCCTTCTGCTGTCCTGGCACTTCTATAACAACCTGGTAGCGAAGCAGCAGAAAGGATAAAGAGGCGGCCACACCAGAGGACTGGTGAAAGCAATGTTCCTTTGGGCACAGATACTATGAGCTGTTTCTGACTTTCTCGAGTGAAAGGAGCCCCTAGTGAAGAAGGCACTGTCTCCCGGCCTGTAAGGCATGGCTCGCAACAAATCCAAACATGCTTCTGGACTTAGCTCCATGATGGGGACAGAGACAAACTATCTGGTTGCCCAGGAGGTGGGGAGCTTTAGCACAGGGCCTCCTAGAGGTAAGGTGTTCTTTTAACATGTATTTTGGATAGGGCATCGCTTTCTTCCCATCACACAGGTTCACCTGCAAACTACATTCCTCCCGTGCTTATAAGGGGTGAACTGTGTTTTCCCAAGCCCAAGAAGTTTGGCCTGATAGGAGTTCAAACATGCCACAGCCAAACAAGGGGACATCTAACCCTTGACTTTCTTGCAATGTTTACTTCCTCCATGCCCCTGACTTACTTCCTTATAGACAGAGCACTATTAAAGAAAAAAAATTCCCTAAAACTGCTTTATTTTGTTTCCTGAGAGCAGAAAGGCAGTGAGCAGAAAACATATTAAAGATTCCTAGGCGGTTTAAGAATGAAACATTTCCAATCTAAATAAAAGTGTCAAAGGAAAGCCTAAATCTGGCAGCAACTAGAAATACTGCAGTTTCAACAATACAAAACCCAAAATTTACCCAAACTATTTACCCAAAGCTTAGCCTCACTGCTAAAGAAGTTGACACTGTCAGTCATGAGGCATAGGCCCAAACGCAGGGGTGGAAAAAACGATGAGCAAGATTTTGCCTGATATTTAGACGCACTCTCCTTAGAGGCTGGCGTGCACTGCCCTGTGCAGTCACAACTCTGAAATGCTAACTATAAAACTGTGTTGATTCTATTATACCATTTTGAGATGGATGAACAGGATTACAAATCTAAAGACACGGTGAGATAATCTTCCCATCATTCTCAATCCAGGACATCATTTTATAAAAAATCGTGAGCTTCGTTCTGGGCTCCCAGAAATATATCACAAATGTGAAATGGGATTATTTAGCTCTGAGGCAAGAAGGATGAAGGCAAATTAGCACTAGCTGAGAGGCATATGATGAGCTCTTATGTGGAGAGTCACCAGAGTGCATACAGCTGAGATAAAGAATTTACATTTCAGCATGAGGATTCGGGTTTGCTCCCAAAGACTCTCCTGACACTGAGGCTTGTTAGGTCTTAGAAGGTGCCACAGGGCTGTGGAATTTCACTCCCAGAAAACCTTTCAAGACAGGGGCGAGTCTCAGCTCTCTGGGCTAATGTGGGTGCAGTCCTGCCTGGGAGTTTAGTCTACAGCCTCTTGAAATTCATTCCTGTCTGATGATTCTCTCGTTTTACACCAATAGATTAGCTGGGGCAAAAAAAAGGCGAGTCAACACACAGAGCAATTATGGAGGACATTTCTTCTTATGTGGCAAAGAAAAACAGAAGCTATTTCAAGGGAAGCACAGGCACCTCAAAGTAAGCCTTTTGTTTGTTCTCTGGGTTTTTTAAAATCCCTAGCGATAGCGATTGCTAACAGAACAGCATTTACAGGAACACAGGATCGGTGCACTTCGTTCCCTGCTGCACTGTGGCCAGAGAACTATGGCATTTACATACCTGCAGGGGCAATAGCTACCCACAAAATGACTGAAACGGAACCGGATATTTAAAGTGATTGATACATAAGGAACAGCTCCCCCTCTCCCAAAATGACAGGGGAAAAAGTTACAGAGAACTTCCACCTTAAATGGCAATGGAAGAGATGGAATCTCCCCTCACACCTTTAAAACAATCTCTCCTAGGGGAGGCACACCTAATGTGTGGTATGGGTTTGCCCTTTCAATTGTCATCTTAAAAGAAACTAAAATTATTCAGAGTCCCTACTGCCTCAAAACTTTTAAAATTACAAACTTAACCCACCCCATTCCAGATTTTATATTCTTTTGGGCAATAGATTTATGTTCACAGAGAAAAAGTGGGAACATATCACATCATTTCCGGAGGACACACAGAGCCTGAGAGAGTCCTCGTAAAGCAACAAGGTTAAGCTGACTTTTCTTTAGTCATTTCACATAGCTCGTGTGCATTAAACTGTGGACATGCCCCAGCAAGCCTATCTGGAGCTTAGAGAGCGTATGCAGTACCCCCTCACACCAACATGGCAGCTAGGGAGCCTTAAGGAATTGATAACTTAAATGTGGAACATTACAATTTTGCTGAATATGTGTTCTTTTTTCCTAATAAATTCCAGATGTTAAGAGTAGCTTCATATCCATTCAGACCAGTGCTTTAAATGATCTGTTCTTTGGAACCTTCTGAAAAAACATACTTGCATTTCTTTTTCCCGCTGCATTTTATGGACAAAAACAACGTTTATTCATGTACTTAAAAAAAAAAAAACTTTTAAAAAAGATTAGCCATGCCCCATAAGTTAAATGATTTCCACAGAAATACATTAATAGAGATACAGAATGATAAATCTGTGCTATGAAAGATGATAATGTAAAGCAGACCTCTCCTATAGTGAGTTCAAATTCCAAAATATATCATATGCACAAAACTCTTGTGGTTTATGGAATTCTGGATCTCCAAGTTTGAATGGGGTGCAGGCCATAGCAACCCATGCTTTTCTGCTGTGTCTGTGGTTTTTTATTAAGCCCTCTTAGTGACTGGGGGGTGGGGAAGAAGAGGGCAAACAGACTGGAGGTGGGGAGGGGAGAGCAAGGCAGCGACAAAGGACTGGGCAATGCTAATTCCATGTACTGCATTTTACCCCTTAAAGTCTGTAAAGCAAAGATCCCTTGAATTTGGGCTAGACTAGTAACAATAGCTTAGGCAAGCTTCAGCCCCCATAATACCCGCTAGCTCTCCTGCAGGCATCTAATAGAAGCAATCAATCCAGGTAGAGATTGTGTTGGCTAAGGAAATAGACAAGGTAGGACCTCTGTGTCTCCCCCTCCCCAAACCCCTGCCCCAGAGTATACTGAGTCCTTGCGGTATAGAAATTTTGGAATTGTCACCATCCCAGATGCCTGCTGGGGAGGAAGAGATACTGATTTGCATTGCTCTTGCTCTTTTGTAGGTAAGGGAAGAGAGAAAGGGGGAAGGAATTCAAACCAAAGGACAGGGGGAAAGGAGAAATGAAATGGACATGCCATATACAAGGAGGCAGCCATTAATTCTGAAGGAAGCCAAGAAATCCAGGAGGAGAAAGTAAGGAAATAACAATGATGAAAATTAACATTGTAGGTTTAAAAAAAAAAAAAGAAGAAGGTGGGCTCTTTGGGGAAAAAAAAACAAAACCAAGCATACAGATGCAGAGAACAGACTGGTGGTTGCCAGAGAGAGAGGAGAAGATGGGTGAAATGGGTGAAAGGAGTCAAAAGGTACAAACTTCCAGTTATAAAATAAATTGTCATGGGGATGTAGTATACAGCATGATGACTGTAGTTAAAACTGTACTGCATATTGAAAGCTAAGAAAGGAGATCTTAAGAGTTCTCATAACAGGAAAAACATTCTATGATTATCCATGATCATGGATGTTAAATTAGACACGGTGTTGATCATTTTGCAACATAGACAAATATTGAATCATTATGCTGTATACCTGAAACATAACATTATATGTCAATTATACCTCATTTTTTTTTAATGGGCTGTTTGAAAGACTTCTTGAAGGACCACTCACTCCTGTACCTAAATGTGCCAAAGCCTTCATTTTGCATCATCTCCTGTAACACCATGCCCACACCTTCCCAGTCAAGCACACCAAGGAGCATTTATCCTTAGATAATTAGGTGGAGTTGAGTTGTGGACCAAGAAACAGCTCGAGGTTGTTCTCAAAAAATAATTCTCTCATTCAGACCTGGTCAAACTGCTCAGGTGCAGAGCCAAAGAGGTTAATGTTCAAGTTCAGATATTCTGTGCAGGTCACATTCTGGCTGTGGGGAGAAACAAGGGTGGTTTCTTAAAATGCATTGACTTGCACTCTTCCCCGTGACAGATCACCTTTTGAACTGCTGTGGGATGACCTAGGAGAAAAATAGAAAGCTCTGCAGCCAGGCACTCCTGTGTGAGTGTAGGGAACAATCAGAGGGCTGTCTGGAAAACAAAATGCCTCATTTCTTTAATAGTAGCTATTCACGCAGCAAGAGGCAATTCAGAGACCAGCCAGCAAAGTGCACTGCTTGGGAGATAGGCATAAATGATATGTTTCTATTCTGCCCCAGCATTTATGCATTGTCCAACTTCACTTTGGTTGAATAGTGTACTTTCTTCTGGGGCTGGCAAATGCATGATACCTTGGCTATAGCTACTGTGATAGATTAGATGAATCTACCCCATATCTCAACTCCAGTGTAAAATTAGGAATTTTAATAAAAAGCACAAAATTTATTGTCAAAGGACAAGATCATTGACAGGTCTTGTCTTCATGGAAAGAAATAATTAATGTGGTATCCACGTTATTTTTTTTTTCTTTCTTTCCTTCCAGCAACTACTTCTTTGGAACGAGGACAAATGGAGCCACAGGATGTACCTGGTTCCATTATTTCTTTCATTTTTTTCCTTCCTCTTCTTCAATGTACTTTATTTCTACCCCATGGCAGAACCATCCTTCTCTTGTAGGATTGGGCAATATGCAATTTTCTACCTTTCAGGCAGGAAGCCACATTCCTGAAAATTTCTGATAAAACACAACCACATGAATGATGAGAAGCTCACTGCTTTTTTTGTGTGTGCCTGTAACTAAAGTACCTCAGGGCCCAACCTCTGTCTACCCCCACCCACTCCTGTTTACTTTTCTGTGAAAGCTCATAGTCACCTTATCTACTTCCCATGGATACTGGGGAGAGAGGGAAAGTTTATATAAATGTTGTAGGTTACAAGCACCATTAAAATGTTATAAAAATATACGATACAGTTCAAGGGGGTATTTACTGACTTTTATATTTAACTTATCTTACTTGGGTCTTTAAAATTCATCTCTAACACACTTTACGCTGCCTCTGTTTATTAAATCTGAAAACAAGTCATGTTATGGATGACAGCCTCTTTGCTAATGGAGTCAGCAGTTACAGTATAAGCAAGCACCTCTGATGTTTTCTGCGCCCACAAAAGAACCTTAAGGAGAATGGAACTTTAAGGGCAAGTCTTGAAATTTGAGGGTCAGGATCCAAGTATTTCCAAATCACTTGCACTACTGTTACACTAATGGTCTCCTGAAGTCAAGGATAGGCGTCTGGCTCCCATACTGGGATTTCTGCATCCTGAACTGACACTTCACTAAAGTGTTGGGAATGACTGTCCCTAAAAGCTTTGGCTTTTAAATATGTCTGGTGCTTCCGTGGAGCATTTCTGCTTTGTTGGGGCATTTGGCCATGACCTCAATGAATCACAGAAAGTGAGTTACTGCAAGTTCACTCAGATATCTGCTTTCAGCACAAAACATCTTATCACAGCTTCGTACACCCACAAGGAAGTTCCAGAGACAAATTCTGCAAGGCATAACCATAGCATGGTACAAGGTAATTTCCCATCAGACAGGGAGCCATAACTCTGGAGACTAAAGGAGGACGCACAGAAAATAAAGCTGTTTCATCATGTGGGTACCGATTAGTCTGCATTCCTGCCCCAAACGTATTAAGGTTTCGTCTGGCAGTTAGCTAACAAGGGCAAAAATGCACAGACAAGAAGGTGGAAACCCCCTTAACCCAAAAAATGTAGCTCCGTGGTAGCTCCATGTCCCACATCATTTCACAGTGGTTCTTAGGCAGCCTCCAAGAAAAGAAGTTATTGAGAAGGAATTCTCCAGAA
The DNA here is from genome assembly GCF_018350175.1 of Felis catus. Classification (NCBI taxonomy): domain Eukaryota; kingdom Metazoa; phylum Chordata; class Mammalia; order Carnivora; family Felidae; genus Felis; species Felis catus. Next base: position 172,310,694 of record NC_058368.1, read on the forward strand.
ATTGTGAGGTATCAAAGCACAAGGAGTTTCAGAGAGATCTGTTTGTCAACCAGAGTCATGGAACTCGTCAGTAATTGACACTATTGCAGGAAGCCCCGCCTAAGGAAGGCTCTCCCCTCCCTGCCTCCATGACTGATCTAGCATCAGTTGAACATTTTATCCTAGAGAAAGTAAAATGGAAAGCTATCCAGATGTGGCTGACTGACTTCAGGCACTGCGTAAGCCTTAGAAAGAAAAGTATTTAGGGAAAGGATTCTTTATGAAAACACATAGGATACTTTTCTCCACTCATTGAGTAGAGACAGATACCAGTGGAAAGTTATTACCAAAGCACATAATTCAGTTCAAACAATCCAGGTACCTAACTTAATACTGACGACCAAATTCCACTTAAAAATGAGATGGGATTCTGGGGTGCCTGGGTGGTTAAGCATTCAACTCTTGATTTCAGCTCAGGTCACTGATCTCACGGTTCATGAGACTGAGCCCTGTGTTGGGCTCTGTGCTGACAGCAAGAGCCTACTTGAGATTCTCTCTCTCCCTCTCTTTGCTCTTTCCTCACTTGCATGTGCATGCTCTCTCAAAATACATACATAAACTTAAAAAAAAAATGAGACAGGATTCAGAGCTGACTGGCACAGCTTCTCCATGTGACCACAAAACAACACAAGTAAGTATCTCAGGTGTCAAAATCATCTCCTCTTTAAGGTTATTGAATAGCCTGGGTAAGGTTTTGGAGGTTATCACAGCTTCTTTGCTTCTTCAGCAATTCATTCGGATACAGAATACGCCTCATTTTCTTTTCATTCCATATGTGGTCGCATACTTCCTACAGGTTTATAGTTGAGAAATCTTTATTTTCCATATACATATCTTCCCCAAGTAATCTTGTTTGAATAAAAGGGACCAGGGTGGCAGATCCAAGAGTTTTCTCTTTCTCCACACTTTTTACACATTGACAGAACCCAGAACAAATCAGGCTACAAGAAAGATGACCTCACCCATGGCCATCTGTGCATCTTAACATAATTACCTATGTGCTAGACGTACCATACTTTAACCAACAACCAATGATTGGATGTGTAACCAATCTTCCTTGTCATATAATGCTGCAGTGAAGAACATTAGGACAAATTCCTGGAAATTGAATTATGGCCAAAGCCTCTGAATATGAAATTGCTTCCCCACAACAGCTGTTATAAAATACTTCTGTTAGGTGTATCTATTTTGCTTTACTGCCAACAAATCTAGACACATCATTTAAATACTCTTTTTGCCAATATAGTTCCCAAATGACTTCTAGTCTTCATTTCCTTGGTTATTTGAGGCTAAACTTTGTTCAGAAGTTTATTAGACATGTGGCTTTACTTTTCTAATTGCCTGTTCATGTTCTTTGCCCATTTTGACAGGATGTTGACTTCTTAGAGTTTGATGTGTATTAGAGATACTAATCGTTCACCATATGTATTGAAAATATTCTTTCCTAAGTGGCTGTTCACCTTTTAACTTATATAGCATTTTTTTACATCTGTGTTTTATATTATTGTCTTTTCCTTTACAAATTTCTTCCCTCTGCTTTTGTTTAGAAATTCCTTCTCCACTCTAATCAGATAGCTATGTGTATTTTCTTAATTTTAAAAATGCAGTTGTTGGGGCGCCTGGGTGGCGCAGTCGGTTAAGCGTCCGACTTCAGCCAGGTCACGATCTCGCGGTCCGTGAGTTCGAGCCCCGCATCAGGCTCTGGGCTGATGGCTCAGAGCCTGGAGCCTGTTTCCGATTCTGTGTCTCCCTCTCTCTCTGCCCCTCCCCCGTTCATGCTCTGTCTCTCTCTGTCCCAAAAATAAATAAACGTTGAAAAAAAATTAAATAAATAAATAAAAATAAAAATGCAGTTGTTTTTAAAAACTTTACTCCATTGGGGAATTGCATTGTATACATAAATTACAAATCCAAATTTGTTTTTACTTAATAATTATCCTAGTACTACTAAATAATTAAGCCCTTTGAACTGTTCTTATTGCAGCCATTATGATATAACTAAATCCTTTTATGCTATTTTAAATGACAGTATTTTAATGTTTAATGTTACATTAATGTAAAATATTCCCTTTGTTTTTCAAAAATATTTTAGCTATTTATTATTCAGATAAAATTACTATGAAGATTTTTTTTTAAATCTCATAGGGCTTGGATCAGAACTTCCAGTCTCCCCATCCCCACCTCTCCCAAAGTCAGTGAAGTCAAGTATAAGACTGAATGCCACCTGAAAACATGGACATTTATCAATTGCAATTTTCTTTGTAGTGGCTCTCCTTACTAGACACAAATTCCTTGAGGAAAAACACGTCTGTTTTATCCTCAGTGTATTCTATTCCTAACAGCCAGTACAGTGCAAGCACACATACAGTTACTGAAAGACTGAAATCAAAGTGACCTACAACTTTTTTTTGTCTTGAATATCTTATTTGGGTTAGTAGCTCTAACCCAAAGTGGCTAAAACAGCATCCTTACTCTGCACTTGTTGTGTGTAAACTGAGCAAAGGTGTACAAGGGAGTTACAGGCCACTGCACCCAACTCTGACCAACGGCATAATGAATCCAAAGATGGGGACCTCTCTAAATTATGGCAATAGCAACACAAAGGGCAAAAGAAAGAGGAGGGTAGCAATGGGGTATAGTAAGATGAACTAAAATCACAGATTAGGAATGTATGCTTGAGAACCACAGAAACCTTACTAGAGTGGGGTCCTTTTTATATCATTGCCATGGAGGAGTAGAGAGAGAGAGGAGGAGAGAGATCAGAGAACTACTTTTTAAAAGTCCTAGAGTTGCCTGGGTTGTTCGGTTGGTTGAGCATCCAGCTCTTGATTTTGGCTCAGGTCATTATCCCAGGGTCATGAGATTAAGCCCCGTGTTGGGCTCTGTGCAGAGCATGGAGCCTGCTTGGGATCCTTTCTCTTTCTCTTTCTCTTTCTCTCTCTTTCTCTCTCTTTCTCTCTCTTTCTCTCTCTTTCTCTCTCTCTCTCTCTCTCTCTCTCTCTCTCTCTCTCTCTCAAATAAAAGGGGAAAAAAGTCTTAAGAGCTGAAAAACAAAAACAAAGTCCTAGAGCCCATGCTAAGAAAGATTTAGGACACTTAAAGAGTGATAGCCCAAGGACATGGGTAGGTAGAGACAGAAGCAACCTGGGTCCAAAAGATGGCCTGGCTCAGTGCTCCTGACCCATCTTCTTCCCAATGTGCTGCTGAAGGAACTCAGCTCAGAAAAATCAACCTGCTGGTGGAGCCTGGAAGGAATGATGTGAATCATGTTCAGTCTTCCGGTAAGGATCACAGGATCACATTCATTATTTAGGATATCCAAGGAGCACCTCTTTTGACTTAATTTACTGGTTTTAGGATATATTTACAAAGGTGCTATAGCAATGTAATGATGACAACAACTGAACTAAACAACCAAAACACAGTGATCATCTACAAGGGAGTGAATACATAAACTGTGGCATACCCCATATTTTGCGTCTTTGAGAAAGAATGAGATCTATTGGAGATCTTAGAAAACCATGGTATAATATTTCACTTAAAAAAGTTAAAATTAGGATATATATATATATAGTCTGATCTATTTTTATAAAAATGTTCACCATATTTGTGTATTTTATATGAGGAAAGATAGGTATTGAAGAATAAACACAAAGTTGTTAACACGCATCGAGGAGGAAGATGGAAATATATGGAGGAAAAGGGACTGAGTTGGCTATTTCATGGGATACTTCTATGTTGTTTGACTTATTACAATGGGCATGCATAGCTTTTGTGCCTTGAAAGGGAAGCCTAATAAATTATTATTCCTGAAAATAAAGACATGTCAACAAAATTTGAAAAATGGATATTAACAATGCAAATGTAAAATTATCTCAGAATTATCAAATGTAGAACAAACAAAATAATGAACCCCATTAGAACATACTTGAGACAGTCAAGCTTTGATGACTCAAAGCTGGAAAGAGGTACTACAATTAGTTTCCCTTTGATTTCAGGGACTCATTTATTCTGCTTATCTCAAGACAGAGCTAATAGACCAAATGGTTTTGAAAAGTCTTAAATGGTTCTCAACATTTGGGTATATTCCAGGAAGACTAGTTAATTTAGCTATTCAGAGAATGGCACATTTGACAGGGAAAATGCAAATCAGATCACTATAGTTGGTGTTCAATTAGCCTCTCACACTGGAGGAAAAACAGTGACAGATAAGTAGAGATGATGCTATATCCACCATAATTTATTGGACTTTTGAAAGCCTCATTCAACTTGCTCAGGAAAATATTAAGAAAGCTGTATGCGATTGCAAATTTGCTATGGAGGAACTGGGGGATAAATTAACAATCATATGACATTCCTTCTAATATACTCTAAAACATAGTTAAATCCAAGAAAGAGATAAAATGATCCCCAGTCAACTATCCCTAGAGTACTTTTCATGAGTGTTTTCAACCTGTGGGTCTTGAGCCATGAATCACTCTAGAAATAAATTTAGTATATTGTGATCAGTATAGGTCTAGATAAACAATCAAAACAAAACAAACACGTTTGAAAACCACTGTACTACATGAAAAGATGCCCAACATCGCTCATCAGGGAAATACAAATCAAAACCACACTCAGACACCACCTCATACCAGTCAGAGTGGCTAAAATGAACAAATCAGGAGACTATAGATGCTGGCGAGGATGTGGAGAAATGGGAACCCTCTTGCACTGTTGGTGGGAATGCAAACTAGTGCAGCCACTCTGGAAAAGTGTGGAGGTTCCTCAAAAAATTAAAAATAGATCTACCCTATGACCCAGCAATAGCCCTGCTAGGAATTTACCCAAGGGATATAGGAGTGCTGATGCATAGGGGCACTTGTACCCCAGTGTTTATAGCAGCACTCTCAACAATAGCCAAATTACAGAAAGAGCCTAAATGTCCATCAACTGATGAATGGACAAAGAAACTGTGGTTTGTATACACAATGGAATACTACGTGGCAACGAGAAGGAATGAAATATGGCCTTTTGTAGCAACGTGTATGGAACTGGAGAGTGTTATGCCAAGTGAAATAAGTCATACAGAGAAAGACAGATACCATATGTTTTCACTCTTATGTGGAACCTGAAAAACTTAACAGAAGACCATGGGGGAGGGGAAGGAAAAAAAAAAAGGCTGGAGAGGGAGGGAGTCAAAACATAAGACACTCTTAAAAACTGAGAACAGGGGCGCCTGGGTGGCTTGATCGGTTAAGCGTCGGACTTCGGCTCAGGTCATGATCTCACGGTCCGTGAGTTCGAGCCCCGCATCGGACTCTGTGCTGATGGCTCAGAGCCTGGAGCCTGTTTCAGATTCTGTGTCTCCCTCTCTCTCTGCCCCTCCCCTGTTCATGCTCTGTGTCTGTCTCAAAAATAAATAAACGTTAAAAAAAAATTTTTTTAAAAAACTGAGAACTGAGGGTTGATGGGGGGGTGGGAGGGAGGGGAGGGTGGGTGATGGGTATTGAGGAGGGCACCTGTTGGGATGAGCACTGAGTGTTGTATGGAAACCAATCTGACAATAAATTTTGTATTAAAAAAAAAAGAAAAGAAAACCACTGCATTAAATAAATATTTTTTTTCCCTGCCCCCATCCCTATTCCTACTCCCAACCAGCAGGAGCAAAAACACTTTCAAGTCTGTTGGCCACATCCTGTGCTGATTTTCAAAGAGCTGATTTTGCCATTAAAAAAAAAAAAGTCAAATTCCAGTATCCACCAGAAAATTAAAGAGATAATTCTATTCTCTCCACCTCACAACAAAGTGTTTATTATAATGGGTAAGTGCTTTGCGTTTGGATTTCTCCCTGAGAAATAATTCGTAAATTCCCCTTATATATTAAAATGCCACATTACAAATGAGGGGGTTACAACAATAAAGTTGTAAGGCTGGGATCAGGCTAGGTTCCTAAGGATTGCATTAACAGTCCAGCACCAGCAAGAGCACAGGAACTGTGCCCTGGGAGCAACAGCTAATAGTTAAATTCTCAAATCTCAAAAGTTACTTCTGGCAATGTGTTGCTGGCACCTGGAATTCCCAAGACTGCTGTTGTCAGCAGAATTCAGGGTGAGTGACATCTCCTGTTGAAGCTCTACCATGTGCCTCACAAAAGTAAAATACTGATTTCAAACCCAATAGCCAGGAGGATATAGCTCCTCGTACCTCCGACCTGTATGTTCAGCAGCCTACCTGACCTCTGTACCCAGAGACGCACTCAACGTATTTCAAACTCAACCTGGCTTCTTCCCTTGCCAGCCGACCCATCCCACACATCACCAGGCTGCCAGGCTGGTTGTTCAACTAAATGAGCAAGTAAGTGCCAAGAGCCAGGTTCTACATGCCTATTTGCCTAAACCAAAGACTTTGGCGTCCTTTTTTGAATTATTCCTCCCTACTCCTTGCTCTTATCATCAGTTTCTTTCTCTCTCTCTCTCTCTCTCTTTTTTTTAAGTTGATTTATTTATTTGAGAGAGACAGAGCACAAGCAGGGGAGGGGCAGAGCATCTCTCAGAGGGAGAGAGAGAAGCCCAAGTAGGCTCTGCACAGTCAGCACAGAGCCCGATACAGGACTTGAACTCACAAACTGTGAGATCATGACCTGAGCCGAAACCAAGAGTCAGACACTTAACTGACTGAGCCACCCAGGCACCTCTTATCATCTGTTTCAGTTCATCTTATCTCACAAATCTTTCTGGAAACTGTTCATTCCTCCCCATGTCCACTATCATCATTCTAGCTCAGGATACCATTGCTCACCTGGATTGCAGAAACAGAGCTTTACCTGGCTTTCCTGCCTCTGGCCTTCTCTCCAGACTGTTCTCCAAAGCCAGAGCCAACAGTCTACACACAATTCTAAGCACTGTGTATCACCTGTCATGCTACAAGATCAGTATCAACAACAACAACGCTTCAACGACTTTCCTTTGCCCTTAGGTAGATCCAAATTTCTCAAGGTGGCCTAAGAACCATCCTCTCTCCTCTCCCCTCAAAATCTAAGTTCTCTGGCCATACTAAACAAATTGCAGTTCTCCAGATAAGTTACAATCCCTGCCTTCCACCCCATGCCACTTAACTGCACATCTCACTCAGGTGGTTTCTGGAACGACTTCTTGAATCCTGGTGGGCACCACCCCCACGTGCCCTTCTTCCTACCACAGCACCTACCACACCGCCCACTGGCTCCATTTCTTGGGTCTCCTCCTCCAGATCCCCCCTGAGGAGCAAGCTTGTGTCTGACTGGTTTACAACACCCAGCACTATGCCTGGCTGGCAGCAAATATGAAATATGTGTATGTTAAAATTTAACATCACTCAGTTTCTCTATATGGGGCAATGGAAACTATGGAAAAGTTAAACCAGGCATTGGAGGGTCATCGTGTGATTTGTACAGTGACACAGTGTGGACTTTCGGCAGTGGCTGGGAAGCCACAAAGCCTCTCAGGCACACAAGGACGGATTGTATGTCTGCCACACAATCTCAAAACAAACCGGAGCATGAAAATCAATTATGGAAGTCTGCTTGGGATTATAAACAATGTTAACATTAACTATGTTTTATCTTTAAAACCACTTTGTAGAAAGAAATTACATTCAGAAATCACAATTATAACAGCTATTAGATTTTTCTATGGTCCTTTCCTTTTTTTAACCACATATTTTTGGTCTTTTGAAATGGCTATCATCATCGTATACATGTATTGCTAATTTAGGTTTTCCCAAGTAGGTATTAATATTCATGTTTTTAATGACTGAGTAAAGGCCATCAAGTAAGTGCACAATTTTCTTAATCTTATTTAGGAAATCTCTAATCTTTACTAATTTAAATAATACCGTAACATATACATAAAACACGTATATATAGGGGCACCTGGGTGGCTCAGTCAGTTAAGCCTCTGACCCTCGATCTCAGCTCAGGTCATGATCTCACGGTTCGGGAGTCAGGCTCTGTGCTGGCTCTCTGTGCAGAGCCTGCTAGGGCTTCTGTCTCTGCCCTCTCTCTGCCTCCCCACCCAACCCCCCACCCCCGCCACTTGCACATGCTCGCTCGCTCTCTCTCTTAAAATAAACAAACACACACACATAAAAAATTTTTTCAAATTAGAACAGAGTAGAATTTTTTTTTTCTCATTTTAAAGGACTATTTCACCACCTCAAAGAACCACAAAAGAATGCCTGCTTGGACACTGTCCATACAAACAATATTCATAACAGTGGCTAACATAATTATAGAAAAGAGGGCTTGCAGATCAAAACATGTGCGTGGTACACAAAGAGGAATAAGCAAGAAAGGAAGCTGTGAGTGGTGACAAAGACCAGAGAAAGGAAGAGATGCTGCTGAAACAGATAAGGAGAAGCAGGAATTCAGACAGGCAAGGTGCCAAGCAGAGTATGTTCCTGAAAGACAGGAGAAGGGCAATTCTAGAGTTACTCTCCGTTCTTAGTTAACTAAGATGCTACCTTTCAGCTGTCCCTAAAAAGCACATCCCAGTAGTGAGTGGACCATCTTGACATCTCAGCGCCCAGCAGCTTTTCTATCAAGATGGCTAGGTATCCAATTTAAACATGAAAGCCATGACTGACAGCAGAGGACTTTGAAATTCTTCCAGTAGCTGGGGGCTAGGAGGCAGGAAGAGCCAACAAGGGAGAAGTGGCTACCAGGGCAGAAATGTATTTATGAGGGACACTGTGGGGAGCATATCCAAAGGAACAGCAGAATCTCTACCCACTTTGCCCATAACCAGTGGTCACTCTATTATACTCCCTCCTCACCCCCACGTCCTGTCCTGCCAGTGACAGCTGAACTTCTGCCAACAGCCCGATCCCTTCCTCAATAGGCTTCCTATAATTAAAATTTGATTCAGCACTCATGTAAATATTATTTCTCACACAACTGTCATCTTCTATCATTCTTGTGCTAACCTCAACAATTTTCCCACTCCACTTCCACTGTCAAAGAGTAATAAAATCCTCCTAGATGTCTCATTCTTAATGAATGTGCTGTTTTCTTTTCCTCCCACCCTGGTAGCGCGGATCCAGCTCTAATGGAAGGCAAGGAGGATCTCAAGTCTCCATGCGAACACCAAGCTGTGGTCTCAAGTCATTACAGTCCTAGGTCTGTCTATTCTATTTATTTTATCAAAAAAAATCTTATAACAATATTTATATATCCTCTAAGAAGCCAGGTTACTGTTAAGCCTTGAATTCAGCAGAGCTTAAAAATAAGAGGACAAAATGGTCAACAAGTCATACTTTACTGTTAAAAATGCTATATATCTCATGTACCATTCCCCACCCCCACACCTCTTCTGTGTCTCATTCAATACCCTACAGAGGCCCTTTAAGAACACAGTCTGTGCTTTCAGCAATAACTGACATCCTTGTAAATCCATGTAATGTTCAGAAAATAAATCCAGTGCTCTCTCTGCCCATATAGCAACATTAATCTTATGAACAGTACTAGAGAGCACCATCCCCTCCCCCTCTCCTCCCCTCCCTCCATCTGCTTTAAGTAGGGCAAGTATTTTACTCATGTTAATTGTTCTGACAGATGAGGATCAACACTGCTTTAATCCATTTGCAGCCTAGCACTGGGTACATTTGTCTTCTCAAATGCTGTTAGAGGCAAGTACACGGGCTGTTAGTAACACAAGAGCTACTTCAGGGCAACGCTCAGTACTCTTAAGTGACTGGTTCTACATTCCTTACAGAGCAAATCCAAGGGAAATTCTTCCCCAAACTGGTTCAAGGCTTTTTGATTGCCATTGTGCTTGTGCTTCAAGACTTTAAAAACACTAGATAGTAGGATTTTGTTCAATTAAGGCAAATTGAATCAGTTACTATTGATTTCTTTTAAGATGTTAGTGTATTGTCTCATTTACTAACTAATTGTATGCAAGTTCTCTAAAAGACAAAAGGATGAGGCTGAATTCAGTAGGACTTGACTATAAAATTGGGCAACTCAGGAACCATGTGTGTTTTACAAGGATATACCACCTACTTACAGCTTACACTGGGGAGCATTAGACCCAAGGTCTGCTGGTGTTGACAAAAGCATGAGCCTTAGATACAGGCAACACCTGGGTTCAAATCCCAGCGCCACCATCTTTCACCTCTGTGCCCAGCTGCCATGGGTACTGTATCAAATGATTTAGCACATTTAACACCCAGCCCCATACTCTCCCTACCCAAGGACTTTGGGGGTGTTCACTTAAGCTACTGTTATGCATACCTACATCTTGATTTCGAATTACCTGAAAAGTAGCTTCATATGCTGCACTATGTATTTGCTAGATAGTTCTACTCCCACCTCACAAGTGTAGCCAAAAAGGACTTCTACAGACAGGGAGCACAATGCTGGCCTGACACCCTCCTCCCAACATTTTAGCACAGATGTAGCTCATCACACTGTCCTCCCTGAGCACTATTTCTTTGCTGGCTCTGGACTCCACTGGCCCATTTCCACTGCTTACCCCTGACCTGGTTTTTGAATTTGCCATTTTCTCTTTCCTAATGCCTCAATTGGTCTTATTTCTATTTCTTCTTCAATTCCATCATCTATCTCCCGTGTTTTCAATTTAATAACCTTATACATTTCAAGTTTTCAGTATAGTCCTTTCCAGTTCAGAAATTTAATGAAGAAAAATAAATATGGTATGATTCAGATTTATGGAATATATTGCATAGAGAACCCACCTGCAAAACTTGTTATCCCTCACAGACAGGGTCACTGATTTCCTCCCACACCACTTCCCCCTCCTCCTCCTCCTCCTCTCTCTGCTTTCAACCCTACTTAGGCTACATTGGCGAACAAAGAGTAGACAGGAAGGAGAACAGTATTCTAGTTTGTTGGCTCTTTCTTCTTCACCTTTCAGGTGTGTGTGGCAGGGAGGGGTGGCCCATGAGAAGCTACTTAACAGAAATTCCTACTACAGACATGAGAAATGCTTATACTACATTCCAGCCCTTCTTATCCAAAACAAGTATACATTTGCACATGTTAGGATCTCAACAATGTAAACAAGATCAACTTTTTCTCTATACAATAGAAAATATCAAAGATAAATGGTAGGGGTGCCTGGGTGGCTCAGTTGGTTAAGCATCCAACTCTGGATTTTGGCTCAGGTCATGATCTCACAATCGTAAGATCAAGACCCGTGCATGCTTGCGTGTTCGTTCTCTCTCTCTCTCTCTCTCTCTCTCTCTCTCTCTCTCTCTCAAAAAAAAAAAAAAAAAAGATAAATGTTAAGTTTATCTGACTACGGGATTTTAGGTAATTTTGGTTTTAGCATCTTTCTGACTTCCTATATTTTACAATGAAGAGTAGAATTATTTCTCTTATCAGAAAATAACTGTAATTATGTGAAGTCATTGATGCCCTATCCCCATTCAGCGCCCTACTTTGCCAACCATCAGTAACTGTTTACAATTTAGTCTGAAATAATCCTGAGTAGCCACTTCTAATTTTGAAAAGCCAGAGTTCTGACTAGCCAAATTGATTATATTGATGGAGTAGTGCCCTAAAAACCTACATGCATTCTTCTAAGCTCCAAGTTTAAGACCAAAAAACGTCTTCATGAGCTAGCAACACCCATTTAAGATAACTTAAATCACGAGAAACAGACAATTTAGACAGTTGCCAAATGTAGACAATTCCTAAAGGTGGATTTTGATGGGAAGCCTTGATTCCCAAGAAATAGTTTTCCTGGTTCTACTGCTAACAAAATACACGCGGATGCACACGGGCCTTTTTAAAGACCAAATCAGGCAAATTTTAGACCAACACAATTTGTCATAAAACCAGGGCCAGCCTTAAAATGTCCGAATCAGAATTCAGAAATGGATTCTGGTGAGCTACACTTTTACTGAGACTCTAAAGGAATTTAGCTTGGCTGTTGTATTGTTTCTAATAGCTGAAATCAGTATTTAAGGAGATAAAAGGTAACATATATGAACTCCATAGACTAAACTGATAGCGCCCAACAAAAATCCCTTGCATCTCTAACTACAAAATGGAATATAACCGGAGAGAAAGCACTGTGCCCTGCAGTCAGAAGAGTGGGGTCAAATCTGACTTTATTCTCTGGGCCCCAGTTTCTCCAGCCACAGGATAATGAGCCCACTGGAAATGGTGCGGTCCAAGGATGAGTAGGAATGAGTGGACGTGGTGACAGCGCTGACACGTGCAAGGTGTTGGGCTTCCAGTGTTACCCACAAAATGCACATCTCAAACCAAAATGAAGATCTTAGACCTGGATTGTTCATTTCTTCTCATGTAAAAGTCACAGCTCCAAAACCAACACCGCATAAAAATACCAAAAACATCATGAAACTGGTAGTTCTGAAGGACAAGCGAGTTTCTTCAGCCGTGACTGCAGCCACCCCTGCTACATTCCGAGTGCCTGTCCTACCCAGGTGCTTGTAACAGTCCCCGCACAGACACAGCACTCTCCACAGGACCAGCTCCCTGTATCATCTGTTCTTCCCGAACCACCCAGCCAGAGGCCCTGCTGCCAGGTAGAGCCAAATTGTGCTCTGTGTCAGCTCTCTGGGCTCCACTGGAAGGGTTCTCGTGTTTTTTTAAGGTAACAGCCACAGGGCTCTTCTTCACTGGGGTCACTCCTTGCCCATCAGTTTTGTTTCTGTATCAGGGGAGCTCCCCACAACTGAAATGCTCTTAAGGAGGTTTTTATAGGAGAGGAGGGATTAAACTGCCTTCTATACATTATACAAAATGTCTTCATTCCATTAGCATTTACCAAACGGCTTACGCGAAAGGCACTCTTCATGTCTGTTCTATTAGAGCACTCAAATCAGACCCGCTGTTCTAGTGCAGTTAATTGGGCACACATGCTGTCTGCTAACTAAATGGTAAGTGATTCATTTAATATGCACATTCTGGGTACCTATCAGGCACTGGGCATTCTGTTAGGTATGTAAGTCAAGATTGATAAGACAGTCCCCAACTTCAAAAGGGAACACCTCAAAAAGCTATGCAGAGGCACTCACTTCTAAATATTAAAGCATTTGGGGCCCCTGGATGACCCAGTTGGTTAAACGTCGGACTTCAGCTCAGGTCATGATCTCGCAGTTCATGAGTTCGAGCCCCACATTGGGTTCTGTGCTGAACACTCAGAGTCTGGTGCCTGCTTTGCATTCTGTGTCTCCCTCTCTCTCTGCCCCTCCCCTGCTCATTCTCTCTCTCTTTCTCTAATAAATAAACATAAAAAAACCCCTTACAAATAAATAAATATTAAAGCACTTGCTACCTCCTTTCACCATACAATATATATCAATCACTGTGAGTTTTGTATTTACATGTCAGCTCCACATATAATGGTGAACACCTAAATTTAAGCTATGTCTAGTTCCCAGCACAAAGACTGGTAGTCAACACTCCTTGCATGTTTAGCCAGTGTGGACCTCACAATCTAGACAACAGGAAGGTATACACCGAATAACAGTGCTGTCCACACTACCACAGAGGCTTACGATAGGACACAGTGCAAGTTCCAATAATTTGCCATCAGACAGCAAAGGGGACTCCATGCAGTTCCCACCTGCGGTGATTTAGGAAGATTTTACTGGAGAGTGGGAATTTGGGCTAAGCCTGGAAGTAGGATTTCAACAGGTATAAAGAGGGAGGGAGGGGGGAAGGTGTCCAGGTGGGCAGAACAGCTTAAATGAAAGCATCTTATGATTTATGTTGGGTACCTAGCTGCAGGGAGATGGCCTTACACAGCTGGGGCTCTGGATCGCTCAGCAGCCCCAGCTGCTCCTTATTGTTATGATTTAGAAGGTTAGAGGCTGCTCTAGCAGCCAAAATGCAGGCCCTCTAGCCTCCTGATTCAAAGTGGAGGGAGGTTTAAAAAGTTTAAGCTGTGTGTGTATGACAGAAAGAGAAAGTTTTTTTTTTTTTTAATAATAAGTATCTCTAAATTCCAATGCTGTCAATATATGACTCCTTTCAAATCTTTTTTCCTTTAGGTACCAGGTTAGAGAAAACCTACAAAACTACTCTTTAAAAACCTTCTTTCCTGGGGCCCCTGGGTGGCTCACTCGGTTAAGCGTCCGACTTCAGCTCAGGTCACAATCTCGCGGTCCGTGAGTTCGAGCCCCATGTCAGGCTCTGGGCTGATGGCTAGGAACCTGGAGCCTGTTTCCGATTCCGTGTCTCCCTCTCTCTCTGCCCCTCCCCTGTTCATGCTCTGTCTCTGTCTCAAAAATAAATAAACGTTAATAAAAAAAAAAAAACACCTTCTTTCCTTTCTTATCTCAGAAAAGAAGAGTACACAGTCGGTCCTCAGCCCTGATTAAAACATCAAGGTCATAGACCCAGCAGCATCCTTCCCCCTCAGACATCTCCCTCCTCAGCAGGGGCCTGGCCTCACCCAAGGGTTTCACAGTTCCAAGTAAGCCTGGAGGGGACACTGTATTAACTGCCCCAAATGACAATCCAACCTTAGCTGCATTAATAGGAATATTGTATCCAGCACAATATCGAGAATATCGACCCCGAGCTAGTCAGACGCCTAGAGAAGTACGCACATGCAAAAACCCCATCCTAAGAGCGCCAAAGGGAAACCCGACCATCCAGAGGGACGTGAACTATCTGGAAACCCTCACTAGTGAGGAATAATTGCCCAAACTCTCTGAAGTTCTGCCTGACACAAGATATGCAGAGGAGGGAGGGTAAAGAAACACCATTATCCAGCTCCTGCCACTCCAGCTCCTTTGTTACCCTCCCCCCTTCCAACATTCCAACACCTGCCCCTCTAACTTCCCAATTCCCAATTCTGTTCTCCACTTGCACAAACTAAAGTCCATGGAGGTTAGGGTAACTATCCAAAGTCACAAAGCTGTGAGCAGACCAAACGTTTGATGCCAAAACCCATCTCCACCTAGCTCCAAAGCTCATTAGAGGAGAGAGCTGGCGCTTAATTTCTAGTAATCTTCCAAAGAACTGTCATCTCTTCATGTTACAGTTTGCTCTTACGAGATTGTTTTCCCGCTTATTAGCACCATGTATTTGTTGAGATGAACTTGGCAATACAAAGTATCAATACTTTGGCAGAACATAATGGGATAATTCAGGTCCTTAACCCAAAGCTTTGTTTCTACTTAAGATAGTCTAAAAAAGCTACATCAGCTTCTAATTCTCTGCCACCCACTCTCCCACCAACTCAGTTGGTTTTCCTTAACTTCTAGGCATAACTTAATTTTTTTGTTTGGGCTGGTCAGAGAGATGCTGGAAGAAAATGAAACCAACTTGTAAAACTTTATTTTGCTAATTTGTGGAACAGCACGTGGCTTTCCTCTATAGTGGTTCAGCTTCTATAATCCTATAGGAAGAGAGGTCAACCAGGCTTGTTTTTATTAAAAATATCAAAAGAAGAAATGGACTGGTATAAGTCAAATGAGTCTGTCCAAAGGCAGAACTTCCATGTAAAAACTCTCTATTCCATCGACAGAAGTGTACTAGACAGCTAATGGCTTGAACTTCACATCTCCAATTCTAGGATTATACTCTAAAATAGGCAATCTTAATTTTTTTTTAAAGGACTTACAGACATACACTGTAGTCAAAGGAAAATTTGTTCTGAGAACTTCTGTCCCCAAACTCAAATCTCATCTCCTCCACCTTTTAATTGAAAGGAGAAGAGGGGCGCCTGAGTGGCTCAGTCGGTTAAGTGTCTGACTTCGGCTCAGGTCACAATCTCACGGTCCATGAGTTCGAGCCCCACGTTGGGCTCTGGGCTGATGGCTCAGAGCCTGGAGCCCTCTTCCGATTCTGTGTCTCCCTCTCTCTCTGCCCCTCCCCCGTTCATGCTCTCTCTCTGTCTCAAAAATAAATAAATGTTAAAAAAAATTTTTTTTTTTTTTTTAAAGAAAGGAGAAGAGAGAAGGATGACAAAGACGCCCAGGGGGCCCCATGGAGGATCTAATGACCATGTACCATTGTATCTACTACAGCACATTGGTCAAAAACCATGGAATAAATGTTAGGCCACAGAAGGCTGTTAACCATTCCACGTGTAAATGGCTTTTCCATGATGGTCGAAACTTCACCTTTATAAGGAGAGGGTGGGCGTTAAGAAGTTGAATGCATCCATGATCGAGTCCTGTCTATGTGGTGTTCAAGACAAGGCCCCAGCTCCCCAGGCAGTTGGGAGAGACAAGAGGGTGAGGAAGGGCAGCTGTTGGGGAAGAGTTTCTCAGTTGTCAAGTCTTACTTGACAAGATAGAAGTCCTAGAAGGGACAACTCTTCCCCAGACCTGAAAACTGGGAAGCAAAATAAATGGCTCTGACCAGCCAAGGAGACATTAACGTCAAACCTGTGCTCAGACACTTGACCCATACTAAGGGTCCACACACAGAGACCATCTATCTTGTCTGAAATTCTAGAAACTCTGGTTATATGATTCTAAAATTCCTGGATGCATGAATTCCCAACACTAGGAGATTAGAAGCAGCAAATAAAAAGGACCAGAGACAGCCACACAGTGACAGCCACACTGACAACTGATGAGAAAGTAAGAAGGACAATTATGTTAAAAAGCAAACATATTTAAACACTCAGCAGCAGCCCAGGATTGCTGAGAGGAACAAACAGCTTTACCAACTTCAGGCGCTCAAGTAATTACCATCCCCAAGCATGCTAAAATAATTTATTACAACTGTAGGAGAGAAATACAGCTTGGTAGCAGAATATATAAAAGAGATTTACAAATTCTAGTTCATACTAAGTTCATGGTGAATTAAGCGTGCCCATGGCTGCCAAGGAACTCTGCAGTCTCAGGACACGGTAACAGAGGCTGTGTGGGGAGTATGAAGAAGGAGTTAATTCCTCCCCACCCCACACTGGTCAGATGAGTTCATTTCTGGAATCCCTGACTCAAGAAGGAAGAGTAAATAAGTGTGCATTCAAATGAGAGGCACCAGCACCCTGAGATTTGGAAATGGGTAATATGAGGAAGTTTGTGGGGCTTTTTTTTTTTTTTTTTTTTTTTTAGTGGAGGGATGGTGCATGTATGTTGGAGGGAGGGGGTGATACATGAACCCAATACATAGGATTGAATCAGAGCTGCTGCTAAAGCAGGGTAAGGGTCCCCTGGGGTTCCCAGAGGTCCCAGCACACCCCTGTGCTACAATGATCCTCTCAGGTTACTAGGGCTCTGACCACATCTGCTTGGTCTCCCTGGCTCAGAGGCTGTACTTCTCACACTGGGGGGACCCCACTGTGGGTTACAGGGTACATGTCAGTAGGCACTTGAAGCCACAGCATATGTGGCTCTGGGGGGAAGAGGAGGTATAAGCTGGCCATTCAGGTACATTGTGTTTGGTTTGCACAGTCTTCCTTATTTAAGCCTCTCTTAAATATTAATGGATTTAACATGAAAACCTGTGGATTTCTTTAAATGACCTGAACTCTTGTAACCCAGGGCCTGCAGCAGGCGTGGTGACAATGGACTTGAAGTGAAGACAGCTTTCCCTCTTGACCACGGTTCTCCATAATTAACACCATCTTTTAGACAAAAACAAATAAACCTTCTAAAGCCCACTTTGTTGATTTAGCCTACCTGCTTGGCATTTGGGTTTGTGGAAGGCTGCCCTACAGCAACACTGTACTTGATTTAACCAGAACTTAAAAAAAAAAAATTAAGATTGGTGTGGATATATTAAAGAACAAAGTAAAGCACATATGCACTTTCAAGAAAAACCTCTATTAGCGCTGAGATGTTGAAGAACTTTCAAGTCATGAATCCTTTGGAAGGTCAACACTGTCTGCACTCTTGCTTCCTGCAAGGAGGGCAGTTTCTAAGCCTGCCTTATTTAAGGGCAAAGAGTCTAGTCCCTGTTGTGTGTCTTCAACACAATTCCTAAAATAGATATTTATAGTTTACTGTGACACACCCCTGAATGCCATTTCATTACTACATCATTTAGAGTCTACGCTGGCTGTGCAAACACTCAGCAAGCTCCCAATCAACCTGTAAGTATCATTTAGTCTGGCAGAGAATGTTGTGATGAAACACACCAACAAAAGCAAATGTGTACACTCATGATGAGAACAGAAAAAACTAAACTCTTTCCCCAAGAGGTAACTTCTCACAAATGTGAGCCACACCAGGTTAGCCAGACCCCACATTATAAGCCAAGCTCCTCACAGTTCTGTTACATACTCAGAACAAATTGAAGGACAAAGATGTAACGACAGGGGCATAAACAAGTCTAGGGCACAGGCCTGCTGGAGCATGATCCCATTACCATTCTAGAGATGGAGAAGTAGAATCGAGTAAACCACGCCATCAAGAAGCCTCTCTCGTTCGCAGGGGTTTGCAAAGGAGATGTAAAAGGGGTCATGCAAGATTTAGAATTAAGGAGGCGGAGATCTCAGATGGGAATTGAAATAGCAGATATAGTTGATATCAGAGCCAGCTTGTCCATGTTACAGGCAAGCCTCTGGTTGTTTCTGGATGCCCCATTTTTCCATTATAAATTCATCGCAGCCACGATGGGATATTGTTAAGCTTCATGAAAAAGACAAGAGCCAGCTGACAAACGAAATTTCTTTTGGTTACCAAAAGGAGGCCAAAAAAAAAAAAAGATTCAAATTATTCTAGCATCTTCATCAAACAGGTAACCAAGAAACACAAAATCACGTGTTCTGCCATAGAATACCTTGTAGTCCAAATTTAGTTTCAAAAGGACAGCCACAGTGACTGCAGGCAGCAAAGTTTCTATTATTTAATAAATAAATTTGAACAAGAGGCTGAAGGCTTTATGTTTACATGATCATTAAGTAAAGATGTATTACAAACAGCCCAATAGCACAGAGGCGAGGAGGGGGAAATCAAGATTGAGGGCACACACATGGTTAATCAGAGTAAGGTAGGAAGATGCTGTTCAACATTTAACCTGAATGTCACAATGTCATGTGCAAGGTATTACACACTCATCGGATCATTCAATCATCACAATGGCCCTTTGAAGAAGGCGCTATTGATATCCTCCTAAGTGTGAGTTAACAGAGGCTGAATAACGTGCCCAAGGTTGCAAAGCTGGGTCAGTGGCAGAGCCAGGAATCAAAATACCTGACTCCAAAGCCATACTTTTTACTTAGGTAAACTGAGTTCAATGAACTGTTAAAACAAAAGAATATCAAAAGCCAGTATTAGATAGCATGGATGAGAAATGGATACTAAATAAGTAAGTGTGAGGGGCACCTGGGTGGCTCAGTCGGTTAAGCGTCTCACTTAGGCTCAGATCATGATCTTGTGGCTGGTGGGTTTGGGCCCTTTGTCGGGCTCTGTGCTGACAGCTCAGAGCCTGGAGCCTGCTTCAGATTCTGTGTCTCCCTCTCTCTCTGCCCCTCCCCACCTCGTGCTTTGTCTCTCTCTCAAAAATAAACAAACATTTATAAAATTTTAAATAAGGAAGTGTGAGAAGAGAAATGCTTGTTACCCCACAGGACAAAGTAGAACTTTGTACCACAGATTTTCTGACTGCAAAGCCGAGAGACAGTTTCACCTTCAAGAGTCAGGATGTCTGTCTACCCAGCCCTGTGAAAGCAATCACTGGAACACATCCAGAAGATGTGCCTGGACAGAATCCCTAACACCTCAGACTTGACTTGCCCACTGCTTGCTTCCAAAGGCTTCGAACCAGAGTTCAAGAACAATCCAGTGTGTCCACCCTGAGCCCACTGCCAGCCACAGCCCTTAACTTGCTCTCATGTCCTGTCTGGAAGAGGCTGACCTCCTATATGGTGACCAACAGTCAACTGGGCCCTGGAGTGTGGCTCTGGTGGAGGGACTCACTATAGGACATCCCCTGATTTCACAGGATAGGAGACAGAACCTTTGAAGTTCTAGCTTAATTTTACACTTAGAAAAGAATGGCCTGAAGGATCCGGTGACAGGAGCAGAGACAGACCACAAGGGTCCGTTGGAAAACATATCAGACTGGCTGTGAGGCAGGTCAGTAACAAGGATGACCTATTAACAAGGAGGCCTAACTTACACATTGATGTGGTTGCATTCTGTCCTGAGAAGTCTGCTCCGGAGGACAGGCACTTGCTTTCTCAATGCTGCTGCCACTCAGACACTTACTCTCTCCCTGACTGCCACACCAAATTCTTAATTAAAAAACAGCATTCTCCTGATTTATTATCTACCTCACTCACATTCAATGCCAATTGCCCTTTACTTTTAGAATAATCCAATTTGCCCTCAAAGGATGAAGATGTGTAGCTACGAAGAAAAGGTCACAGCAAGAACGTGTGACAATCTTTGTGAGGCATTCCAAAGGAAAAGTCCCCTGAGTGTCGTCTCACTGTATTTTATCAGAAAATATTTAGAGTTGCGCTATGTATTGACTACCTCAGTTTAATAAATGTCAATCTTTGGTCATATTTGCTTCCAGAGTTTTTGAAAGGAAGTATGTTACAGCTACACATTGAAGCCCTCTTTTGTGCCCGTCCTCGATCCCATTCTCTACCTCAAAGACAGCTACCCCACCGAAGCTGGAGCCAACCCGCCCTCCCAGGTTTTCGTATAACACATCTTTCCATAAATTTCTAAAGTTGTTTATCTTGCTCTAAATATTATACGTGGCATTCTCTTATATACAGTCTTCAACATGACACCGCTCCCTCATCACCAGTATGCATTTTAACTGCTTCCTTTTCCCTAGCTGCAATCTTCAGAAAGTGCTCATTTCAAGTGCCATATGGTATTTCATCATATGGTGATTCCATGATTTGTCAAGCTGGAAGTTTCAGTGCCCTTCATTTGTTTACTGATATGAACAGCATGGTGATGTAGTGTTCTCTACTTGTCTCCTTGTGCTCATGAAGGAGCATCTCCCAGATACACCCGGAAGCAGATCTGTTAGACTACCTTCAGTTTTCTGGAAAGCTGCACAAATGTTTTTCATTTTTTTAAACTTTATTATTTATTTTGAGAGAGAGCACACACGTGTGTGTGCACGGGAGTGCAGGGGAGGGTCAGAGAGGGGAGAGAGGGGGGAGAGGGGAGAGAAGAGAGAGAATTCCAAGTAGGCTCCTCACTATCAGCCTAGAGCCTTATGTGGGGGGTTGGTCCCGTGAGATCATGACCTGAGCCAAAATCAAGAGTTGGACACTTAACCAACTGAGCCACCCAGGCTCCCCCCCAAATGCTTTTCTAAATGGTGGTAACAATTTACACTCCCATAAGCACTGCATGAGAGTGGCTACTGCTTCTCAGCCTAATACAGATCATATAATTCGAGTTTAATTTTTGATAAATGGGTGTTGAAACCTTCCTTTAATATTTACACCATTCACATCTCAATGTGATGAGGAATCTGAGCCTTTGAATCAGAATCATGGCTTTGAATCCTGGCTCTACCATTTGTTGCTCATGCGATGTTAGTAAAGTTCCTTGGCCTCACTAAACTTTGGTTTTCTGGCATGTAGCATACATGGTGGGTATAAAAATAGCATCTTCCTCAGAGGCATTATTATGGTTATATAATGTACGTAAAGCAACTAATACAATATCCCTGGCACAAAGCAAGTTCTCAATTAATGTCAGTTGCTATCATCATCATCAGAAAAGTCTCCAAGTAAAAGCCTGTCCTTCAGGTATAAGCCCATTTTACAGGTGGTAAAACAGAGTCTGAAAACTTAACTGGACTGACCCTCTAGAATCAGTGATTTGCTAAAGCACAGCCAGGAATCAGGTGACTCCAAGCTCCCCCATCTACCACTAGACCACACTGCTTCACATATCCCTCTGTAATCATGCTGCACAACAGAGAATAAATCAAGAGTGAGTACAAACCCACTGAGCAAACAAGAGCCTCCAAGTGCTGAGGCAGTGATCAGAGTTTGGTAGAATCACAGTTTCAGCTTTGAAAAGAGAAGTACTTTGTGTTCAAGGACATGGATGGGACTACCAAATTAAGTTTTACAAGGCTAGCTGCTTACTATTCATCAGCCACAATCTTAATTAGACCGTCACACAGAAAGAGGAAGCCCTATAACCGCCACAGCTGTAGAATGTTTCCTGCAGGAGGGACCCCAGGGTTCCTTCTTTGCTTGGGTTACCAATATGGCAGCACTAGCCTCTGGAGACCCTGGCCTGAACAGTCAGCTGTACCCAGTCTAGCCACCTTGCAGCAGCACCCCACCACTCCTCCGCCCAGGGTCTTCCATTAGCATCCAATCAGGTGTCGAAGTGCCTATGGCATCCCCTATTTCCTGCCCTGAGAGCTGTTCTAACAATTTGGCCAAACTGTTGTTGTAAAGTGGTCTAGCTCCACAGCTTACAGGTCAGGTGACAAGAGGTGAGGGGGCTAGCAGTCTTCCGCTTGCATTTGCAAGGCTGCTCCAAGTCCCAAAGGCTTTGACTAGCTGCTTGGTCTCCATTTCCATGAGAACCAACAGGTGACCGCTAATTGTGCCTTCCCAGATCCAGGCTGCTTGGCCTACCTGGCAAGGGCAAAATCTGGCGGAAAAGGAAGGCTATCAGAATTCTCCAAGGTGGGAGAACTTCAAGTGATGCACCCCACAAGAAAAGGACACCCTTGGAACACAGAGGAGAAATGTTCTGGATCAGGTGCCCGGGTGGCTCGGCTGGTTAAGCATCAACCCTTGATTTTGGCTCAGGTTATGATCTCACGGTTTGAGTCCGAGCCCCACATTGGGCTCCCTGCTGACAGTGCAGAGCCTCCTTGGGGTTCTCTCCCTCCCTCCCTCTCTTCCTCTCTCTCTCTCAGAATAAATAAATAAACTTAAAAAAAGAAAGGGTTCTGAATCAAAACACAGAAGATCCCCACTGCAGGGAGGGATCTTACCCCAGAATTACAGCTGAAGAATGCAGAGCTGGCCAGTATGAGCTCTCCCTTCTGATAAAACTCAACAAACAGACAAAACCACCACAAAACTTAGGGTGTAGTGGGGTGAAAGCAGGAGCTGGTACAATACAGAAATAGGTTACTGGTTGAGAACTACAGCATCTAGAGATGCAAAGAGGCTGTGTGCCAAGGGACCCCATGGCAGAGGCAAAGGCAGTGTGAGAAAACACCCTCAGAGCTGACTGCTTGTTCCGAGCATCTGCCTCATTCTGAGAGACAATGAAAAAAAAACATCTTCAAGTTTCAGAACAGAAACGGAAATGCCCCTTGAAAACAAGAAACAAGCCCCCTCACCACATCCACAACTGTGCTTAGGGCCAAACAGAAGTACCCTGAAGTAGGTGGGAGAGGGAGATGAAGGGAAGGTCAGAGCTGGGGGTGGGGGCGGGGAGGCCCGCACACAGCAGGCAGGATCAGAACGCCAGGACCTGAGCGGCCAGCCTGCAGGACCAGGGCCTCCAGATCATATGAACAGAGTTTTACAACAACAGAAATCATCAAATACAAAAACTACGGTCACCCCCTGTTTGGAATTATCTGCCACACTGCATATAGGTTCCCAAAGGTCTCTGAGCAGAAGCTAGAGGCTGTTTACCTGTACATGCTCCTGATTTCTTGCCATCCAGACGTGACACGAGTCAGAGGTGGGAGAGTTAAGAAGGGTGGTGTGCCCCTATCAGCCTCCACAGCAGACTGGTCACACATTTTTCTGACCCTAGCTCTCCTGGCCTCTTGGGTTTTGAGAACTCCTTGAGGTGTCCATCCCATCCTCCATCCACTCAGCCTCGCAGTCTCCACATTCCAGACCCACTGGGCTTTGTTTCTGCCACTCTCCTCCCCTTCTACCCCTTCAGAGGAGCAGGGTGTCCCTGCTCTTTTTTAACCTCTTCTTCTGGCCCTGGCCTGTGCAGAAGCATTGTGGTCCTGGGGCGACCATGTTCCAGACCGCACTGTGGGGAAATGGGGCCGTTCCCGAGCATGAAGTCATGGCACCCGGGCAGCACCCAGAAGGTCTTCCTGCTGGGCCTGTGTCCCCACAGCTGGCCTGTCGCCCTCAGCTGAACAAAGGAAGGCCAGCAGACAGGAGAGAGTGGGGCCCACGGAGAGGGAAGAGGACAACCACGGGGGCTCCCTGGTCTCATGGTGATGCGGGTAGAGAGTTCCTCCCTATCTTCAGCAGCACTTTTCCTTGAACTATACCTCTGTGTGCATGAGGGAGAAGAGAAAGGAAGCAAGGTCATGGAGCTGAGGATGGGGTAACTTTTTTTTTTGAGATTTTGTTTTATGTGACAGTTAAAGTGACACAACTAACATGCCCAGTGGCACACATCCCATGTTGCCTGTGCCCGGAGCCATGTGTCCCACCATCTGTGCTCCTCACCTGGCCCCAGACATGACCCCACACCTGAGAGTCATCAAAGACAAAATCTGGCGATGTTTTGATAAGGCCACACTCTTAGATCAGAGCACCCTTTGAGACCCACCTTGGAGAGGGCTTCTGATCCAGAAGAGAAACATTCTCTGGGAGACTTTATTGTCAGGGACGATAAACCCTAAGAGGCAAGGTACCAGTACTCTACTAACAGTGTTTTCCCCTCCTCTTGAACATAAGATATTCTCTGTAACGAATGTGTAAATTAAAAAAGCAAAAAACACCATAAGCAGAAAATGTCACTTGTAACCCCAACTACTGCTTACAATTTAACATGTGTCCTTTGCATGTACTTCTAAGAAGTAAGGGTTAAAGACACATACATATGCATGGGCTTTGGGGTCACGCGGGCCAGAGAGAATCCTAGCCCTGACACTAACAATTGTGACATAAGATTTTTTTTTTTTTTATTAAAAAAAATTTTTTTTAATGTTTATTTATTTTTGACAGAGAGACAGACAGAGCATGAGCAGGGGAGGGGCAGAGAGAGAGGGAGACACAGGATCCGAAGCAGGCTCCAGGCTCCGAGCTGTCAGCACAGAGCCCAATGCGGGGCTCGAACTCACAGACTGCGAGATCATGACCTGAGCTGAAGTCGGACATTCAACTGACGGAGCCACCCAGGCGTCCCAGTGTGACATACAATTTAAGCCTTATACTGAACTTATTTGCAAAAAGGAGAGTTACACCACCTTCCCCATAGGTTTGTGAGGACTCAGAGATGACACACGACATAGCCTGGACACAGAAGCACTTGCTGAGTGACAGCAGACATCATTAGGGAAGTTTCTCATCCATTCAGATTCTTAGTTTCCTGTTGCTGCTGTAACCAATTACTATGAAATTAGTGGCTTTAAACAACACACATTTACTACCTTACAGTTCTAGTGGTCATGAGTCTGAAATGGTTTCACTAGGCCAAAATCCAGGTGTCAGTAGGACTGGGCTCCTTCCAGAACCTCTAAAGGAGAGTCCCCTCCTCCCTTCTCCTCTCCCAGCTTCTACTGGCTGCTGGCATTCCTTGGCCTGAGGTCCCTTCTTCCATCTTCAAAGCCAGCAGCCTCGCTCTTCAAATTGCTCTCTGACCCTCTACTTTCCTCATCACATCTCTCTCTTCCCACTTCCCATCTTCCTGCGTCCTGTTATAAAAGCTCCTTTTGATTATATTAGGGCCACTTGGTGATCCAGGATGACACTTCTATCTCAAGATTCTTAATCACATATACCAAGTCACTTTTATCCTGTAAGGTAACCTATTCGCAAATTCTGGGGATTAAGACGCGGACATGGTTAGTGGGGTGCACGTTCTATTCAGCCTACCAGATGTGTTTACTGTATTAAGCTCTTTGAGGATGGTAAAGTAGATTTGTTGGAAATATTTTCTCTAGTTTATCTAAATTCTTTCCACGAAAGTAACACGTTTGTTGTCAAATCCTATCGATCTAGTCTTTTGTTATTTCTCCCACTAATTTTAAGCCTAGAAATTCCTTCCATATCCAGTCAGTTTAGTACTCGTGTGTGTGTGCATGCATCTGCACGTATTTTACGCATTGTTACAAATACAAACACCACAGAGATGGGGAAAGTAGGAGTAAATTCTGCTTCTTATAGGAAACCACTTAATAGCTTAGGATCCACTGTCCAGGAGCCTATGCTCTTCAATCACACACACATGTGCATCTCCATCTGTTTGTGGGGCCAATTTGCACACCTCTGTCTACAGACCACCTGGGATTTTCCTCAATGAATGCTGTACACCTAAGGATTCCTCCTCTCATTTGTTTGTTTCCTAAGAATGATTAACCAAAGCATCGCTTAGGTAATATGTGCTATTTTTCTATGAAAGCACGTTCGGCGGGCTATTCCTGTTTTTCCCCCTGGTTATTCACACCTGGCGATCATCCACCTGTCACTTCTACCCCATGTCTGCAGGTACCACTGGGCACCTGGTGGCAGTTGCACAAACTACAGAAATAGCACTTTGGCAAAATTAACCAGCGTCCAGAGAACTCACTTTGTAACCCAAGCACATGAAGTGACAACCATCACATTTCTAGTTTTATGGCTAAGGGAAAAAGAAATGGTTGCACCTGACAAGTCAATGATTCTGCCTATCATCTGTCACAGCAATCAGGGCACCCAGCAGGCATGCATGGTGTTAACTTGTCTGTTACTCACTTTGACACCTCCACAGCTTTGCCTGATGCTTAGTGCACACAAAACACACTCAAGACACTTACGTTGAATAAATGGGTTAAACAAGTCCAGCAGAGCCCCATAGAAGAGAAAATAACTGGACACTATTTGAAAGGCCTCCTGATGCCACATGGTTGCTATGTGATCGCCACTCCGCTCATTAGAAAGAGCTCTGCAATCTCGAATTCCTTTATTAACAATCATTTCTCAAGGACCCGTTGTGAAACGAATTTAGATGCAGTGCAAAAAGCCAACAAAATAAACCAAACCTCAAAGTGTCACCAAGTCAACAAAGGAGAGTGCACCCCTGCAGCTCCAAGGGCAGGCCTCACTTCTGTGCTTTCTGTGGGGACACTCCAGCCAGGCTGGCGGTGTCATCTCTGGAAGCAGTGACGTTAACTCCGAGTGAAACCAGATCATCCCAGCTAAGAAGCATCTGTACGCGTTTCTAATGGCGACTGCACCATAGGGTTTCTGAGGGCACAGAATGGACTAGACACAGCCAAGCATTCATCAACAGGAGCAGAATAAGCCAGCTCCAACATGGCAGGTGGGTCTCATTTGGCGTGAGGACAGCGGCAGACTCGTGCGGATGTCAATCAGTAATTACTCAGCTGCGGCACTTCTCACCATCACTGGAGAAGACAGAGCATCTCAGCCAGCACTTGCCGTCAGGCAGCAGATTATAACCATCAGATCCCAACCAGTCCCACTTAGAGAACGGAACCCACAGTCTGGTTGGAGCCAGACACAGACGACTGTCCGAATAGGCGTGACATCACCTAGAGCAGCCCCAAACATGTTTCCGATCTCTTTATTAGAGACAGGTAAACTCCTTTCCAATTATCACCACCCCCCTTTGATGTACTTAAAACTGCAAGTGAAATTTATCACTTGTCTCTGGGTCACTGGGGCTCTGCCAACCTGACAGAAGCCACAGGCCGGAAGGAAAAGGGACCCTTCCCACATCATTGGAGCACCGCGTGAAGACATGGTTTTCAAGAAAAAGCAGGAATAGAGGGTACAAGGGCCAGTCAGGCAAACATGTTAACAGCCATTTCTGCCCCTGCGATGTTTGCTGGCAGTTGAAAAGAATGAATGTTCATTTCTCAAGCTCCTTTGATCACAATACTCTCAAAAATCTTTGGCAGCTTCCTAGTGCCTATTTCCAAATGCCACTGTCTGGCCTTCAAGGTCCCTTGTCTGACCCCTCCTCCCTTTCCAGCTCCCTCTGCTCCTCCATGTGTGGGTCAAACTGGTCATGTCACAGCTGTTTTTTCCTGTATATATCACTCCCTCCAGGGAGAAGGCCATTTTCCCCTCTAGATGTTGAAATATTATCCCTCAAGAGCAAAGTCTCATTCCTGAGACCCCCGCCCCAAGCAGCTCAGGCAAAATTACACACCACTCCGTTCAGTTCTGTTTCCACCACTCACCTGGCACCTGTCACCTTCTACAGCGGTCACACCAAACGTGGACCACTGTCCTACTATGGGTATACCTATCGGTGATATACATGAACTAATCCTGTTCTTCATTCCCATCTCCCTCGCCCTCCCCCAGGACCCAGTGCCAGGTCTTAGAAGCAGCACTGAATGGACGACTCACCCTCCTTCCTGGTATCAGGCTCTCATAACATGCTGCGGACAGGCGACAAACTCCATTCCCAGGAGGACAGACAGATGAGACACGAGGGAAGCAGGTTGGGTGAATGTGATGGAGCAGGGGCGTCCGTGACAAACGGGACAGGCATGCCCTGCTTACTACTGGGCATGTGCTTCTCAACACCAGCATTCATTGCCAGATGGGAATGTGGACCCCATGTTGCTAGACAATTTTTTAAGAAAATCCAAAAATCTGGATTTTTAAATGAAATATTTTGATGTGAAAGGGCTATTTCCCAATGCTAATAAAAAAAAAAAATCTGTGGGGTAGCCTGGGTGGCTCAGTCGGTTGAGCATCCGACTTCAGCTCAGGCCATGATCTCGTGGTCTGTGAGTTCAAGCCCCACGTAGGGCTCTGTGCTGACAGCTCAGGGCCTGGAGCCTGCTTAGGATTCTGTGTCTCCCTCTCTCTCTGCCCCTACCCTACTCATGCTCTGTCTCTGTCTCTCTCAAAAATAAATAAACATTAAATTTTTTTTTTTTTTAATCTGTGGGTAAATAGAAGCATGTCTAGGGCTTCAGGTTTCAACGGGTCCAGTGATCTAGAACCTCTACTGATTTTCTTTCCAACTACTTATTAAGGGTGTCATCTTGCATGTCACATGGACAATAAAAGACACAGTCTTTGCCCTCAGAAAGCTTGAACCTTAGTTCTGAACACATGTCTGTGTAGTAACAGGAACAGGAAATGGCAGCATGTGTTAATAGCATGGAAACAGGACTTTAGACTTTTTGAAGTGAGAAAGGTTGTCCTGGGCCAGAGGTCACCCTGACAGGCTCCTTTCTTACTAAAAGAAGCTCTTATTAGACCCCTTCTAGCACCCAGGAAGTCTGATATCTCAGACTACAGGTGACAGAACCCATCTCTTTCATTTTCACTTCCTATTTCTTGGGCCATGGCAGCCCAAACCAATTAGAAGTGACATCAAATATTGAGAACTTACTGAATACTATGTACTAAAGCACTTTATTTCATGGATTAATGAAATATGGGCATTTGGGTCATTCAATCCTCATAGCACCTTATGAGGGAGTTATCACCATCGTCGCTTTGCCCTCAAGGGAAGACAGGAGAGGGCACTAAGTAATCTGCTCAACACAGACCACCTGGGAAGTCAGGACCTGAACCCAAGGCCACAGATACTGAGTCCTGTGGTCTTCAAACCACACTATGCTGCCTTCCGTAAAC
Source organism: Felis catus (assembly GCF_018350175.1). Classification (NCBI taxonomy): domain Eukaryota; kingdom Metazoa; phylum Chordata; class Mammalia; order Carnivora; family Felidae; genus Felis; species Felis catus. The sequence goes on from NC_058368.1 coordinate 172,340,141, forward strand.
CGAGGTGGGAAGAAGGGGAAGGAGAGTCATGTGAGAAGAGGAAGGCGCATCACCAAATGCCGTGTGAGCTGGAGGCACAGCACAGGTCTAAGAAGGAAAGTGGGGGCTGCTGGCTGCACCGTGAGCCGATACAGGTTCAGACCCAAGGGAAGTAGGGGCACTGTGGGTTTCCTTGTTCATAATATGTGTACATCTGACTTAAAACGGGTCTCTTACCATACAGAAATGGTATCACCCAGAGAAGGTGATTCAATTTGCTTGTGTCTCTGCTGGTGTAATTATTTGAACGTAAAAGGTTTTGGCATCTTCTTCCACCTTCCCCTGCCGTTCAGTATCTAACACCTAGTAGGTGCTCAGGTATTTTAAAATAAAGTATTTAATACTTAAATTCTTTTAAAAATTAAAATATATTCAAAATATTATAATAAAAAACCTCAGAGAACTCCTAGGTTTCTTGAGAGGAATTAGGAACTAAAACTGTATCCCTGCTGACCCTTTAGAAACGTACATACATGACAAAATTATTTCTGAAGAAAGCAAGTCGACAATTGGTGTAAGATTCAGGAGAGAGGTGACACTGGCTTGGGTTGGTAGGACGACACAGGTGGAGGTAAATATGGTCAGGTTTTAGTTTCTGAGCTGGGGGTGGGCTCACAAGTGTTAGTTGTTACACAGAAATAAAAGTGATGCAAGAGGGCCCTGTGTGAACCAGTAAAGAGGACGACATGAGCTATGATTGGCCCTATTCTGTGTACCCGGGGCTGAAAGTAAATAATAAACGAAACCACACAACATGTAGAACAGACGATCTGTAACACAGACTGTAGTAAAAATAAATTGCCAAGTTTCAAAGCCACCATGTGTACGGCTTATGCAAAGGATCCTTCACCTGGAGTTCACACACCTTGGTCAGGATCTGCCAAATCCCCTGAAACTTGGACACAAATTGAACACGTGTGTATTTCCTCTGGGAGGAAGGTTTGCAGCTTTCGGAATCCTGAAAGGATTCATTATCTAACACGAGTCACAAACAGGCTACGGGTTAAGCAGGGAAGCCCCAGCCTGGCAGCAGGGATTGCAACCATGGAGCACAAAGGAGTCTCAGGGCCACTGCAGGGGAAGAGGGGGAAGCTGCTGGAGACCCTCATGGATGAGATCATTACTCCCCAAAGGTGCAGACTTCCTGAAGAAAATGATAAATGGTACAGAGAAGGATGCGACAGCTTGCCAATGCTGATCCCACCCTCTCTTCTCCTCATCTGCTTTTTTATGCAGGAACAACCATTAAAACTTCCTGAACTTTCTGAGGACAGTCCTGAAACCGAAGGGAGGTATTTTCCTGGCTTCTTTCAGGTGAAGGTCATTGATTTTCAAAGATAAAGTGGACATGGATTGTAACAACATTTGTGACGATGCCCAACAGGATTTTTATATTTTAGGCAATGTATAAGGCACTAGAATAAAGACCCCTAACAGGGAAAAAGTGTACCTCCCAAGCTCGAGTGAAAAGAAATTTGCAATGACAAACTGACCCAGTGAACAAATTTTAATGTGAAATATGGGAAGTGGAGAAAGACGCTTAGGTGAAACTTAAAACCTAGCTACAGAGGAAGGAAGGAAGATAGAATAACAGGGGATTCAAACCCAATAGGAAAGAATAAAAGGGAGCTGGAATGCCATCATAAATGCATGGACTATGGGTAATAAACACCATGAACCTGAATATATGAAGGAAAGGTGATCTCATACAAATCTAGCCTTGGTGGAAGCAACAGAATAGGAAGGGGCATCTTGTTCAAAGAAAGCCATCCAGAGAAGCGCATAGGAAAGCAGCCGTGTGTCAAGATGACAACTTCACAGTGGAACCACTTGTTGTTCTAAGAATACATCACTGCCTACATGTCCACAGATCCACTCCCCACTAGAACACTGTACAAAGGAGGGGCTAACAGGGTTCCTTCCAACACTAACACTTACTGGTTCAACTTAGAGAAATGTTCTACCATCTTCAACTTCCCAGCCCACTTAAGTTTAGACGTTGGGTCTATAAAGCAGACTGAGCTGACATAGAAAGCCCCTTACTTATTTCAAATATACAGTAATGTTAGATAAAACTTAAGAAAAAAAAATCTATCCAACCTCACCAGCAAGAGGGTCAATTCCCAGAAACAAAGCAGAATTTCAAAGACAGAGCAATTAAGGGGTGTGAAGCTAGACAGCACCCCCAGAGCTATCTGGATGTGTCAGATGTGTCCAGGGGTGAGGTATGAAGACCTCTTAGCTGGCGGGGAACTAGCGCTGTCCTCCATAAACCCAGGAGAGGGAGATGACTTTTATCAGGTTCAATCTTTAAATATATTTGCATTTCTTCAACACAAACCAACTTGACCATGCAGTTGATGGGAGGCTAATTTTCTGCACTGGGTCATTGACAGGTCATCTGGAGTATGGCAGGTTGAGATCAAACATTTCAATTCTCATTTTAACCACTACACATGGGGAAAAGCTTCTGATCTATCCCTCCAAAATTCATCTTCCGTTACATATGCTCAGATCTAGAGTTAGAAATGACTGGCCCACTGCAATCTAGCGTCCCACGCCCCTCCATAAATCAAGAGCTCCAAGTCAGATGAAACTGCATCTGTGGCTCCTTGCTGGTGACTTACAAAATCCAAGAACCTATTAGCTTTTGTTTTTCTCCCCAGTTATGAGTGTTGTTAAACAAACGTCTTCTATTTCAGAGTTGATGCTTTTGACATTCTCCTTTTTTTGAACTTTTATTAAAATTTGAAAAAAAAATATTTTAACTCTATTCTGGATCATACTTCAACATTTTTAGGTGCTCCTTCACTTCAAAGTGAGTAATTTAATTACACAGGAAGGTTAGTTTAATAGAGGTTCATTAATGCCCAAGACACACATTCCTTTCTCTTTAAAAAGGGAAAGTCTTATTCTGCTAGAGGGACAGATTAAACCAACCAAGTTTTTACACTCAAGCTAATTGAGACCAGGGGAGCCAGGAATGAAGTGGTTTCCTGACGGGCCATCCAAGCAACATGCCATCAGACAGGCTACACTCACGCCAGCCAGGAAAGAGGTGACAGGGGCAAGGAATGGACTCCCCCCACCCCCCAACACACATACACCCTGTTCTCTTCATCTTTGCACTCTTTCCTGCCCAATCCTTACTGGCTGCCAACACAACCAATTAAACAGCAAACTTTTCTTGCACCAAAACAAGTTTTCCTTCTTCCCTGACCCTGTACAACCTCTATCCTCCATTACTAATATCCCCCATTTACTGAAGCTACCAAACATCTGCTGTCTGCCTTCCTTGCCTTGGACACCTCTGAACAAATTGAGATGAATAGAACTCAATGTTCAGCTCTGCAAGGGGGGGGGAGGGGGGGAAGGGGAGAGCTGGAGAAGAAATTAAAAAAATAAAGCAACCTCTATCTTCCACCTGAAAGCACAGGGAGCTTCAGGAAGAAATGACTTCTTACTTTAAAAAAAAAAAAAAGGATTCGTCTAGTCCAAGCAGCCATTTTTTCAATCAAGATTTGCCCAAATGAATTCTCCAGGACTCATAACCTACAGTGGAGAGTTCCGTCATTCAGAGTTTACCTTGAAAGGTGTTCTGCAGCCACCATCAATTTCCAATCTTTATTGACAATGTACACACAGAACTGGTCCACAGATTCATCTCTATAGTTCCTTTTTTTGGTCATGTTCACTTATTAATGGTCATTCAGATGTATCTACAGTGTCTGTGGTGGAGACACATAAACACACATGCCTTGTCCACCTGGCCGGCAGCACGACCTCATATACACCGAGTGCTGCCGTCTAAGGCTGGGGACAAAACTTAAGGCAAAGACCAGAAAACTATCCTCCTTTCCTAGAGAGATGAGACCTCAGGACTTCTGTCCCCATTGCCCCCCACCCCAAATACCCTCCATTTCCCATACCCCCAGTCCCAATTCAGACAAAAATTGGCCATTTTTGCACTTTTTCTAGTAGCATAGAAGCTCCCGACTAACTATATGGAGCCCGTGAAAGAACAGTGACTTAATATCCTTAACCCTGTTTTTCTCACCCACACCAACAATGCCTGCTCACTGCCAACTTTCAACGGGACCTTAAATGATGCCCAATCTGGAGAAATAGTATTTGTGACTGCTGGCTACTCGTAACACATATACAATTTCCTCTCTTCCTGAGCCACCAAGACAGGTGATCTTCTGGTGGCCAACCCCCTTTGCATCTGCACAGAGAAGCCCGCACTCAGGACCAGAGGCTGAGGTCCTATGTTCCAGCTGGGGCCTCACTCTTCCACGCCCATGGATCTGCCCAGGGGCTCTCAGCTGTGTGTACCTGGGGCCTGGGACAGAGATTAGCTTCTCAGGTTCCTACCTTGTCAAGGGCTGCTATTCTCCTCGCCTGGCGTGGAGTGGAGTCTTTACCAACCCAGAGGTGTGGGTGTGGTGGCGGCACAGTCCAGGGATTGGCCTTGCTGTCCGCCCGTGCAGTAGCCTTTTAATGAACTCAGTGACTCAGCAGCGTCCCCTTCCCCCCACTGGCCTCCCACCTCACTCCACTCAATTGCAGTGATGCCCATGTGACAGCGCGTTGTCTCCACCGAGACTAATCCCATATCAATAAGAGCTTTCAGCACGACCCAGACCAGATTACTCTGTCTCACAACCACTTTGCTGACCTTCCCCGGGGGCCAGAGAATACTCCCCCAGCGCGTACTATTTACAGAAGAGTCGACATAAGCCGGATCGCTTGGTGTGATGATTTCACTTCCAAAGTTTGTGGCTTTAACAAAGCAACTCGGCAACCAATATTCAACCACACAACCAGGCACTGTGCAAGCCACCAGGATGAGAAAACTACGTCGGGTTTCACACAGAGGCAGTGATAAAAATCATTCTTGGGCTCCATAAAAGAGTACATACATCACCACTACCACCAGATCAAAAGATTACGTAATAAAAGCTGCATATGAAATGGCAGGTTAAGAGGGGCTCAAAACCACCAGATGTCTGGGCTTTGCTATTAGATTTCTTTGACAATAGACCCAAGGCAAGGCAACATGGCATTTTATTCTCAGATTAATCTAGACTAAGTACGATGCATTTTTGTTAAAGAATGCTAAAACAATTACTAAGATTTTTCATATCCAAACTAGTCTAAAGCACTCCTTAACCAGAGGTAAATGAAACTAACCTTGAGAGAAAGTGCCAGGGAACCAAACTGAGTACAGATCAATCTTCTCTACTTTCTCATCTTTCTCCAGCAATTTTTATCCTGTTCTTAAAATGTGATGGCTGGCACAGGGGAACACTGGTCTCTCTCCACAGCCTTTTTGAGCAGATAAGATAAATAAGAGGGATGAGTACACAGCCTACAAACTGTCAGGGAGATCTCTGGGTGTTCCCAGAGAACCATTAACATACATGCCTGGAGAGGCAGTCTTGAGATTTTGTAAGAACAGTTTAATCAGCATTACGCTTAAGAACAAGAATGTGAGGCCATATATAAAGTCGTCACAAAGGATTTTTCCAGCACTCAATGTTAAGTTACGAAGCCGGCTTGGCAGATGAAGCTCTTTGCACACAGAGCTCTCTCCCTCAAAAAAGCTCTACTTATTGATCTTGAACACAAACGTTTTTAGCTCTAAAACTGTGATGATAGCAATTCAAAATTCAACCTCTTTTCCTCAGAAATACACAAAGATTAAAAAAAAAATGCACCAAATAAAAATTTACTTTGACTATTGAAATACCTGAAGCTTATATTCCAGCCTCTATTCCAACCAGTGGGGCGGCTCTGAGGGGTGCTGGGGCAAACACTACAGAGGAGAAAGCCTGGGGGGAGAGCCGCTCTCTCCAGGCAGGAAAACAGAAGGGGAGAGCAGAGATGCCAAGAAACCAGGAGAAATTAAGGGGAGATTCATTCCAAAGGGGTTTGCTTTCTGTCTGACAATTACTACCAGAAGGGAAGCTAATTCCAACGACTTTCTGATCACAATGCCTTCTGCACTTTGTCAGATATTAGACCTCGGATTCAAGGTGGATTAATTTGGAAACTTAAACTGAATCCATTTTGAAGTCTTAATTTTATATGCACCAACAGATAAATGCGAACAGGTAATGGTAGATCCACAAATACTTAGTGGGAAAGTGGAAATGTCCCTAACTTTCCCCTAAACACATGACAAGGCTGACACAGGCAGACGAAGCTGACACAGGCAGACGAGGCTGACACAGGCAGTCGGGGGCTGGCGTATGGTTTTACAGACAAAGCAGCAGGGGTTTCCATCACAAGGTTGCTGCTCACTGTTGGTTAAGGAGGCAGGCAATCCAAGTGCCGATCTTGGTCTTTTTCCTTCTTTCTCCTTTCTCCTGACTCCTGCCTCACTAGCATTTTCCTCAACGAGTCCCTAAAACATGATGTGTTTTATGCTGGCGAGATGGAGGCGCTGCCTGAAGCTTTTACATTAAGTGCTGAAATGGAAATCAACTGATAGAGTGCAAAGAGTCAGAAGAGGGGGGTTGGAGACAGAAGAGTCAACAGCCACAGGCTTGTGCGCAAGGAGTGTGACTTTTGAGACTTCATTTCCTCAGCTATAATGAGGACATTACCTGCCCTGCTTGCTTCCTTCATGGGACTGACCTGGAGCCTCTATGGGTCAAGTCCACGAACATGGCTTTGTATCATCGAGAAAGGGCCTCAACAGGATAAAGGAGACAAAGCCTGAGACCCAGCTTGCCATGTCCCTTGTGCACTTTTCTTCCCGTTTAGGCCATTTGTAAAGCGTGGATTGTCATTCCTGCTCTGTGTACCTGCCAGTGTCAACATGGAGCTTGAACAATGCACTTGAAAATGAATGTTACAAAACAAGATACTATCACAGGGCACATTCTTATCAGTCCTAAAAACTCTACGTTTTTAAAATATAAGTAAATAGTTCTAAGATTGAAATAAAGTCTTAAAGAATATTTTTATATTGTACTCCAAGGGGAAAAAATGCACTTGCTTTAAATAAGGGAAATCTAATAGTTTCAAATTGATGGATTAAGGGGGTGAGGGGTGGGGGTGGGGAATAAAACATTCTCCCAAGTACGACTACTGCATTAGAACTAAAGGTGTGAAGAGAAGCTCAGTTGACGTGGTGCACAGACCAGCTGTGGAACCCAGCACTGTTCTACAAGACATTTGAAGGATACACAGGGATCCTGCTGTCCCGGCCTGTGAGGTTCTATCCAGCCGTTTTGCCAGCAGGGAGAAAGGCCAGATGCAGCACACAGACACCGTGCGCTGGCACCCAGCACAAACAACCACACAACTGGAGAACTCATTCAGTCCTGCAGGACTGCCCTAGACCCTCAAGTTTAGAATGACGGATATCACTGGAGCCTGGACTCATTCAGTTCGAGCATCTCGTTTTACAGATCGGGCAACTGAGGCTTGGCAGCACAATGAAGGCACTTCCTTGGGAAAGGTAGCATCCCAGCTCCACTGAGCACCCTCCCCATCCGCTCCACTAACCTGGGATGCTTATTGTCACCTAGCTGTAACTGTACTGTTTGCCCACTTGCCAATATGTGTATACACACCAAAAGACCTTAAATTATCTTAAGGCATTTTCTCCTCCCAGCTTGATCAAAATCTTTGTTCCCTTATCCTTTCCTTAATTATTTTCTAAATATTTAAATATTTCAGCTGCGTTGGGGGCCTCGATGGCTCAGTCAGCTAAGCGTCCAACTTCTGCTTGGGTTATGGTATCACAGCTTGTGGGTTTGAGCCCTGCACTGACCCATGTACTAACAGCTTGGAGCCTGGAGCCCGCTTCAAATTCTGTGTCTCCCCCTCTCTCTGTCCCTTCCCCACTCACGTGGGCTCTCTCTCTCTCTCTCAAAAATAAATAAACATTAAAAAATTTAAAAATATACTTCAGGTGCTTTCAGGAGCCCTAGAGCCTTGAATAGTTTTGAACTTATAAAATAGGTAAATTAGGTAATTAGTCTATGAATCCTTCCTATATAGCTCCTTGTGGTTTCCATAACTTTTTTCCTTTTTTTTCTCTTTTTAAAAAATATTTATTTTTAACTTATTTTTGAGAGGGGGAGAGAGGCAGAGAGAGAAGGGAGAAAGAGAATCCCAAGCAGGCTCTGAGCACAAAGCCCAACATGGGGCTTGAACCCATAAACTGTGAGATCATGACCCGAGCCAAAATCAAGAGTCAGATGCTTAACCAACTGAGCCACCCCGGTGCCCCTCCATAAGCTTTTTTCTCACCTGACCCTCACAATAGCTCTGTGATGTAGGCAGGGCAAGGATTATTTCCCTAATTTATGTGGTGCTCTAGAGAGGTCAAATCATTTATCTGGTACCAGAACCAGAGTTAGACCCAGGTCCTCCAACCAAAACCTTGGCCTTTCTTTCTCCATTCATCCACATTGGGAGCCTATTATACACCAGGCACAGCGGGACAAAGGTGGACAAAACAGAGCTCAGGTTTTCAGGGAGCTGGCATCTACTGGACACACACAGAAGTTACAAACACATGGCTTCGGGGGCTAGAAGCTTTGGGGTCAGACTCACATTTGAAACCAGACTCCAATATTTACCAGTTATGTCAACATGGCAAGCCATGAGCAAGTATCTTTAAACTGAGGTTTCCTCCTCTCATAGGACCTGCCTCCAGGATCACAGGAGCTAACAGATGAGAGATATTTAGCACAGGGCCCAGTTCACAGTAAAGCATCAGGTACACTCTGTTTTAATTAACATTAGCATAGTACAACATACAAAGGTCATTATTGGAGCAGGGCCCAAGGACACCCATACTTGATTTGGGAGACAGGGCTTCTGGAGGAAATGAATCTTAGAGAATGGCTCTAATGAAAGGGTTGTCATATAAAAGGATCTTCTTTTCATCTGTCCATCCATGTAGCTATCCTGTGCCTACTCTGAGCACAGCGCTTTACAAAATGATTCTCAGCAGGGCTCCCTTGAACAAGCGTTTTCCTAGAATACTTAAAATATGAGCTCATTTATAAGAGTTATACTCACAACTTTTCAGAGTTACACCTACTGGGTGAAATGAGGCATAGCTGCATGGTAATAGCTTAAGAGATAGACACCTATAAAAAGAACCTCAACGAAAGACTTGTGTTAGCAATACAAAAAAAATGCTTCCCCCCACCCCCAAGGCTCGACATTAGAGTGGCCTGCTGAAAGAGGACCTTACTCTCATAGCAGAGGTGGAGCCTGAGAAGTTTGAGAGTTCAGTCATGTTTGAACCTCACCTTCCATTTGAAGGAAGAGATTTTACCTGGCTAAATGCTTACACATAGGCAATATTTGCTTACCAAAGGTAACGTAGATAATAATCCCACAGTTTCCACTTCGTGCTATGATTTCAACTTCCTCCCCATTTATACATTTCAACTCACCTGCTCCTGGTATCTAAAGAAGCTAACGTGGATGTAGTAAAGATAAGGACAAAATGGGCTAGCCTATGAATTGTTTTTTAAGAAAAAAGTTCTGCTACTAAAGATATAAGAAAGTCACAAAGTATGATAATTCGTAAGCTGGATAATTCAAATTCATAATAAATCAATCCTTTGCATGGCCAACTTTAGGAGAAGGAAGTTGGCATCTATCTGTGCTTTAACCCAATGGACAAGATTAACTTCTTTCTACAAAGTTCCTAAATCTTATGCAGAAGAAAAACTACCAACTTTCAAGAATACCCAGAAGCTATTTATAGCTGCCTCCCAGATGGCTCTCATCTGTCTCAGGCTGCAGCCCTGTAAAAAAAATGAGGGACCAAATCCTTTGGATAATGATCTTTGTAACTTTCTTCAACCTGATGCTTTGAGATGGGAGATTTTCCTTCTACTCTGAAATGAGGTGAAAGAACTGAAGAAGAAAAAAAAAGACCCACAAGTTTTTAACCATAACAAATATAATTGCCGTGAAGAAGCTAACACTTGCTTTTAAGTGTACCAGAAACGGAGACAAAGAGGAAGAAGTCACAGAAATTTTAGCAAACAACAGTACCACATTAAAAAGTAAAAACACCCGTTTCTTAAAAAAAATTAAAGAACTGAATCTTTTAAGTTTTTTTTTTTTTTTTTAGTGTTTATTTATTTTTGAAGGAGACAGAGTGCAAGGTGGGAAGGAGCAGTGAGGGAGGGAGACACAGAATCCAAAGCAGGCTCCAGGCTCCAAGCTGTCAGCACAGAGCCCGACGCGGGGCTCTAACTCACAAACCATGAGATCATGACTTGAGCCGAAGTCGGATGCTTAACCAACTGAGCCACCCAGGCGCCCCAAAAGATTCAGTTCTTTACAGATACATCTCTTGCCTGAAGAATTATAGAGGTCCCTACTGTATTACCCAAACACAATGTCACCAACAACATGGCCACAAAAATGCTGGCCTGTGTTTCTTAATGCTCTAATGTATTACAAACTCACCATAAAATTCAGAGGCCTAAAACTGAGGTCAGATTCTGAAGTCATTCTGTGAGGGGTTAAGGGATGTGGTGTACATCCATATCCTATAGTGATCTAATTTTATCCAAGAGCAGATCCTAAAATACTTCAAGAAGTGAATACGATTGCCTCTTAAGTTACTTCCTCTAAATATCATCTCTTATAACTAGGGTTTTTAAAGAAGCTGTATATCCAACAGAATAAGATTATATTCTGTATCAAGGGTCTGGGTTTTCCTGACAGGTTCTTACATCTCAAGATTGATGTTTTAAGTAATTCATTAACTCATGCATACAGAACTTACTCAGATTTTAGGGAATACTTGACATGTTTACCTGAAGTCGTAAAGAACAAACTTATTAAAATGCTTTAGAAGTAGAGAAAGTAAGGCTTCAGAAATTATTTTCATTCCCAAAATGTTATTGTTCCCAACTGTCATATATCAACGGTTCCCAATCAGCCATGCTCTGCTTAAGCAATGCAAGAAAACACCAGACTGTGCCTAAGGCAATTCCACTGGGTTCCTCCAAACAGAGCCCATAAAGACTACAAAGGAAATAGAAGGATGACAGAATGTACAGTTACTTTAGACCTATCCTGATTTCCTTTAGGCTTTGGATACATGACTACCTTTATGGCTGCAATAATTTTATTATAAAGGCCCAGTACAGAAATTTCTTCTGGGAAAAAGTTTTATATTAAGTTGTCAAGCAAAAAGCAAGGTATGTTTTTTTCTCATTCAAGGCCACCACTGCACTCAGAACAGGAAAGGAGCTGCTTTCAAACATTAGACCATAGCCCCTGGTGTCTGTTCATCTACTAACACTCTCCTTCCATGGCTTTTCCTATAAGGAATCATCTACTTCCTGGGATATCATGTTTTGGTTAAGTTCCACATTCATCTTACCTATTGTCCAGGGGGGTGGGAGGGAACACCAAATCTGGCGCGCGCGCGCACACACACACACACACACACACACACACACACACACACAAAAGTGGAAGTAGAGAGAAGTAGATAATGTTTTTGTTAAATTTGTAAATGAATGTGTCTACAGGCTATTTCATTTTTGCTTATAAAAATGGTGTCCATACTTATAGCCATTTTTGTCAACAGTGATCAGATTTGTAAGATTTAATGCCAATAGCATTTTTCACAGAACTAGAACAAACAATCCCAAGATTTATATGGTACCATAAAAGACCCCAAATAGCCAAAGCAATCTTGAAAAAGAGGAACAACACTGGAGGTCTCACAATCCCTGATTTCAAGATCTACTACAAAGTTGTAGTAATCAAAGCAGTATGGTCCTGGCATTTTAAAAAAAAAAAAAGGCACAAAAGTTCACAAAGACCAGAAAACCCAGAAGTAAACCCTCAACTATATGGTCAATTAATCTTTGACAGAGGAGGAATGAATATACAGTGAGAAAAAGACAGTCTCTTCAACAAATGGTGTTGGGAAAACTGGACAACAACATGCAAAAGAATGAGACTGGACCACTTTCTTACACCATACACAAAAAAACCCTCAAAATGGATTATGGACATAACTGAGACATGAAACCATAATAATCCAAGAGGAGAGCACAAGCAGTAATTTCTCTGACTTCAGCTGTAGCAACCTTTTTCTACATAGGTCTCCTGAGGCGAGGGAAATAAAAGCAAAACTAAACTACTGGGACTACATGAAAAATAAGCTTCTGCACAGCAAAGGAAATAACAAAATTAAAAGAGAACCAACTGAATGGGAAAATGACATATCTGATAAAGGGTTAGTACCCAAAATATATAAAGAACTTACAAAACTCAACACCCAAAAAACAAACAATCCAATTAAATAATGGGCAGAAGACATGAACAGACATTTCTCTGAAGTTGACATCCAGATGGCCAACAGACACATGAAAAAACGCTCAATATCACTCACCATCAGGAAAATGCAAATCAAAGCCACAATGAGACACCACCTCACACATGTCAGAATGGCTAAAATCAAAAACACAATAAACAACAAGTGTTGGTGAGGATATGGAGTGAAAAGAACCCTCGTGCACTGTTAGTGGGAATGCAAACTGGTGCAGCCATTGTGGAAAACAGGGAGGTTCCTCAAAAAATTAAAAATAGAATTACTGTAGGGCACCTGCGTGGCTCAGTTGAGCGTCCAACTTCGGCTCAGGTCATGATTTTGTGGTTTGTGAGTTCAAATCCCCATCAGGCTCTCTGTTGTCAGTGCAGAGCCTGCTTTGGATCCTCTGCCCCCCTCTGCCTGCCCCTACCTGCCTCTCACACACATACTCTCTCAAAAATAAATAAACATTAAAAAAAAAAAAAAGAATTACCATACAACCCAGTAATCACAACAAATACAAAACCGAGAATTCAAAAGGATACATGCACCCCTATGTTTATAGCAGCATTATTTACAATAGCCAAGATATGGAAGCAGCTCAAGTGTTCATCAATAGATGAATGGATAAAGATGTGGCGTGTGTGTACACACACACACACACACACACACACACACACAATTCAGCCACAAAAAAAGAATGAAATCTTGCCATTTGCAACAGCATGGATGATCTAGAGAGTATAATGCTAAGTGAGATAAGTCAGAGACAAATACAGTATGATCTCACTCATGTGTGGAACTGAAGGAACAAAACAAGCAAAAGGAAAAATGAGGGGAGACAAACCAAGAAACCAACACTTAACTATAGAGAACAAACTGGTGGTTACCAGAGGGGAGGTGGGTGGGGGGATGGGTAAAAGAGGTGACAGGGTTTAAAGAGTGCACTTGTCAAGATGAGCACTGGGTGAGGTATGGAATTGTTGAATCAGCATATCGTACACCAGCAACTAAACACTGTATGTTAACTATGCTGGAATTAAAATAAAAAACTTAAAAGATTTGTAAGATACACTCTCTGACTTACAGGACATATGGTTGAGTGGTTTTTTTTTCTTTTTATTGTAGCACCACAACTAGATGTCACCTATTACATTTAGTAGGCTCTTGTAGCACATATTTTGACATTAACAGAGGGATAAATTAGGGCAAGGAATGTGGTGACAAAGCTGTGGCTGTAAAGAGTGAAGTGTTAAGCCCTCAACAGTACAACAGGACATTTTTCTGCCCAGACAAGTGACTCTGACCAGGAACTAGAGGGCATCTAAATATACCTTTCCATAATTTGTCCATATCCTCCCTTCCTGCTCCCCAATTCTCCCTCTTAAATATTCATCCAGCACCTATTGGCACTTGGTGCTCTGTTAAATCCGGGTGGGAGTAGTTTAGAAAACGCGTATGAAGCCCTCATCATAAACTTCTATTTTAGTCTGGAATGCAAGGAATATAATAAGACTAACACACACCCCCACTCAACACACACATAAAATCTACACTGACTATGAGCCAGCCAGTGTATCTGATGAATGTATGTCCCTAGACTCAATGTGGCTGGGATTCAGAAGGAGATTGGCAAGTAGGAAGACAAGTGTGGTGAGGAATCCGAAGGTGGAATTTGCAGAGGTGAAAGCAAACAGGATGTGTGGGGGCACAGGAACATAAATACACAGGCAAAAAGAAAGATCTGACCTGAGTGAACACAGTAAGGAGGAGAAACCAAGGTTTACTGGTACTACGGAAGTTCCATAAAGGACGAAATTAATCTCCAGTGAACATAGAGCTATAGGAACAATAATTTAGCACAGACCATAGGATAGGGATGTGTTCATTTTAATCTACCCCTTAGGCACCAGGATCCACCCCAACCAGGCACACATACTCCCAATATTCCAGAAATGTGCGGCTAGCGTTGGCAAGCTAGCCTCACACCAGAGGCAGCTACTTCACCTCTCTCCAGACCCTGAAGCCTTTGTAAATTAGCTCAGTGGAGGTCAGAAAACATTTCTCATTGGTGAAAGTAGTGGTGTTTGAGAGATGTAGGTGGACTAGAAGTGTGGTAAGGCACTCTACCCAAGGACAGACAAGATAGGGGAATCTAACAAGCCCAACCTTACCCTGTGTAATGGTGCCCACCTCTAGATTCACGAACAATCCTGCATATAGCCACTGGCTTGGAGGCTTCTCATCATCAGATCCTGACTAGGTTGGCAGAATTTTGCCCCCAGAAATGTCACATTTGCTTCACAGTAACTTCTCACATACGGTATTGACAGGACATCTGAAAGTTGAGAGAACAGGCTCAGTGGCTGTTTCATGCCTACTTAGTTAGCCAATCAGCGTCTGCATATGCAGCAGGGTGGATAGGAGTCCAGTCTCACACTGGGAACATGACAGAAGAGTAAGACTTCTATCCCTCATCTACCTTGACTGCTGAAGGTTAGTGATGGCCACCCCAAACCCCACTCAATCAAACATAACCAAACTAGCTGAGAGGTCAGTTTGCAGCACACGTGAATGAAGACGTTTTATTAGAAACTAACAAATCATAAAAACTAACATTTTTTAAAGTTTATTTACTTATTTTGAGAGAGAGAGCAGGCAAAGGAGAGAAGGGAGAGAATCCCAAGTAGGCTCTACACTGCTATTATAGAGCCCGACGCAGGGCTTGAACTCACAATCTGTGAGATCGTGACCTGAGCCGAAATCGAGTTAAATCCTTAACTGAATGAGACACCGAGGTACCCCTAAAAGTTAACATTTTTTAAATCATGAAAAATGAGAGTAGTTATGTGTGACACATGCCTGAAAAATGGATACTGCAAACTAAAATGGATTTTCCTTAAAATCAGAACCTAAACATGAAAAATAAAACGCTCTAAATTTTAAACTCATTCATGGTTTCTCCAAGAGAACGTCCCTAAATGCTGTAAGATTCCAAATGATTCCAAGAAGAATACTTATTTGCAGTTTAGTATAGTGCATTTTGCTAACATCTGACATTTTATTTTAATGTTTGTTTATCTTTAAGAGACAGACACAGACTGCGAGCAAGAGAGGAGGGGCAGAGAGAGGGAGACACAGAATCTGATGCAGGCTCCAGGCTCTGAGCTGTCAGCATAGAGCCCGATGTGGGGCTCGAACTCACAGAAGCCATGATATCATGACCTGAGCTGAAGTCGTCCACTCAACTGACTGAGCCACCAAGGAACCCCTTGCTAACATCTGGCATTTAAAAACCAGTGGGTCAGGGCACCTGGGTGGCTCGTCAGTTAAGCATCCAACTTCGGCTCAGGTCATGATCTTGCAGTGAGTCAGAGCCCCACATTGGGCTCTGTGCTAACAGCTCAGAGCCTGGAGCCTGCTTCAGATTCTGTGTCTCCTCCTCTCTCTGCCCCTCTCATGCTCATGCTCTGTCTCTGTCTCTCAATGATAAATAAACATTAAAAAAAATTAAAAATAAAATTAAAAGCCAGTGGGTATTTGATAACACTCTACTAGATCTCTCAATAAGAATACATCAGCAAATAAAATTATGTTGGTACATAAATTATATACA
Organism: Felis catus; assembly: GCF_018350175.1. Classification (NCBI taxonomy): domain Eukaryota; kingdom Metazoa; phylum Chordata; class Mammalia; order Carnivora; family Felidae; genus Felis; species Felis catus. The sequence goes on from NC_058368.1 coordinate 172,356,121, forward strand.
TAACCAATCTTTACCAATTCATTATACACACACACACACACGTATTTATATTTATATGGCCGGGGGCGGGGGGACTAACAATACATACATATCCAGTGCTAAAAGGCAGGAAAAGCCAGACCCCTCTCTTTGCCGAGCAGCATGGTACACATTTCCTTCTCACTAAAGTTAAATCCCTAGATATTTTCAGCATGAATGTTGGTTGCTGACAGCCACAATCAGACAGAGCTCTATGACCTGACTCCTCCACAGGGAAGGCCAGAGACAAGCCTTCATACCATTCTTGGAAAGTACTTTGACTGCCTCATCTTTTAGCCTCATCTTTTAAAACCAAAAGAATCCCACACCGCAGACAGCTTTGCTGTGTTTGCTTGCAGTTGTTATACTTACACAACAAAATGTAAGCCTCAAAATATAACCATCTTTTTTTTTTTTTCTTAACTTTGCCAATATTCAAACACAAAATCTCTACCGGTTCGGGAAACATTTATCACCACCTGCAATTTCATTCTCAATTCCCAGCCCCTTACTCTGAAAAACTGTTCCTACTGGTCATGCACCAACACACACTGAATGCCAAGGCACAGAATCCCAGGCACAGAGCACAAAACTGGACAGAATGCAGTTCCTGCCTGCATGGCGCTGGGAGGGAGACCTTCTCATACTCTCCAGATTGCACAGTTTCTACTGTGTCAGTCTACTCTGTTGCTTCAAGAAAAAGCAAAAACAAAACCCACCTTGCTCCAAAGCTTTACCCTCCTCCTTGCTGCTGCTTCCCTTTCCCGCTCAATTCTGGTTTCTCTTTACCTTTGATTTACACTAATCTTTTTCATCTTTAATTCCTCCCACTCTTCTGTTTGTCGTGTTCCTTCTTCCTTCTGAAGTGTACTTGTTTTTCTGCATTTTATTTTTAATTTTTTTAAATGTTTGACAGACAGAGAGAGAGCACGAGCAGCGAGGGGCAGACAGAGGAAGACACAGAATCTGAAGCAGGCTCTAGGCTCTGAGTTGTCAGCACAGAGCTCGATGTTGGGCTCGAACCCACGAACGAGGAGATCATGCCCTGAGCTGAAGTCGGACACTTAACCAACTGAGCCACCCAAGAGTCCCAAGTTTTTCTGCATTTTAGAATTGTACTCCGCAAGTCTTGTTTTCCAGTGAAAAGGTTCCTTGACCTGTATTTTAGAATAACCTAACCAAAATTGTTTTCTGTAAGATTGCAGTAACTGATTGCTGCTCTCGTGTGCCGTGTCATCACTATTCCTATTTGCCACTTTATCCTGGGGTCTCTGTTCCTTACTGACCACCCCACACCTCCCTAATCTTCTGCTGAGGAAGCAAACTCATGGAACTAGGAATAAATATGCAAAAAATCAGAGTCCTTGGGAGCTAGGGTTTAGCTAGTTGTTAAGATAGGCCATGAGGCATTCAAATAGTCAACAGATTGTGAGCATGGCCCTAAGAGTTACACAGTGCCACGGAGGCTCGGAAGGGACAATGAACAAAATCTGTTAAATCTCATTCCAGAAGCCGTGTGACAAGTAAAGCATGATGGCCACAATATCCATAGCTTTTCAGAAATGCTCATAACCACCATAACCCTTCAGGCAGTGCACAGCAAGCAGGGTCCTAACAGAAAGATGTAGTCATAAGGAGAACACTAATGTCAACTGAAGCACGTGCAGACCCTTAACGAAGGAGGCCAGTCTAGCTACACCAACAGGCTGCCCATGGTGTTGATGGTCTTGTCAAAGGGTGTCTGGTAAGAGAGAGAGGCAGGCTGAAGGTCCTTCCCAGTGCACAGAGAGAGGGTGGCTGGCAACAGTTACCAGGCTTACACGTTTCAGAAGCCGCTGGACAAAAAAAGTAAGGTCAATTTCTAATTCCAGACACGTGCTGTCTTTCACACACACTCACAGTGGACCGGCCACTTCCTTTTGTTACCCTTGTCACTCAGTATTCTGCATTTCCCTCCCCAGAAGCTACTCTGTCCGGAAGAGGGCACACCAGCTAATCCCCAAGTCCTGCTGAGCACTAAAGCGTTTCCCCACAGGGTGCATCATTCATTTGCTTGCCACTTCCTAAATCCTCCTCAGGCACAAGACACAGCACAAGAGGACTCAGGCAGCCAAGTCAGAATTTGTTGGATTGGCAATTTTTGCAGAGGTATTGTCTCTCTGCGTCTCTCCTCCCACCCTGTCTCCATATTCTAGACTTTGAATACAAGGCCATGCACCATGGTGTGAATGCACAAAGGCTCAAAGCCACACACCAAGCAGCTCTGAAAAGTGCCCTGGGTTGTGGCCAAGGCCTGACATGCCCCCTGTTCATTCCCTTGAGCCTGCTTTCAAAGCCCACAAAAGGCACCGGTGTGGAGGATGGGTAGACACCACCCCATGCTCAATCCTGTGTGCTCATGGGTCCCTTCTTGTCAGCCACACCCACAGATCTTTCCATTCAACCCATGGCCATAAACTGAGGCCACCTTGCATGTTCATGTTGCTCTCTTATGCTGGGTTCAGTGGATGCAACGTTGAATCCCTGAGAAGCTTTCAGTCCAAGTGGAGAATCTCAAAAGTAAACACTTAAAATACAAGGTGACATGTGCTAGGATAAAGACACACATGAGATCCAGTAGCAAGCCAGGTCTGTACCTTGACTCCTCCCACTTTGTCAGTCCCTCGACCTGTGTTATCAACTCCAGCCCCTAAATTCTGAGGAATTTCTACGTCCCCACTCAACACTCACTCAGTTCATCAGCCTCTCCCTCCAGGATCACTTCAGTCTGCTGACAGTTCTTTCTGCTTCTGTTCTCACCTCCACATGGCAGCCAGGCACATCTTTCAGACCTCTACTTCAATGCAGTGCCCTGCCCCCAATCCTTAAAAATATCAGTCAGTGGTTCCTCATTACCATCAGGATAAAGTCCATAGCACAATGCCATGTAATAAACCCCTCTTGCCTTTCCACATCCCCCTGGCATCTGGTTTAGCCATACTGAAACACCAGTGGTACTCCCCAATCACCATGCTCAACACCGCCCCTGTGACTTGGCACACAAACCCTTCCCAGCACACAATCCCCACCTCCCCTCACATCCACACCCTTTACTTGGCTAGCTGCACCCAGGCTTTTGAAGTTTGAGTTTGGATATTTCCTCTGTGCTGCTCCTTTAAGCTCCTGGTATAAAACCTATACCTGTATCACAAATGCTTGGTAGCATAACTCTTTCCTCTATCAGATGTCAGGCAACCCAAGGGGACTAGAACAGAACCTCCCATGGTCTCTTGATATCTGTTACAAGTAAAAAAAAAATCACAGACCAGGAACTAGGACTTGGTTGCCTTTGTATCTTTGTCCTTAGATTTTGGTTTTTTTAATGTTTTTATTTATTTTTGAGACAGAGAGAGACAGAGCATGAGCAGGGGAGGGGCAGAGAGAGAGGGAGACACAGAATACGAAGCAGGCTCCAGGCTCTGAGCAGTCAGCAAGCACAGAGCCCGATGCAGGGCTCGAACTCACAGACTGTGAGATCATGACCTGAGCTGAAATCGCTTAACCAACTGAGCCACCCAGGCGCCCCAGCATCTTTGTCCTTAGCATAGTGCCTGACAGAAGCAGGTGACCATTTATGGAATGGACAAACTCTGTCTGGAGACTTCAGTGGAAGGCTGTAAACAGGAAGAGATCGTCTGAGTCTTGAAAGAAAGAAAATGGTTCACCCAAGGTTTGGGAAGACCCAGTTATGATTATGGTTTTGGTGGCTGTCATTCTAGGAGATCCTCATATTAAAACAAAGGCAAAGCCTAACTTCCCATTAACCTTGTGCTCCCACATCAATCATGGCTGCCAGAAATGGGCCCTGTCTTCCCCAGTACAAGACAAAGCACTTCATTTTGGTACACCCTAAAAGATGACTAAGCTGAATTACTAGACTAATTTTTATTCGTACAACTGACCTGTGGACAACTATAACTCAACGACTGTAACTCAAATGATAGAGCTGGTTTGTTACATTATTACTTATGTTCAGAGGTAAGAATATAGTGTGAAATGCATCACAAATATTCTTACATCAAATGAGATGTTACTAAAATCAACTCAAAGCAACAAATAAATGGATACCTTTAAGCTTAAGCCTCACCAAACCTCTGGCCATATTCAAAAATCTTTCCTGTGCCCTGCGGACAATACATATCCTCAGATTTTTTTTTTTTAACATTTATTTATTTATTGGGTGGGGAGGGGCAGAGCGACAGAGAAAGCGAATCCCAAGCAGGCTCCATCCTGTCAGCACAGAGCCCAATGTGGGGCTTGAAACCACAAACCATGAAATCATGACCTGAACTGAAATTAAGTCACATGCTCAAGTGACTGAGCCACCCAGACACCCCAATCCTCACATTTTTAGTAAGAGATCAAAACTTTCTTCATTAATTACCTGAATATTTTTGGACACTAAGTACCAGCACTTCCATTCTCCCCCCCCACCCCCCCCCACCCCCACAACAAAGAAATAAATGAAATAAAACCAAAAACAATAGAATGCCTGCTGGGCCCAAGACAGGTGGCCAGCATTACAAATCAATTTAAAAGTAAGACTAAGCTTTCACACAGGCTATTTTTTTCTTTAGAATAAAACATCAAGTATTTTATACATAATTCAGTTAGAACTTGACTTATACTCCTACCAAATTCTCTCCCTCCACTATCATATTGCCTCAATTACTTAACTATAGGCTAAACAGAAACCATAGTTTAGTCATTTGACAAACACTTACTAAATGCGTAAAATAGGCTAGGTAGGGGCTAGAATAACCACACTCCTCTCTCAAAGTAGCCACCGATTTCTTTGTTGTTCAGTCAAAACTGTTACTTTTCAGTCATACCTTGTTTGGTAACAAGCCTCTCTCCTTCCTCTATTCCAGGGGTCAGGAAACTACAGCCCATAAGCAAGATCTGGCCTGCTGCCTATTTTTATAAATAAACTTTTATTGGAACACAGCCATGCCCATTCACTGACACGGAGAGGATGTGCTTTTGCTGTTTTAAGGGCAAAGTTAAGTAGTTGTGACAGAGGGCATATGGCCCACAACACCTCTAATATTTTCCAACTGGCCCTTACAGAAAAAGTTTGTCAAGCCCTGCTGTATCTATTATAACTTTTCCTTTTTGTTTCCTCCCTACCTTAGTGACTGTGTCTTCACAGGCTTTTGTCATTCTGTGGCCCAGTGAAAGTGTAAGCTGGTGTCCCCAGGATCTGTCCGTCTTTCCACCTGACACATTCTCCCTCCATCCCTCCATCATAGTTCCCACAGCACCCAAACATCCCTCCATCACAAACCTGGAGGGTAATTCTCCGTGAGACTGTCTTCCCCAGCAGACTAGGCTCCTTGAGGACGGGGCCCATGTGTTACAGCCATAATTCAGCATACTACAAGGCACACAGTAGCCATTCAAAAAATGTCAACGAGACAGACAAGTGTTTACAAGGATAAATATATTTAAAAGCTCTGAAGGGGTACCTGGGTGGCTCAGTTGGTTGGACATCCCACTCTTGATTTCAGCTCAGGTCACGATCTCACGATTTGTGAAATCAAGCCCCACATCAGGCTCTGTGCTCACCCTGCAGAGCCTGCTTGGGATTCTCCCTTCCTCTCTCCCTCCCTCCCTCCCTCTCTCTCTCTCTCTCTCTCTCTCTCTCTCTGTCCTCCCCTACTCTCTCTCTCTCTCTCTCTCTCTCAAAATCAATAAGAAAAAATAAGCCTCTGAAAAAAATTCAGCCATAGTCCCCCGGGAAAAACACAATAGTTGTTCAATTCACAAAATTTTTATTCTTTTGTGTTATCAGTTCTGATGTGTCTATAGACAACACAGGTGGGTGACAAAGTGGAACCCCTACTAGAAGGTTTCTCTTTGAGATAAGGGTTGAAAGCCTACGTTTGCCATCTACTAGCTGTAGAATTTCAGTTAAGGTGTCCACCCTCGGACCTTCAGTTGCCTCATCCAAAAAATGAAGATAATTAGATAGTAGGTGGTTGTGAAACCAAGAATATGTGTCAAATGCCCACCACCTTGTCAAGCAATTTCAGTGCTTAATCAACAGGGGCTATTATTTTTATGGACAAGTTCTTCTGCTTTAAGGCTCCAAGTACACTGGCAATGAACATGGCTAGAATTATCGTTATCTGTGTGTCCCAGCAGCACACTTCAGCTTTTCATAGCAGGAGCCCAGGTTCAGGTGGTTGGTTCATATTTAACATATGACAAGCATTTGGGTCTTAGAGCAATAAAATAAAATAAAACCTCCAACTATAGGAGCAGAGCCTTTCACTCTCTTCCATAAAGCTTCATCAGGTACCAAACATCAGTGCTGGGGGTACTTGGGCGGCTCAGTCCGTTAAGCATCTGACTCTGAATTTCAGCTCAGGTCATGATCTCATTGTTCGTGAGTTCAAGCCCCACGTCGGGTACTGGGTTGGCAGTGCAAAGCCTGCTTATGATTCTCTCTCCCTCTCTGCTCCTCCCCTGCTCACTCGCTCTCTCAAAATAAATAAACTTTAAAAAAAATAGTGCTGATACAGGGTGCCTGGGTGGCTCAGCCGGTTAAGTGTCTGGCTTCACCTCAGGTCACGATCTTGTGGTTCTTGGGTTCAATCCCCCCGCATTGGGCTCTGTGCTGACAGCTCAAGGCCTGGAGCCTGCTTCGGATTCTGTGTCTCCTTCTCTGATCCTCCCCTGCTCATGCTCTGTCTCTCTCTCTCGCTCTCAAAAATAAATAAAAATTTAAAAAAATTTTTAAGATTGCTCATGCTAAATGGAATCAACAAAATATTCTGTAAATTGTCTTTTCCAGATAGGTTTTACCATTATGTTTTTTTTTTTAGCTATAATACGTGCCTTGGAATTCAAGCTGCCAATTTTTTATAAGATATCTTTTTTTTTAAATTTTTTTTAACGTTTATTTATTTTTGAGACAGAGAGAGACAGAGCATGAACGGGGGAGGGGCAGAGAGAGAGGGAGACACAGAATCTGTAACAGGCTCCAGGCTCTGAGCTGTCAGCACAGAGCCCGACGCGGGGCTCGAACTCACGGAACGTGAGATCGTGACCTGAGCCGAAGTCGGCCGCTTAACCGACTGAGCCACCCAGGCGCCCCTCAAGCTGCCAATTTTTAAAAGTAGGTATTTAGGTATTCAAAAGGACAATTTTAAGTGAATTTTTAACACTTATTTTTAAGTTAAATATTTTTAACATTTATTGTCAAGATACTTTTTCTAAATCAATGAATATATGTGAAACTTCATCTTTTTTAAGGTAAAGGCTGTCATACGGGCATTGGGACAGACATACATGGGACAGACACATCAAAATAAGAAGAGGGAGTAATACTAACAAATGCACCAAAAGGGGAACACACAGATATCCCACAAGCATATTAAGACATTTGGAGAGGCTGGGAATTAAGGAGAAGGGTGGAGTCTTAAGCTAATCAGGGGAAAAGCTCTGCCCTCCACCTCTACCCCTAAACTGAGGCTCTGGTTCCATCATGTGACTATGATGGATGGCCACAGCACTGTCATTTATCTTCCAGAGTGAAACCGGAGAATCCAGGCAGAGCTCACTGAGCATTGCTCATGGAAGTATTAGCCTATCTATTCCCAGGAGACAGGAGAAACACTGAAAGGTCAAAAAGGACATGTGCACTATGTGCGCACCATGCCCAAACATCTCACTCTTCTTGCAACAGAGCACATTTCTGGGAGCCAGGGAAGTATGCAGTAGATATGCAAAACCTAATTCTTCAGTATTTTTATTTTCTGCAGCTTGATCTATTCTCTATTGACCAGACTTCACAAATGGCTTAGCTTAGAAAGGAACCACAACTCCTAACTGAGCATCTGGCTCCTCAGAAGATGGGCAGGGAAGAGGGTAGGGGCTTCTCTTACTCACCGACCTGAGTGAGGCTGGCTTATAAACACTTCATCTATAATAAATAGCTTTTAAAATGTATGCTGGGTAGGTGGATCCATACCCTGGCTTTTATTAATTTTATTCTTTTGCATCTCTAACATTTGCATCTCTTGTGATGAGCGGGTAGTTTTATCACTAAGCTGAAAGGTTGGGGGCTGGGCCGAACAGTTTCAGAAGCAGAGTGAATGTCAGACAAGGGCAAAGGGCACTGTGTGATCTGCTGAGTGCCTCTGCTTTCTCCCTATTACTGACATTACCATCCACTCAAACAGGAGGATAGAAGGTAGGTCAGGATAATCAGTTAAGTGCATTAGGGTTTTCCCCCCCTTCTTTCTTACAAATCCCACATGGGCAACTAATGAGAAAATGCCTAGAGGTAGAAATGAACTTCAGGACACCAAAGTGTGGGTGCATTTTCATTCACGCAAGTCAAAAAGTAAGTTACCCACCAATAAGTTAGGGAACTATTTTTTCACATCACAGATGAACTCACTGTAGAATTCTGTTAGAATACAAATGTCTTCTCAGGCATTTTCCATCATGAAAACCTTTGATTTGTACACAATGTGTTTGGCGATTATTCCAGGCAAGTCAAGATATGCTCAGACATGAAGAAACCTCAGTTTTAAATGTTTAGCTACTTTATCAAATAAAAAATTAATAACTATCATTCTAATAGAGAGGCAACATTCTAAGAATGGCTTTGGAAATAACCTAGAATGAAGATTATCCATAGAAATTGCTGACATATTATGGACAATATGTAATTTGTGTGTTTTTAACGGGAGTAGGGATAGAGTCTAAAACAAATCCCTATACAAAACAGAAATGTAGTAAGACAGCAGTTTCTAAACTGTCCTCTGCCTCCTGAAAGGGTTCACAGCTTCCTGCAAACAATGAGGTATTTGCTGTCAAACCCAAAATGCCTGGAGAGGTAACTTGTTAGTTCCTTTTAATGTTTCTGGTTGTTTTCAATGGTGGGGTGCTGAAGATTTCATTTGAACAAAGAGTTCCATTGCCAAGTCAGTTTGGAAACTATTGTTTGGAAGGTGCCTAGCAGTCTGTGCACAGAGAAGTTTGAGGAAACAGCCTTTGGCATTGAATTCACTCCAGCGGCCTTTCCTTGGGGCCGTCAGTCAGCTCCTGCTGTGACTTCCAATAGTAAGTTACTGGCATTAAGAATCAGCAATTAAACACACACACACAATGATCAATTGTTGTCTTTATCCACAAATTTATCTAAAAATGGTTTTAACATGATGTTTTTATCTTCAAAAATAGTTTATCTGAAGAAATGGGAGGTTACAACATTAATGTCTCCTAGAATAAGTCGTTTCTCATTTTAATTAATTTTTTTTTCAACGTTTATTTATTTATAGGACAGAGAGAGACAGAGCATGAACGGGGGAGGGGCAGAGAGAGAGGGAGACACAGAATCGGAAACAGGCTCCAGGCTCTGAGCCATCAGCCCAGAGCCTGACGCGGGGCTCGAACTCCCGGACCGCGAGATCGTGACCTGGCTGAAGTCGGACGCTTAACCGACTGCGCCACCCAGGCGCCCCAGTCATTTCTCATTTTATTAGTAGTAGCCTATTATTGATAGTCATTCATTTTTAAAATACAATGTGTAAGAAGTCCCAGCTAAGGGACAATATGATGAATCCCCTTCTATCTATTTTCTTGACTTTTACATATGGCTAAAATTTGACGTAACAGAGACTTCTCTCAAATCCCAGCAGGCCGGACAGATGTTGCTTATGTTAAAGGTAAACTTCATGTCCCTTGAACACAGTCCAGAGGGTTTTTGGGTTCTGCTCTGATGAGGGTATTGATCCAGCTCCAACCCCCTAAAAACTGGCCTTTCTGGTTCTCGTTGTTCTCACCTCCTTTTCTGCTTTACACCCAGGTGTGCTATGGAACCTGACCGCCCAGGTCCAAGTACCTGGTTCATCACACCCTCCTGGTGAACAACCAAAATAAAACCAACTGAACTGAGCAACAAGCCTTCTCTCCAATTCATTTCACTTGGAGTTTCTAAAAACATCCGTATGGGGATCCAAAGACAAAGTGACCAAGGTCCTTTACAGAAGAAATACCAAGGTACATTACTGAGAATGATTTGTACCCAGCGTTTACTCAGGTTTCGTTGAAGTAAGAATGACCATCCTCTCTCAGAATCAGGCAGAAACTAACTGGAGTGTCAGTGTGACTTACAGAAAGCATCGGCCACATAGAACTCATTAATCAACAGGATTGCTCATAAAAGTGAAACCGTTTTAGGCAAAGGCTTCACTGCAGTACCAGCCTGTGTTCTAGAACTACTCAGGCCCAGTTTACTCACCTATAAAAACCAAGATTGCCTTCCTATACCTCAGGCCCCTCTGGGCATATAGGTATACAAGCTCAAGGCTCTGTCAGAGCCAAACACAGTTCTATTTTAGTCTTTCTTTCAGAAACAAGTCTATTAAAGACAAGAACATAAACGCTGGGGTAGTTTAAAAGGACCGGTGGTCCCAGCCATAAATGAAGCTTTGACTTGTAGACTCTGTAGTGCTTCCTCATGCGTTTTCCTAATCCACTTTCTCCCACATCCAACTTAAAAAAAAAAAAAAGAATCAGGAAATAATTAACAACCACCTCTTATTAACAAGGGTGTTTTCTAGACAAATAGACAAGATCAAAGAAATATAGGTCCTGCCCTTTTTATTTAAGTTTTGAGGTATAATCGCCCTATAATCAACCTCACATATTTCAAGTATACAGAACAGTTTTGACATTTATATACCTGTGAAACCATCACCACAATGAAGACAGTGAACACACCCATGACCCTCAGAAGATTCCCCAGCCCCTTCCCACTTTCCCCAGCCCCAGGCAACCACTGACCTGCGTTCTGTCACTACAAATTACTTTGCATTTTACACTTTCATATAAATGCAATCATACCCTCTACTTTTTCTGTCCTGTTTCACTCAGCCTACTTTGAGATGCAACCACGTTGGTTGTGGCATGTACCGATATACTTTTCATTGCAAAGTACTTTATTGTACCGATATAACACAGTCTATCCATTCACTTGCTGATGGGTAACTGGGTTTTTTCCAGGTTTTGGCTGTCGAGCTGTTCTGAACGTTCGTGTGTAAGTGTTTGGAATGGCAAGGTGATATAGCAGGTTTATGTTTAACTTTTAAGAAATTGTCAAACTGCTTTCTAAAGTGGTTGAACAATTTTACACACACACCATCGGGTCATCAGGGCTCCATTTGCTCCACTTTCACGCCAATCTTTGTTTACTCAGTCTTTTTACTTTTAGCTATTCTTGCGGGTATGTAGTGGTTCTGGGTTTGCAAAGATGTGGAAATTCAGGGGAGAACAGCAGGGTCAGAGAGCACAGAAGCCCCACTCCTCCTCCAATACAGCCTGCTCTATGTATCTCTTCATCTGGCTGTTGATTTGTATCCTTTGAGATCCTTTGTAATAAATCAGTCATCTAACGAGTAAACTGGTTTCTAAGTTCTATGAGCCACTATAGCAAATTAATCGTACCCAAGGACAGGATCATGGGAACCTCTGATTTATAGCCTGTCCATCAGAAATTCAGGTGACAACATAGACTTGCAATTGGCATCTGAAGTGGAGGGCAGTCTTGCGGGACTGAGCTCTTAACTTGTGGGATCTGATGCTCTCTCTGGGGAGATAACAGCAGAACTTAGTTGAATTGTAGGACAACCCAGCTGGTATCTGAGAATTGCTTGGTGGTGTGGAAACACACACATCACAACTGGGTGCAGAATCTTACTGGGATAGGTTGCAGAAGAGATCACCCAGGAAGACCCCGTGAGGGCATGATACTTGAGCCAGAAATCACAAAGGCACTCAGGGGGAGGACTTTCCCACCCAGCACTCAGCACAGTGCCTAGGGCTCAGGTATTTTCCCCAAAATGTAAGAGCAAGACTTGCCAGGCCAAGTGTGAGGATGTCAAAACACACATTCCAGGAAGCCAGGATTTTACTAATAGGGGCAGAGGCACAGGTAAAATAAGGGGGTGCAAAAGAAGAACCACCAGCTGTTAAGACCAGCTTCAAGTGTGATCCAAGGAGTGCCACAAGATGGGGATAGAAGGCAAGCAGGAGAGTGGACACGGAAGGTCTCGTGTCCCTAGACTTGGACATTGAGAGATGTTGCAAACTAGCAGCTGTAGACCTACTGGCCCACAAGCATGTCCTGTTTGTGAAACATTTGAATTAATCACAAAAGTTTAAAACTCTGGGGATTTATATGCAAATTGGGATTTTTGGCTTCTATTAAGAAGATCTCACCGTACAGAGTCTGTGACCCCCAGAATCAGAATCGAGAAGCATGGGTTCCCCTTGGAGTTCCCCTAGTTCACCAAGGTCCCCACCCAGCCTGGGCCCTCCAAGGCATTTCAGTTTGTGGAACTAGGTGCTAGATAAAATCACTGTGGTGGCAGTGCCAAGCCTGGCACAGGATGACTGGTTGTAAGGACAGGGCAGAAGAGGCAGCAAGCCTCTATTAGGGCAGTGGAAGCAGGAATTAGAGAGGAAGGAGAATTTTTTTTTTTTTTTTTTTTAAAGCAAGGGTTAAAACGGTGATTCAATCAAGACAGAAGTCAACGTTCCTAACCTAGATAAGAGAATGACACTTGAAAACTGGCACTCTTTCCAAGCCCTGACATACTGGCATGCTCTTCAGGTCTCTAGGCCAAGGATTCCTGAGGCCTTCACTTGAACTTCAAGCTCCTTGCTTTGCAGCTATACCAGCAACACTCCCTGAGAGCTTACTATGTGCCAACCTCTATTTTAAGCCTTCTATAAACAGTAACTCGAGTAATACACAATTCTTGGAGTAGGTATTAATATTTTTTTTCTACAGGTAAGGAAATAGAGAAGTTAATCAACTTGCCCAAAGAAACACAGTAAGTAACAAAGATGGAATTTGAATCTAGGCACTCTGACTCTAGATAGACCATATGTTCTTAACTACATTTTACCCTGTACTTGAGTGATCTGTAACCAACAGACTCAGAAAATTCAAAATATAAAGCAACTTTATAGGCTAATATGCTGATCATCTCCACATTTTTCACCACCCCCTTCCTAGACACTGTCTAGTCTTGTGGTTTCTAAGCCTGGCTCATCGCATTCTCCTATAGAACTGTTTACAAGTACGGATCTCAAGTTCATCTTGAAAAAAGCCATGTTGGAAGACCTGGGATCCCCACCCCCCACCCACCACACCCCTGGCTACACACCCTGGCTACTCAGCCTGGGGCACCAGATGCCCCACAGTGCCCGACTCACTCTGCAAGCATGCTGGATGGTAGAGCACATGGGTTACAATCTCTTACTTTATTTACAGTTACAGATCCTACAAGTTCAATCAAGTGTCCCACAAATCTCGAAAGGCAGACCTGATGCCATTCTCATGTGTGCATCCTTCAAAAACCTCAAGTCAGCTACCATCTTCCCTCAAGCTCTTCTTCTCCAAGTTACTTCTGCTCTATGGATAGGGTCCCTAAACTATTACATGCAAGTCAAATTCTCATGCCTTTCCAAACATGAAGGTATCATACATGTTTAATCTCTACTTCTGATCTTCAATTAATTTTCACTTCTAACGTTTAAGCTTTAAGCTCCATTGCCACCAGCCTGTATTTTAAATAATTTAATGATCTACAAAAGACTTGGAAATAATTATTAACAATTCTTTTTCAAAGTCCATGAATTCCCCTCTACCTCCATTATCTTTTAAAGTTCAAATTTTACAATGGAAGAATCTTTCTTAATTTTTTTAATGTTTAGTTATTTTGAGAGAAGGAGAGAGAGAGCACGATTGGGAAAGTGGCAGAGAGACAGAGAAACAGAGAATCTGAAGCAGGCTCCATGCTGACAGCAGGGAGTCCAACGTGGGGCTTAGACCCACGAATTGCGAGATCGTGACCTGAGCTAAAGTCCAACACTTAACTGAGTCACTAGGGCACCCCTATTATGGGAGGGACTTTAAGTGGGGCACACCTGTATGCTATTTCTCCTTTGACCCTTAATGGTTTTCCCTCCCCTCCACCCTCTTTTAAAACAGCCTGCTTTTATATACTGAATATATGCCAACTATTTTTCCTATTCCAAGTCTGAATTAGAGGGGCCTAAAACTAAAAATGCTTGTTTTCCTCAGAGGAAATATCCTTATCCTTAAGGATTTTCTAACAGTGACACAACACTGAATTTTTTAACATCACTGTGGGAAAAACAGAAGCCTTTTAAGATTCCCCAGGCTCAGTCAACAGTATGTTTTCTTCTGTGTAAATTCCAAAAGTACCACCACTAATCCAAACAGCGGCTCTTCAAATGGGAGTAAATAGAGGAAAAACCTCAGCTTAAAGGTCATAAAAAGGACCTTTCTGAAGTCCAAACAAATGGCTATGCATAGTAACTGCTAATTCCAAATCTCTTACAGAGGCAATGAGGGAAATCTAAATTGACATTCCCAGTTTCACAGAGACCAAAAAAAAAAAAAAAAAAAAAAAAAAAAAAAAAAAATCAACCAGGGGATATCAAGTGACTCTTTAGGAAAATTTTTTGTCAGACATCAATTACATAGGATAGACAGGCTGAAGAGTGAAAAGAAGCTGGTAGGACATAAGAGATGTACAAGTGGTGGCCCTGCTCCCAGCTCACAGTCTGCAGAACTGAGAGGAAGGGCTTAAGAACGAGGTCACATCCACAAGGACCAAACAACAACCGACATATCTACACAGTGCTTTCTTGATTGCCTAAGGCCTTTATATACACTGCCTGATTGTGCAATAACCTCTCAGATGGGTATTTACAGATTTGTATAGAATCAAAGATACCAGTATCACTAAGCTGGTTATTACCTGAATTTGTGATCTGAACCCAGCCCTAATACTACACCTTACATGCTTTCCCCTGTGTTCCACTGAACTAACATTATCAATGAATTTCCTTCTGAAATTTGCAATGGAGGTGTTCTGATGGCCGCCATTCTAAAGATCTCCATCCCAATCCAACTCCGGCAGTCACCATTTAGACCCTGCACCGTTTAGAATTGCTCTACCTCTGAAAGCTCACTACTAAGGTTCCCTTCTTGAATCAAACCTCCTGGCCACCCTTCCACTAGTCCCACCCTACTCCTATTGAACTTTCTTTGGGCCTCAAGAATTCCCTCTAGGCATTTACTGAACACTGGTGCAATTTGGCTAAGTTCTTCCAGTCACTTCCTCTGCACACTCACACTCTATCAACCCTCCACTCCAATGAGTACTTCATGACTACAAGGCCCACCCAGTCCTTCACCTCCTTGATCTTCTCACATAATTACAACACAAGGTTGTGGATTACAACCCAGGGAACCTGTACAGGCACCAACTTCCTCCTGGGTCACTGGTGTGTGCTGGACAGTCACAGACTGTCATCACTGTCATCTGAGAAGCAGTGAGAATCATGCAGTGTCAGAGCTAGAAAGTATATTGAATGACTCCTCTAATGTCTTAACTGCAGAGATGAAAAAAATGGTGTTAAGGTGAGTGCTAGCAGCCAGTAGGCTGAGCAAGAATTTTACTAGAAGAAAAAAAGTTTTACTAATATATTTAAGAAGAGCCAGAAAGGACCAAAAACAATGACTTATAAGGGACTAATGTCACTGGAAAGACAAGAGCCAGGATAGAAAAAAATGACATGTGCTCCAACATTACTTTGCAGGCAAAAGGAAATCCATAAACACTTCTGTATAAGATGCAACACTATTAAAAAGTTCAGAGAACACTGTTCTGGCACCCATGCACGGGACAAAACAGGCTTTCAAATAACAGCTTTTATTTTCAAATTATATTATATGTATGTCTAAACGCTACATTTGCAAGTAACTAACCATTTAATGTGAAGGTCTAGGTCATTAAACCCCATTTTTGAAGAGAAAATGTTATAACTTAAATAATTTCCATATGTTTTTCATAAGCTTTAAATTAAGCTAACTGAACACTGCCTCAAACCAGTAATGAACAATATCCCCTAAAATATTAAAAGCTTTTATCACTGGGATATGAAATTATGTAAAAACTACAACAGTTTTCTTTGCAGCAAATACTATTTGTCATCAGGTGAAAAGTCTTCTAGAATGGTTTTGGTAGAGTTCAAAGTCTGTCTCTGCTATTAGCCCACTAAGTCACTTCAACTGGATTACTCTATCTTAATATTGGTTTTTGCATCTGAAAATGGGGACAATTGCACCTGCAACTGTATAATATTGTATATTGTTGTGAAAATTAAGGATGTATATTGTTATGTGCTAAGGATAAAGCAATGCAGTTTTATCAGATATATTTAACAGTAGCAGCAAAACCAAGCCTCAAATTTCATTTTACTTTTCAACCAAAGTGATAAGACAACCTACTCCTAAAAGGAACTAATTAAGTAATTTGGTTTAGCATTAGAGCATTATGAAACTTTGGATGGCTAACAAAAATTGCCCATAATGCTCTAAGGCACATTTTAACTTCTTACAATGGTCTCTGCCTATTATCTCAAGGTTAACCAGTGTCTCCCGTGTCCCAATACCATCTTCAAATAATAAATTTTATCTTTTCTCCAACATACCAGAAAATGTAAGCATTCTCGATTTTGTCAAATAATTTCATGTTAAGTACTATAAAAGATATCAAAACATTAGAGAAAATAGAATAGGAAACCTCACCAAAAGATAGCATATTGTATATCTCAAATAACTCAGACATACATTTTCCAAATCTTTCTTTCCGCAATCGAACCATACTTCGTGGCAACTCAGGTTATCTATACAGTGCCTTCCAGGTAGGGAACATGGTTCCCAAATTTGACTTCAGTTCCTATCCTGTAGCTATGGTGCTTCATTCACTCATACACTAATCTTGTGCTTTAAGTAAATATGGCTTCTACTACCCCAGTGATTTTTATCCTTAAACAAAGGTCAAATTACATGTTTTAGTAGACGGTAGAGTTTACTTAAGTCTGGATGAAACAACACTGAGATTGCTTATAAAATCCTCATGGGCATATACTACTTTTCTACAACTATAATAGCTATAAAGTAGGAGGTGGATGTCAAACATATTCTGTTCCTATCATACAAGTGAAGTAAGAGGCAGTCTTTTCCCATTAGATCTATTACTTTCTCTTATTCCCCACTTTTTAGCACCTGTTATGAAAATCCTATAGAAGAAACCTGTAAGGAAGACTGCTCATCAACTATGCTCCTCATCGTTCACTCTTGAGTCAACCCCTCCTGCTTAAAGACTAGTCCGGGCTAACCAAAACCAGTTAAAGGTATTAAGTACAACGGAGTCGATGCCAGGCCACTTGCAATCAATCCACAGGTTTATGCCTTTTAGCCCCAGTCAGTCTAGGGTCAATGAAACCCAAAAGACCAGAATATCTGACTACTCAAGTCCCTGTTAAAGAAAAAAAAAAACCTATTTCCAAACTGAAGATAAGAAGATCACCAGGGGGAAAACCTTTAAACATTCAGAATAGGTACGCAGCCCTCCAAAGAGTTAGATTCTATAGGTCTACATGATGCACTAAAACTATGAATGAACAAATGAATGAATGGCTAAATAAATACATAAAATAAAAACAAGCCAAAATCTCTCTCCTGATGATCACATACATTTGGAAACCACTGCTAAAGTGAGAGACCCAAGCCTTCCCAGACTCTGCCAAATTGTCCTACTCAGGGTGGGAATGACTCCAGGAGAGAAGGAGCCCAGTTCCAGACCTGCCTCAGCCCAAACAGCATTTATTGAGTAGCTGGCAGAAAGCCAGCTGAACAAGCTGTTCACCCTGGGACACCCAAGGCCTCTTCACTGTCCCCATGGACAATCTACCATATATCTGTTCCCTTCAATGTTATACACTTCTTAGTAGACTCCTTTTTATCTCCTCAAATATCTAACCATATGGAAAAAAAGGTACCTCAATTATTTCCCCATCAAAACTGGGATACAGAACTCATCCTAGCCAAATGTGGGACAATTTGAGTATCAAAACTAATGACAGTAATGATTATACCACACAGGATAGAAACTAATTCACTAATTTGTACTTACACTGAACAAGATTTAAAACGATGGAGAGACAGAAGTGAAAGCTTTTTACAGAAGAATATCGCCTAATATGGAAAGAATCATAGAAAAAAGAAAACTACCATTTTACAGCCACCACAGTAATTATTTCAGACAAGACTCATTGGTAGAAATTGATACCACTGCATGAAAGGTTGTTGGGAAACAGGATAACCACACAGTCTCAAAGTGTCACTTCAGAGACCACTTACTAGGAAAGGAAGAAAGACATCTTTACAGTAAATAAGTTAGTCGACACCATCCTAACCAATGACCTCAACTGGCATCACCAACAATGAGACAAAGTGACCTCATGTGCCCTACTGATGACGGACTGAGTAGCACCTGTATCTCCTGGGTTAGTCTCCTGCCAAAAGTATTTTCTCATGACTAGACTCCAATTATACAATCAGATAAATCCAAATTGAAGGACATCCTATCAAACATCTAGCCTGGATTCTAAAAAATGTTAAGTTATAAAAAAACAATAAAGGGGCGCCTGGGTGGTGCAGTCGGTTAAGCGTCCGACTTCAGCCAGGTCACGATCTCGCAGTCCGTGAGTTCGAGCCCCGCGTCGGGCTCTGGGCTGATGGCTCGGAGCCTGGAGCCTGTTTCGGATTCTGTGTCTCCCTCTCTCTCTGCCCCTCCCCCGTTCATGCTCTGTCTCTCTCTGTCCCCAAAAAAATAAATAAAAACGTTGAAGAAAAAAAAAATTTTAAAAAACAATAAAATCTAGGGAACTGTGACCTACATTTAAGGAGATTAAGGAAGCATGACTACTAATGCAATTGATGGAACTTGATTCTTAAAAACAGTTAAAATAAACATTATGGAAACAATTGGGAAATTCAAATATAGACCGTATTAGGTAATAGTAATACATCAGTGTTAGATTTTTTTGGAAATGATACTTATATCATGGATATCTAGGAGAATGTCCTTGTCCTTAGAAGATACACCCTGAAGGGTTTTATGCATGAGGGTCATGATGTCTACAACTAACTCAAATTCAGAAAAAAATTATAAACCCAGGTAGAGATAGAGGGATTTCTTAAAAAGTGGCAAAATGTTAGAGTCAGTGAAGGGTATAAAAGTGTTAACTATGCCTGCAACTTTTTGCAAGCTTTGACTTTTTTCAATAAAACTATAATATGGATAGTTAGGCTTTTTAATAGAAGGAAATTATTCAGGAAAATAGAAAAGGATTACTGATAATTTAACTATCAAAAATGGCATAAAATGTATTCATGCAACTCTGGCAGAGGTCAAAAAAAAAAAAAAAAAAAAAAAAAAAGGATCCAAACTCCATTCATTCTGTTAGTATCTTTGGGTGTCACGTACCCAGCAGCACTGCACCAGCTGCCGGGAAAACAAGCCCCTGCCCTTGCAACTTGTACTTTAGTCAGGGGACAATAAAGAAACATTTTAGGTTTTTTTAGATTTATACGTATATATTTGTTCATATTATAAATGTATTCATAAATACACTTAATAGAAAATATGAATGTAAGTAAATAAAAACATGTATGTAAACAAGTTATAAACATTAAAAACTCAGATGGTGCTAGGAATGCAGGAATGGAGGCATAGGGAGCATGTTTACAGGCTGATCCAAAAGGCCTCATTGATAAGGTGGTATTTGAGCAGAGACCTGAAAGAAGCGAGGGAACAAATCATGTGGCTATGTGGGTAAGTGTGGCCCCAGGAGAGAAGCTGTCAGCATGCCAGAGGGACAGCAAGGCACCCAATGTGTCTGGAGCAGGGAGAACGAGGGGGAAATTATAGGTGGTGGTGGCGGCAGATGACCACATAGGGCCTTATGGCTCACTTTTAGGACTTTCAGCCTTTATACTGAACGAATGGAAAAAGAGCGTTTGGGGCAGAGGAATACCATGAACTGACTCACTTTTTAAAAGGATCACTCAGCTGCTGTGGTGAAAACAGACTGTGGAAAGGCAAAGGAGGATTCAGAGAGACCAGTTACAAAAACAGACACACAGGGGACAGTGAGTTGGCTGTGTGTACACACACTACCTAGATTCCAGGGGAGCTTTGAAAGGCAGACACAATAGGACCTGGAGGTATGAGAAAGAAGGCTCAAGGCAAACCCCAACATTTCCAGCGTGAGCAAATGGAAGGACTGGGTCCCCATCTATACCCATGGGACAGACTGTGTGAAGTGCAATTTGACTTCAGCATATTTATTTTGAGATGCCTCTTAGATACTCAATAAAGATGAGGAAGAGGCAGTTGGACACGGATCTAGAATTAGGAGAGAGGTGTGGGCTGGCAGTATGGACTTTGAAGTCCCTGTTTAGATCGTTTTACAGCCAGGAGATATGGCTTTAGGACACCTTAACGTGACGAGCTGGCGAAGGATGGAATGACCAGTCACAAAGCTCAAGAAGGGTGGCCAGTGGGGAGGGAGAAGGGCCCAAAGAAGCAGCGTTCTGGCCACACTATTACATGTGAACTAAAAGCCAATTTAAAATTGCAGAAACTGATAAAAAGACTGCTTATTCTTTTAGGGAGTGTACAGGTAAATACCTCGTGAGTATATACATAAGGGTGACATTGCAACTATGTATTTTTCTAAGTGCCTAATAATGTAAAACATTAGTGATTTCAATTTGTACACAGAGAAGCTGGTTTTTTTTTTTTTCAACGTTTATTTATTTTTGGGACAGAGAGAGACAGAGCATGAACAGGGGAGGGGCAGAGAGAGAGGGAGACACAGAATCAGAAACAGGCTCCAGGCTCTGAGCCATCAGCCCAGAGCCCGACGCGGGGCTCGAACTCAGGGACCGCGAGATCGTGACCT
The DNA here is from genome assembly GCF_018350175.1 of Felis catus. Taxonomy (NCBI): domain Eukaryota; kingdom Metazoa; phylum Chordata; class Mammalia; order Carnivora; family Felidae; genus Felis; species Felis catus. Next base: position 172,377,052 of record NC_058368.1, read on the forward strand.
GGCTGAAGTCGGACGCTTAACCGACTGCGCCACCCAGGCGCCCCAGAGAAGATGGTTTTAAAAAAAAGATGGAGGAGCACTGGGGTGGCTCAGTCAGCTGAGTGTCAGACTTCCGGTCTTAATCTCACAGTTCGTGAGTTCAAGCCCCACATCAGGCTTTGTGCTTACAGTGTGGAGCCTGTTTCAGATTCTCTATCTCCCTCTCTCTCTCTGCCTCCCCCTCTCCGCCCCCCACTCATGCTCTCGCTCTCAAAAAAAATAATTAAACTTAAAAAAAGATGGAAAATTCTCAAGTCAGCAAAACAGTACTTTTGAGGACCACAGGTCTGACTCTGCCTTTTCTAGTGCCCTCTATATTGGTGTGAACACAACACTCCATGCAGGGCTAAGCAGTAACCTAGAGAACTAGAGAACTTTTTGGAGTTACTATATTCGCTACATTTCTGATCCACGAGAATTCTTTCTGCTCATGTGTCATTGAAGGAGGAAAGTACATTGCCATCTTCATATCACCTCGATAATTCTCAGTCCGAGAAGATAAATAGTGGATGCTAAAAATGGCCATTCAATCATTCAATTATCTAATCCTTTTTCCTACTAAATTAAAGTGGCGATAGGATTTTTTTTAATTGGTCTTGGATTTTAAAACTTGCTTTCACCATTTAAAAATATCTTCATTAAAAATTCAACCTGAAGACACTTAAGGCAACGAACACGTCCATGTCCTTGAGAAATGACTTTGAGTCCAATTTTAGATGACGCGGCAGGAGAACTTCCATCTCATGAACACAGAACACCACTGTAGTTTCAGAAACTCATCTATCTGATATCACAAATGTTAAGAGGGCCCTAATCAAATTCTTCTATGCGACACTGCACATCTTACTATTCCTTCTGGCACGGTGAATAGAAAGCTACAGTAATCTGACATTTCTTCCTTTTAGAGAGAATAATTCACAATAATTTTTCACTTTGGCAAAATTGTGCCTCTGATCCAGTAAGAATTAAATAACTAGTCCATCCAAAGCAGAGAGAACATGCTAATGTAGCCTAATTTGGAAAAAGGTTTACTCTTCTTCCTCATTGGAAGCTACAAATTACTAACTTGCAGATAAAAAAAAAAAAAAAAGAATATTTGGTGCAACTAGCAAAGAACCCTGGTGTCCATTCCACCTCAGGTACATGAACCTGGCCATGTGACTGCATCTCCTCATTGTGGTTTCTCCCAACAAAAACTATAGTTGCCTTGACTCTCTCTTCCAGCAGATGAGCCATATTACTTCCAAAAAAAAAAAAAAAAAAAAAAAAAAAAAAAAAAGGACCATTACCTTTCACCTCTGATTAGCAAGCTCCCATGTACTTCCTATACCTTGCAAGGAATTATTTCCCAATTCTGAAGAGATGAGCCCAACACATGCATTTTGCCAGCTACAGAAATTCCTTGGATACTGCAATCAAAATTTTCAAGTCGTCATTCTGAAAAGCAAACCCTATTCTTCAAAACTCTTACCTAATTCCAGAAATGTTTCCTTGGGGCAGAAAAAATTTCAAGAACCCAGCCCTCAAACACTGGTGAAAATTGCAGAGATTAAGTCTTAGTTTTTAAAGGGAGTATTAAGGTACAGGAATGCTTTCCTATTTCAGTGTTTCTCACAAGTGTCACCACTTCTTCATAAGAGAAGTTTCCCAGTTTTAAAATTCTGTCACACTTCCAACTCTAATTTCATTTAAGAGCTTAGCTTGTATTGTACTCTCACATATCACCAGTAAAGATGCTCCCACCTAAAAACGATCTTAGAGTGCAAATCCTTAAAAAAAATCATGCTTTTTCAGTTTTGTAAATGAGATATTCTTAACCTGTTTACTTAAAATGAATGAAACCTATTATTAAGCCAGATCTCACCCGGAATATTCACCTGACCACAGGACGTAGGTGAGGTTTCCTTCATTTGTCATGGCGGTCTTCCACGTTTGCTTTCTCCGTATAACCAAATATGCTAAGGAGCTTTCTCATTAATCCTCCCCACTATAACACCTCCAGACTGGAATTTTCTCCTAGAAAGGAAATGCTCACAAGTTTTCTTGACAGCTATGAAAAGTTACAAGTAGTGTGTCTAAGATTACCATGATTACCAATTTGCTGATGTGTAAAAGATATGGAATATTTGGATTGAATTTTGAAATAAAGAATATCATGGTTTTGATGATCCTCAATGCGTTTTGTGAGCTTTCATATTTATTTCAAGGCTACTTCACATAGTTAGTGTTCCTTATAAACATCCAAATCATCATCTACTCTTTAGTACATACACTTCAACTGTTTATCTATACTAATCCCTAGTTTTTACTATATCCAACAATTTATTACCTGAGACTAAGTTCTACAAAACTCTGACTTTGAACTTAACCCTTTGGGTTTAAGGGTTTAAGGCACTAAATACTGGATTCTTAAGCTACAAAATACAGTTACCAAGATAGTTTATCACCACTTCAAACACAAAGATTGCACACTAACTCTCATCTTACAGAAAACTCTTAACACACAAACAAAAATAAAGTTTACCACTTCTAAGGTTGGATTTTCTAAACTCCAGGGGAAAAACACCTAATAAGTGTGAAAACACCACTTATGCACATGAGGTAGGGAAACAACATACTCAGAAACTTTTTTCAGATGTGAATACTTAACCCATATAATATAAAATAGCCATATAATATAAAATAACCATATCTCATCTCCCAGTGCTGGAAGATTGGGCCTCAGTGTGTAAATGAGAGCTTCAGTTAGTTGACTTCTGGAGTCACTCTAGCACACAATAGCGATATCTGTGTGAGTCAACACGTCCACACTTTTGCCCACATCCATCAGCCTTTATGTCACCCCAAATGCTCCTTTTCCCTTCTTCTTCTGGAGTCACAGGCCCAAAAAGCTCCAAACAGCTAAGACCTGAGAAACTGTCAGTTTATTTTGCAGGTTTTCTTATTTTGGTTTCAAATTCAGATTAATGAGTAATCCTACACACATATATTCAGTATGTCAACACTTAAACCTCTAACTCTTAAGAAAGGTACTTTGAAAATTGATTAAAGCAAGAAAGGACCAATTTGAACACTAAGAGAAATCTAGAATTGCAAATTAAGTATAATTAATGTACGTTTTACATGAAGCAGAACTTTCATATAGATCTTCAGAAAAACGCAGACTCTTATCCGTGTGCAGAGTGCTTTAGGGGTTTGGGGCCCAACAATCCAGGCTTCAAGCCCAGTTCTTCCACTTCCTGTATGACTTGGGGCAAGTTTCTTAACTTCTGTCTTCTCAACTATAAAATGTAGACCATTAAAACTATCTACCCAGGAGCAGAACCAGGTTTTGAGAAGCTCAAGTTTATAGAGTTGAGTAGTTCTTTGCCAAGATGTATGACTGTATGAACCCATAGCTAGGCTCTTCCAGAACTTTGTAAGTGGCCATTCAAGTGAGGAATAGCCACATAGTAAATACACCTCTGTACCAACCACAGAAGCTTGTTATAGGGATTAAATAACACATGCAAAGTGCTTAGCAAAGCATCCAGCATGCAGTAAGTGCTGTGTAAACTTGATTATCACTAATATTAATGAAACAAAATTGAACAAGAGAGCAAATGGGTGGTAAAAGCCCATTCACTTTATTTTAAACTTTTTAAATTTTTGTTTTTAACATTTATTCATTTTTTAGACACAGAGCTCAAGCAGGGGTGGGACAGAGAGAGACAGGAAGACACAGAATCCGAAGCAGGCTCCAGGCTCTGAGCTGTCAGTACAGAGCCCAACGCAGGGCTTGAACCCATGAACGGTGAGATCATGACCCGAGCCAAAGTCAGAGGCTTAACTGACTGAGCCACCCAGGCGTCCCTATCTTGAACTATTAAAGCAAAGGGAAGAGGCTCCTTTGAAACAAATAGTTTGGAGGACAGGTAGAATATTTATTTACACAAGTTCCCATAGGAGTTGTAAAGGCTGAATACCCATATTCAGGGAGGGGGAGGGGGAGTAACCAAAAGGGTTTTAATGTTTCCCTTAAATATCTTAAATCATTAAACTTAGATCCCAAATTATCCCCAATGGCTCAAGACCAGGAAGTACCTCCAGTGATGAATTTAAGAAAAAGTGACCAAAGTAATCATGCTACTGGCTCCAAACACAAATATGAATGCAATTAAGTCTCAACTGGTCATTCTCTGAGACTCCAGGTATTAAGTCTTATTATTCCAAGAGACTCTCCAGTGATTTAGAATAGGCTCGGGCACCTGGGTGGCTCAGTCGGTTAACTGTCCGACTTTGGCTCAGGTCATGATCTTGCAGTTTGTGGGTTTGAGCCCCAAGTCAGGCTCTGTGCTGACAGCTCAGAGCCTGGAGCCTGCTTTGGATTTTATCTCCCTCTCTCTCTCTGCCCCTCTCCCACTCATGCTCTGTCTCTCTCGTACTCTCAAAAATAATAAATAAATAAACATAGAATAGGCTCAAAATTCTCACTTCTCTGTGGTTTAGAGTTTTGAGGTGATGCTAACTTGCATGTGTGTGCATTCTCTTTTCCCTCCCTCGAGTGTCCTCCCTTCCCCCATTCCACATCTGTCAGTTTGGGGTAGAAAGTGGCATTTCATTTACCATTAAATCAACATTTTGAGAATTAGACCCAAATCCATCCCAAGTCACCTAAGATATATTTAGCTGCCCCAAATCCCTAGATTACAAATAATATTCAATCTTAACTACTATGAAATGTGTCACACTAACAGATGGCCTGAGAGGACCTTGATTGTCAGAACCAATTCTGCTTATCTGATCCTCCCCTGCTCCCAAACAGAAAAGAATTCACAGAATGGGGAGACCCTGTGGAAAAAAAGAATAGAGAGACAAAGGTATATATACTACAGAATAAATTCTTCCACATTCTACCATTAAGAGTAGGGGGAAATGTTCTGAGCCACTTGGCACAACAGTGTGATGCTAACATACAGTGTAAATATAAAGAACCATTCTTACTAGCATTGAAAAGAATAATAGGCACTGAATATTTGTTGACTGACTGAACTTAGTGGTGCTGACCCACTTTCAGGAACATTTTGATACTTCGTGAAAATGAAATTGCCTCATCATTGCTTTGATGAGGAAAGACATTTAAACATGTGAAGAAACCTATCACACAATATACTGCCAGAATACTGAAAATTACTTTTAAATAAAGCTGCTACTTTGATCCATGGTCACTTTCAACAGCGAACATACATGAGATCAACTCTTCACATTGACTCACATTACCAGAAAAAGTCCAAGGTCTCATACAAATATAGGTTTGGATAAAATCAAGTGTTATGAACCTGCCAAGAAAGGAAGGCCTCTGAGAGCAACATTTCAGTAATAAAATGCAAGTAAGCTTACCAATTTCCTCCTTTGTGAAATGTGACTAGAAGCAGGGAGTCTGCACCAGATCAGAGTAGAGGAACAAACTGTAAGACCGTGTTATGCTTTAGGATGCCAGAGCAGGTCCCCCTAGATAGGCTTTCTACAATACCAAATCCCTGAAGAAGAGGTCTCTATCTCTACCCATAGTTTTCAGTTTTCCTTCAAAAAGATAGAAAAGTAGAAAGCAACACTGAGTACAAATATTATATATAGAAAACAACCAGTTAAAATAGTACTCTTCTTCCCACCCATTTCCTCAAGGAAACTCACCGCCCCACCCAGCCTCATACATAATACTATACTACTTCACGGATCCCGGATATGCAGGCTCCAAATAAAACCTAAGCTGCTAAAAGCAGCTACAGGTTTCTCACAGAATAACAAACTCTTGGGTTCTAGCAATTCAGCCCAAAGATACATGAAAGAGACAAATGTCTGAAGAAAAGGAGACAAAACCAGGGTCCTGATCCATTAGTCAGGAGTCTTGAGCTCCCGGCCACAGATTTAGGCAGTAACTTCAGTCTTCTTTCTAACTTTCAGCCACCTTCCCAACAATACTCCTAAAAGGTTCCCTTGAACTTCTGCTTCTCCCAGGCTGTGCCTGATAGATTTTCTACAACTTTAGGGATGAGATGACTCTGCTCAAGGAGCTGCCCAACATGAAAGGTGCCATATAAATTCTAGACTGTTCCACAATGAAAATGGGCTTGATTTAAAAATATATCAATACAGGCAACAACACAAAACTCCTATCTTTTCACTTCACATCTTGGGTTCTCCAAAAGTTTCATTTCAGTAGACAAGAAAAATGAATCATAGAAAAATTTTCCTCTGAGTAAAAACATCAGCTTCCTTATTAACTTAGATGCCAATAGCCAAACATACACATACCACAGTCTTTCCCAAAAGAAATTCCCAAATAAAATTTAATCTGATTCGGGTGCAAGTAGATTAGTTTCTTTAACCCACTTAATATGAGAAAAGTAAATGAGCCACAGATAAAAAGTATATTTAAATGGAATTTAGCACTTGAGAGTTAAGAAGATCCAATTATACTTAGAGAAGTGGGGGAGAGGGGTTATAATAAAATCAGATGCTGACTTAACTGTCATGCCACTGGAGGGCAGAGTGCCTGGGAAACACTCTCCTGATCCCCATCCCTTCCGTGATAGAACCATACAAGGAGATTTAGAGCTTGGAAAAGCACATCTTCACTACAGAGGTAAGGAAGTTACTTTGGGTATGATTTCTACTATAGAGATTCCATTTTGATTAAAAAAACAAAAAACATAACAACTTTTAGAACTTACATTTCTCCAGAAAACAAAACCATTTTGAGGGGACATCCTTTTAACTTCATTATATCCAGCTCTACAGCTCCAACTCTACAGAAGCAGAAATAGCTAGAATCTGAACATTCTGCTTACTTGGCCTAATTTTGAGAACCGCAGCATTTTGTCAGGGTCTGCCATACCTCTTGGGAGTTCAGAAGACCAAGGCAGCATTAGTGATGCTCCTGCTATCACATCCCTGGTTTCCCAACCTAAGTAGTCCAGATTCCCCATGTTCACGTCAGACCCTCGAGTGCCTCAAAGGTGGAAATCTTGTAATAGGGCAAGATGCTGGATGTAGTATCCCATTCTCAGGTTTTCTCTGATTCTCTGATTCTGATTCTCTGAACTAAGCCATGTTCCTAAGAACACACAAGATGGCAGTTAGTAAGTGAGTACACATGACTTTAGGTTTGAAATGACATCACTACATTTATTGCATAAACCCAGAAGGATACTGATAATCTGGAATGCAAATTTCAACAAATCCTAGAAATGCTGGTGGCAGACTTATCAGATGCTAGCTACATTTGTGGTCAACATAGCATAACCTATAGAGTTGTCTAATTATTATGTTGTACACCTGAAACTAACGTAACATTGTGTGTTCACTATACTTCAATAAAAAAATCAAACCACAAAGGAGAGAGAGACAGAGACAGAGAGCAAAGAAATTAGAGCCTCAAGTTAAGTTGCATTCACTCTGACGGCTTTTTAAAAATTGGGGAGGATGGTTAAAAAGAGCTCCTCATGTACTAAAAAGCCCTCGTGGTATTCAATAAATACTTGCTAATTGACTGAACTTGTCTGTTCAAAGAGAAGTTGGAAATGTATATGCCTTCAGGGAACAAATCTTGGTATATACAATTCACTAAGCAGCTCTTTTTTTTTTTTTTTTTTTTTTTTTTTTTGAGAGAAAGAGCGTGCATGTGCATGCATGAGTGGGAGAGGGACAGGGAAAGAGAGAATCTTAAGCAGACTCCATGCTCAGTGCAGAGCCCGATCCCATGACCCTGGGATCATGACCTGAGCCAAAATCAAGAGTCAGACACTCAACTGACTGAGACACTCAGGCACCCCTTGCTTCTTGATAGTAACCACAAAATACAGTTTATATTTAAGTTAAATATTTAATTGGTATAAATATATTACTGAGATCACAGAGGTGAAAATGTCTATTTTATTTCTATTTTTTAATGGGTACAGTTTTGGCCATTATGTTTCAACTCAGAAATTTGAGTTTCATAGCTCAAAGATACTTTGTGATTTAGGGATTTTCACTGACATCATGCACCACATTATGGGGAAATAACCGGGCATGCTCCACGGAAAGCAACTGCCACCTGCTTCTACAGCTCATTTATCTTAATGTTCTTACAATATTTTTCTGGAGAAACCCAATAATAAAATTGCAAACTAGGAAAACTGGTGCCTCTAGGATTAAGAGGTCATAAAACTATCTAATCTTATTTATGCCAAGAAAAATCCAAGTAAAGTTCAAATCTACAGAAGAGTCATTTACTTTAAAATGACAGCTGTCCACCAAGGAGCCGGAGAGGAAAACCCAGAGACTTCAGATCTCAAACAAGTAAGAGAATAAGAACCAGTTGTATTTTAGAGAAAAAACGGCATATGCATGGGCTACAAGAAAGACTGTGTTTGAAAAATAAAACCAGGCTTCCTCACGGATTGGTCTCAGCTCTATCGTAATTTCTAACTGATTCTGAAATTTCTAAGGTTCTCAAAGCAAAACACAGACAGGGGTTTTGATGTGTGTTGGCTGGATGCAAAATATTGCTGGTGATTTAATTTCTTCTAAGGCAAGAGCAGTGAAAAACAATCTGGGTCATCTCATGCTTGAAGTTACCCAAATTGAATTATTTTTCAGCAACAGCAGAAAAATAATTTCCATGAATTGAGTATGGTGGGGAGAAGGAAAGCAAAAACCAAAGGAGGAATTCAGAGAAGGAAGGAAGTGTGCCTCATGGATTTTCCCTCCTTCAATAATAATGGAGAGTACAGATATTTCTGGCTATTAGACTAGTACCAGACAGACATCAAGAATGCAGCCATATTTGGTTTCTCACATGGCCTAAGTAGCAGCCACACCAACAACACACACTCAGCCTTACAGTCACTTAAATTCAGTAAGGAGGTATTGCAAGAATTACAAAGCTTTGGGGTTAGGGGCACCTGGGCAGTTTAAATTTTTTTTTTTTCAACGTTTATTTATTTTTGGGACAGAGAGAGACAGAGCATGAACAGGCGAGGGGCAGAGAGAGAGGGAGGCACAGAATCGGAAACAGGCTCCAGGCTCTGAGCCATCAGCCCAGAGCCCGACGCGGGGCTCGAACTCACGGACCGCGAGATCGTGACCTGGCTGAAGTCAAACGCTTAACCGACTGCGCCACCCAGGCGCCCCTACCTGGGCAGTTTAGAATACAAAATGTAGTAAGACATTAACATACCTTACCATCCCTATCACTACCTATAGATGTACACATCTTAAATCAGGCTGATGCATTTTTGGCACTTTTAGAATGGCAATAACATTCAGAAATTCTTTTTCTGTTTTGTAAACAAAGCGATTTTATCACTGGAAACTGAGAAGAAAAAAAGCCACCTACACTATCACTATCTACAACTAATTGTTAATATTTTGGGCTTGTTTTTTTTCCCCTATTTTCCTATTTGGCAGTTAAACATGGTAACACACAAGAAACAAAGTCTTGCATTTTATTCTCTCTTCTCAAGAAACTCTTCACTGAAGCTGTTAAAACAAAACAACCCAGGGGAGCCTGGGTGTCTCAGTAGGTTGAGTATCTGACTTCAGCTCAGGTCATGATCTCGCAGTCCATGAGTTCGAGCCCTGCATCGGGCTCTGTGCTGACAACTTGGAGCCTGAAGGCTGCTTCAGATTCTGTGTCTCCCTCTCTCTCTGCTTCTCCCCTGCTCACACTCTGTCTCTCTCTCAAAATAAAAAATAAACATTTTTTAAAAAACCAGTAATTTAAGCTAAAACAAATTTTGCTCATAGATTTCTCCCAATTTTAAGTTTTTGTGGTGGTGGTGGTGTTTTTACTCCAAAAACAAAGGCTGTTGGGGAGCCTGGTTGGCTCAGCCGGTTAAGCATGCGACTCTGGATTTCGGCTCAGGTCTTGATCTCACAGTTCGTGAGATCTGTTCGGGCTCTGTGCTGACAGTGTGAAGCCTGCTGGGGATTCTCTCTTCCTCCCTCTATGCCCCTCCCTCATTCATGCTCTCTGTCTCTCCCAAAATAAATAAATCTTTAAAAAAAAAAAAAAAAAAAAAAAGGCTGTTAAATCTGAGTTAAAAGTATAGACAAAGAGCCAGGAGATTAGGGAAAAAGCCCGTCAACACCTTGAAGAACTCAGGGGCTTTGTGTTTGTGCTCCTACACTCCAAGGGGAGGGAGTGAGGATGCTTACATCTCATCCTTACTACAGTTTACCTCATAGTCTCAAGGTGATACAACATGGCAGCAGGGAAATACTTGGGGCATCAAATGTATAACAAAGTTACAGCTCCCATTTTTGCAAAAGTGGTTGTTTGCAACTTAAAACACATTGTCCAAGAGCCCCCAAATAAATCCACATCTATATGGTCAATTAATCTATGATAAAGGAGGCAAGAACATACAATGGGAAAAAGACAAGTCATTTCAGTAAATGGTGCTGGGGAAACTGGACAACTACATGCAGTGAAACTGGACCACTTTCTTACACCAAATACAAAAGTAAACTCAAAATGGATTAGAGACCTAAATGTGAGACCTGAAACCATAAAATTCTTAAAAGAAAACCTAGGCAATAGTATCTTGGACACTGTCCTTAGTAACACATTTAAGAATATGTCTCCTGAGGCAAGGGAAAACAAAAGCAAAATAAACTATTGGGACCAAAATAAAAAGCTTGTGCACAATGAAGGAAACCATCAACAAAACTAAAAGGCAACCTACTAAATGGGAGATGATGTTTGCAAGTGACATTATCTGATAAGAGTTAAATATCCAAAATATACAAAGAATGATACAATTCAACACCAGAAAAAAATAATAATTTGATTAAAAAATAGGCAGAGAATTTGAACACTTTTCCAAAAAAAGCAGATGGCCATCAGACATATGAAAAAATGCTTAACGTCAGTCATCATCAGGGAAATGCAAATCAAACCCACGATATCACCTTCACCTGTCAGAATGCTAATATTGAAAAGAAACAAGTGTTGGCAAGGATGTGGAGAAAAAGGAACCCCTGAGTGCTGTTAGGACTGTATACCTGGTCCAACCACTGTAGAAAACAGTATGGAGGATTCTCAAAAAATTAAAAATAGAACTACCATCTGATCCAGCAATTCCACTACTCAATATTTACCCAAAGAAAACAAAAACACTAATTTGAAAAGATGTGTGCATGTATTGTTTACTGCAGCATCATTTATAATAGCCAACATATGGAAGCTGCCTAAATGTCCCTCAATAGATGAATGGATAAAGAAGATGTGGTATGTGCATATACATGCGTGCGTGCGCGCGCGCGCGCGCGCGCACACACACACACACACACACACACACACACACACACACAGCAATATCAGCCATAAAAAAAGACTGGACCTTGGGGCACCTGGGTGGCTCGGTCGGTTAAGTGCGTGCCTCTTGATTTCAGCTCAGGTCATGCATGATCTAATGGTTTCTGAGATTGAGCCCCTCATTGAGCTTTGTGCTGATAGCATGGAGCCTGCTTGGGATTCTCGCTCTCCTTCTCTCTCTGCCCCTCCCCTGCTTGCACATGCTCTCTCTCTCAAAATAAACAAACACTAAAAAATTTAAAAAAAGATTTAGATTTTGCAATTATGACTTAGAGGGTATTATGCCAAGGGAACTAGGTCAGACAGAGAAAGACAAATACCACAGGATTTCATTTACATGTGGAATCTAAAAAACAAAGCAAATGAACAAAAAAATAAAAAGGCAAACAGATTCTTAAATACAGAGAACAAGTTGGTAGTTGCTGGGGGGGGGGGGGTGGGGGGGTGGTGAGAGGTAGGCCAAAATTGGTGAAGGGGATTAAGAGTACAAACTTCCAGTCATAAAATGAGTAAGTTACAGGGATGAAAAGTACAGCATAGGGAATACAGTCAATAATATGGTAATAATGCTGTATGGTGACAGATGGTAACTCTACTTATTGTGGTGAGCACTGAATAATGCATACAATTGTCAAATCAATGTTGTACACCTGAAACTAATAACATTGTAAGTTAATTATACTTCAATTAAAAAAACTGAACAACAACAACAAAAAAAACCCAACACATTTCCAGGGAAATAGTACAAGAATGGGGGTGGGACACATTTCCAGTTTACTCTGCAAAATCTAATCTATGTAGTTTGAACCGAAGTTCTCCAAGACAAGGTAATTGTGACAATTCATTGCAGTGTGAGAACATTCATCTGTTTATTTCTCACCTTTTTAATGCCTAGTTCACATCTTATAGGATATGTAACATTAATACAGTAGGAAAAGTAATTTCTAAATATACAGAAATTGGCAATATAAGCTGTAAAAGCTCTGACTTGTTACTTTTAAACACAGAGGTTTGGAGACCATCAGTCCATGCAGTAACACCAGTATTCCTCATGTTTGCTACCATATTAATAACAAGATCTCTTTATAAAACCATGTTCCATGTTTCAACCGGGACAGTCCCAGGAATAAATCTGTCACTGCAACATCCCATTACACTGTGGGTCTCTCACATAAATAAACTGAGTAATGAGAGCTTGGAATCCCCGAACAGGGGCTCTGAGAGGAAGCTAGGCTACTTCATTTCTCCAGGGGGACCCTCAGAAAGCAGTGGTTCTTCATCGCCTTCAATTTAGCCCCCTCTTAATCTGGTAAGTAGAACAGACCTTCTTCTCAGACAGTTTCAGGGGTTTGATTGATGTACCTGCTGACACCCTTCCATGGATCCCCGGAACCATGACTGTAGGAAGCAGAATGTGGATTCAGCCACAACTAGAAAGGCCTTCAGCTGAAAGTCAAGATGAGGGAGGGGACCTGAGGTCTGACCCATCAAAGTACAGCACACTCGTGGCAAATTCTCCAGTGGGAAATGGCTTGTGTGGATGGAGCCCAAATCTGAGACGCTTATCATCATCAACCATGGCATATATGCTCATTTGTCACACACACATTTCTCATTTGTCAGATTTCCCACAGTGAGCTGCCAACTCCTCTCTGGGTGAAATCCAAACACTGAAAAAGACAGATCCCTGGTTCTGTGCCAGGTGCTACCAGTTTCTGATCATTACCTGGTCTCTTATTTCCAACTCAGTTTAACTGACTGATTCTCCACACAGGGCCCAGATCCAGCTTTATGACACAAGTCTCAACAGAGTGTTCGTATGTCATTCGTATCCTCCAACGGCTCCTTCCTACTTTTAAAAATCTAAATCCTGCTCCTTTCTGGTTTCCTATTCTGCAAATTAAGTTTTTACAAGTGACTGTACTTCCCAAGTATCAAACAGAGTGGTGGTGGGGCTATTGTTATTACCCACCCTAGTCCTTTGGGAAAAGCTCCTCTCTTCTGTGTGGTTGCGAGAGGTCTACTGCCTCAGAAAACACAGTCATGATACCCTCTCCCCAGCATAGTGACTGGCCTGGGGTTGGAACCTGATCCAAGGGAGTCTTCTCTGAGGTCAATATGCACAAACACAATTAATACATGAAGAGAGAGTAAGGTGTAAATACCTGGCCTCAGGATCTGGCTATGGGTAAAGTCACTCCTGCACCTGTAAGTTTTGTAAGCTAATTTTGTTTGTTGTTGTTTTAAGCTAATGTGGAAAAGTTTCTAATTTTTTAACTGATCTAAACCTAGAACTTAGACCATATTGAACTGCCCTGCCTATAATAGTCGTGTAGTCTACTTATAAGGCTACAGGAACAAATATGTCCAGATCTTTCAACTCAACAAGGCAGAAGCATATAACATGCTCCATGAACTCCACTCTCTAGTTTATGTAGCTTAACCATACTGAATCCTTCCCTCCTCGCTACAGTATGGCTTGTTTAATAGATCAGCGGGACTAATTACAGGAATATAGTTTCAATGGAGATTGCACTCATATCACATGGACCTTCCTCAGAAAGTGTAATGCTAACTGTGACATAGTTTCTAGCCTCCTAGCCTCTACTCAGCAGAGAGCAAGCTGGGTGATTTCACTTACACAATTAACACACCAGCTGCCACAGAAGAGCAGATGGGAATCTGCCTCCAGAATCTGCTCCAGGAACTAGAGCCTCTGGACCAGAAGAGCTGGGAGCCAGGGTGGGCCGCTGTGCTCCACTTTCCAGACGAGGCGATGACATTTCCCAGGTATTTCAGTTTCTCTGGGCCTGAGTCTCAAGATCCACATTAACAACCCTGCAGTGAGGCACACACAGACAAGCCATCCTCCCTTGCAAGCCATTAGCACAGAGAATCACAGATTGTTTACCCTAAAAGTCACCTTGAAGACCAGACCCCTTTATTCACAAAACAAAGAAATGGGTCCTACAGTGGGGAATAATTCAACTCCCAGCACCACAGAGTTAGATGAGAAGAGATCCTTGCCTAGCCCTTCCAGGACATCACACAGCCTCAAACACACAAACACCAACATACTGCCATATTCTTCAGTTGCCCTATAGACTGGTTAAATCAGAAACTGAAGAAAATCACTAGGTCATTTAGAAATATCTGCAATTTCTGGGATGCCTGGGTGGCTCAGTGAGTTAAGCATCCAACTCTTGATTTCAGCTCAGGTCATGATCTCATGGTTGGCAGACTGAGCCCTGAGTTGGGCTCTGTGCTGACAGTGCAGAGCCTGATTTTCTCTCTCTCTCTCTCCGCCCCTCCCCTGCTCACGTGCATGCTCTCTCTCTCTCAAAATAAATAAACATTTAAAAAAATCATGGCTAATGTTGTGGGTTTTAAGTTTATTTATTTTCTATTTTGAAAGAAAGCACAAGCAGGGAGGGGCAGAGAAAGGCAAGAGAGGATCCGAAGCAGATTCAGTGCTGTTAGCACAGAGCCTGACACAGGGCTCAAACCCACAAACTGGGAGATCATGACCTGAGCCGAAATCAAGAGTCAGATGCTCAATGGACTGAGCCACCCAGGTGCCCCTCATGGCTAATGTGAAGGAAGGAAGGAAGGAAGGAAGGAAGGAAGGAAGGAAGGAAGGAAGGAAGGAAGGAAGGAAGGAAGGAAGGAAGGAAGGAAGGAAGGAAGAGAGAGAGAGAGAGAGAAAGAAAGAGAGAAAGAGAAAGAGAGAAAGAGAAAGAGAGAAGGAAAGAAAGAAAGAAGGAAAGAAAGAAAGAAAATTAAAAAAGAAAACCACATCTTCAATCTCATAGTAATAACAGGGTGAGTTATAGGACATTAATATATTGATATAACTGTATAAAAACTCAACTAACTTCCAGTCTTTTCTTTTCAGTGTGATAATATAGGCCTCTGGTTAAATGTAGCAGATTGACCACACACTGTTCACCTTTCCTTTCCAAAGCCACTTAAATGATGGCAAGACATTTATTCTACAAACATGTGTATTTATATATTATATACTTATGTATTGCTTATATATTCATTATATTATATATTCAAAGTATGTATTTATAATGTCTATGTGTGTACATATATATGTATATATGTGTGTGTATATATATACACACATATAAGAAATCGATGAGAGCTAGAGAACAGGAAAGGAAATAGCAGATTAATTTCAACAAATTTCAGGAAGACAAAGCAGACAGAGCAATGCCTAACCTAACTTCCTCAACTCTGCTATAGCCAAAAGAACCTGCAGAGGAGATATCAAGAATAATTTGCCTTCACAAAAGCCAAAGAGGCTCAGGTTTGGAGACACTGAGTACCTGGAGGACAGAAGTAAGACATGACCCTGCAAACTTAGGGTCATGTTTGACCCTAAGGATTGTTTGAAAGTTTATTTAGAAAGAAGCCGGACTCCCGGTCTCTGCCCTAACCCTTCATAGGTAAAAGCATGGTGTCTTCTCACCTTGACCAACTTCCCTCAACTAGAGAGCCCTGGACAATGTAAGGTATGAGGGACTGCACACCTCAGGCACTTACAGCCAACACAAGTAAGGTTTGGAATGAGGGGGAAAGAAAAGGCATTAAATAAAAATATGCATTCTGAGTCATGGGACTCAATTGCTCCTTTTCTTCTCCAAAGTTTTGTTCCTCCAAATGTCAGAAGCCAGATAGAGATCCCCAAAGTAGGAGATTAGGAGGCTTCTTTGGAAAAACTTAGACAAGACCTCCAGTTATCGTATGGAAATTCAGATTGGCAAAGCAGTTGGCTCCAAAGCCCACCTGTCAGCTAGGCCACCCTACTCCCACAGAGCCTCCAATCAGCTTTTTCATATTCTTTTAAACAAGAGCCAATGACCAAGGGCACCACACATTTGAGGAATTACTCCAACAGAAATGAGAAACCAAATTAAATAATATAGTATAAAATGAGAGCTCTCCCTCTCATAAACCACACTTTAATTTTTTCCATGACTCTTTCACCCCTTCCTTTACCAGAGCTAATCGAATCCCTCACCATAACCATCTCTAGCAGCAGACCAATATGCCTGGTATGCCTGGACTCATTCACAATACTCTGGGCTTCAGCAAGGTATTAACAAATTCCTCCAAAAGATCACTTGAGTTTCTTGTGTCAAGAGATGGCCAGGCTGAAAGATTAAACTTCAGGGAGGAGATGGCCTCCTGTGGGATGTTACAAAGCATCCACTCCAGCTTTCTCAACACTTAAGTTATTGACAAGCATGTCAGTGGTATGGTTCTCAAACTTGAGAGAATGTCACTCCAGCTGGGGCACCAAAAACGTAGGCTGACAGAACCAGGATGCCACCCAAACAGATTTTGAAATGATAGGCAGAATAAGGACAAAATTGACTGGATCAAAAATTGTCTTATATTCTTATTTTTTAAAAAGCTATACAAATAGAGGGAGATTTAAGTAAGGGTGACTTATTAAGAAATTTTAAAGAAAAATATAATGTCAAGACTCTGAGTTTCCTATACACGTTCAGTGACTCTTCTATAAAAATAGTTGCCCAGAAGACTACCAGTCTTAGACGGCAGCAGCAGAAGTAGAATGCCCAAGACACTGGGCAACTTCTGGACTTAGCTGTGGTGATGTACAGGCATCACACTTCAAGAGGGTGGTGAACAGGGCAGAACATGACCAGAGAGTGTTACCAGACTGACAAGGCTCAAGGTGATGCAGGAGGAACAACTGAGTGCTGGCCACTTCGGTTGCTCAGAAAGCCATTCTCTCCCATCTCGCCAAAAGGAATAGAAAACAGAGTTGTGGTGGGCCACCTGGGTGGCTCAGGTCATGATCTCACAGTTTGTGGGTTCAAGCCCTGCGTCGGGCTCTGTGCTGACAAGTCAGAGCCTGGAGCCTGCTTCATATTGTGTCTCCCTCTGTCTCTCTCCCCCTTCCCTTGCTCTCTCTCTCAAAAATAAATAAATTTTTAAAATTTAAATTTAAAAAGAAAATGGTGTTGTGGAAACTTGAGAAAGTAAAGCTGTGACTTCACAATAATAGGGGTCAAACAAGACCAAGACAAGAGAACAATCCCAGGGTGGAACAATCAGTGGGAGCCAGTTTCCACTCCGCATTCGGACTAGGACCATCAAATAGATCCAATTCACATTGAGGTGCCATGCAGAGAGAGTCTTTTGTTTCTAGTGAATTACTTATTATAAAAAGAATTTAAGCCAAAACACCCAGTCAAGCAGTTTACTGAATTCTGAAACTAACAACCATGCCCTCTGCATCCTACATCTTGCAATCCATATATTCCAGAAGCCCAGGTCTAGAAATGGCAGTCTATAACCAGGTTTTTCTTTCTCTTTAATAGGACGGGATCAAGTAATGGCATGATCTAGCATTTTATTGCAGTTACACCAACCCTTCTCTAGTAATGAATCATCAACACATATAAATGGGAGGTTTTAAAAAAAGATTTATATTTAAAATTAAGGGGCGCCTGGGTGGCGCAGTCGGTTAAGCGTCCGACTTCAGCCAGGTCACGATCTCGCAGTCCGTGAGTTCGAGCCCCGCGTCAGGCTCTGGGCTGATGGCTCGGAGCCTGGAGCCTGTTTCCGATTCTGTGTCTCCCTCTCTCTCTGCCCCTCCCCCGTTCATGCTCTGTCTCTCTCTGTCCCAAAAATAAATAAAAACATTGAAAAGAAAAAAATAAAAAAAAAAATTAAAAGAAAAAACCAGGCACACCTGGGTAGCTCAGTAGGTTAAGCCTCCAGCTTCGGCTCAGGTCATCACCTCGCAGTCTGTGGGTTTGAGCCCCGTGTCAGGCTCTGTGCTGACAGCTCAGAGCCTGGAGCCTGCTTCATATTCTGTGTCTCCCTCGCTCTCTGCCCCTCCCCCGCTTGTGCTAGCTCTCTCAAAAACAAAAATAAAAATAAGAAAACAAGTATTAACTCACATGCCAACAAAGCTTTGGCAAATATAAATACTCATGAAAGCCAAGTTAGTTGGTTAGTGGAAAATAATTCAAGAGTACTGGCCACACCTACTGTTTTCACCCTTCTTCGTGTTTAAAAACTACCATCGGCTCCCTAGGACTCCTGAACTAAGTCACCAACCCAGCCTGGCATTCAAGGCCTTGGCAATGAGACTCATGGCTCTCCGGCCAAGCTCTCAGTGATGCCCTGCATTTGCCCCACGTCGTAGCCAACCAGCACTATGACAGTTCTCAATACATCCGGCATTTACCTACTTCCTCTCCTAGCTTCGGGCTCTACTACCATCATCCTCTGCTTCTCCTAACCATCCAACACTCAGCTTGACCCAGATTTGAGTTTTATGTATGATGCTATGCAAGTGGATCAGAACACTAAGTGCCTAGCAGCAGGAAGCAGGTAATAGGATCCAATTCTACAGAATGGGCAAAAAACTTAAAAAGTAAACATACAAAAATCTGGTTAAGAAGTTTCCTTGTATAGTATATATGGAAATATCAAAATTATCTAAATCTAAAATAATTGATTCTGACAGATTTGGTTTATGTAATAAACAGATTTCTAAATGGGAACATGCTGTCACCCCCAAACTGCATCTGTAATATACTTTGGGTCTCAGTTATGTATGCACTTTTAACACATGGAATGGTCATCTATATTTCAATGGAATATAAATACACAAAATAAATACCCACAGTTAAGTAATCTGTAAGGAGACTTAAATATCAAAGCTATTAGGAACAACCATGATATATTTTTATCTTTCAATAGTTAGACTCTAAGTAAATGGAGGAAATACTCCGCATTATATAATACTTGATATAATCTCTAGAACTGGAGGGGGAATGTGTTTAACATCTGCTCTGACGTTTAGCCTATACATTATGAAACTTTAGTCATCTCAGCTTAAAAAAAGACCAAAAAAAAGACTTAAATAACATTTCTAAATACATTTGGCTACTAGGAGTATCTCTTGTGACTGAGAATTTACTTAGTCTGAAAGATGAAATGTCAGATTCCAAAGAAGGGGAAAAAAAAAAAAATAACAGCAAATCCAAACCCACTCTCACACTGAAGAAATGATGTCACTTAGTTTACCGAGTTCTGCTGTTGGAGGCTGGTAACACAGACAGCAATGCGAAGAAACACCTCCCTAAAGTAACTAATAAAACAATGTTTCTTTCACTTTACTACTGTCCTCCACCACCACATCTATAAATTCTTGTAAGCAGAACACTCCCCCAGTATATATGAAATGTAAGTCCACTGTGACAATAAATTTGTCAGATAAAATCAGTTTCTCCATTGTTCCACCAGCAATGTTGCCCAAAAGTATGCAAAAATTAGTATCCATTAGTCAATGTTTGTTAAAACTTAAAAAATCGGGGCGCCTGGGTGGCGCAGTCGGTTAAGCGTCCGACTTCAGCCAGGTCACGATCTCACGCTCCGTGAGTTCGAGCCCCGCGTCGGGCTCTGGGCTGATGGCTCAGAGCCTGGAGCCTGTTTCCGATTCTGTGTCTCCCTCTCTCTCTGCCCCTCCCCCGTTCATGCTCTGTCTCTCTCTGTCCCAAAAATAAAATAAAAAAAAAAAAAAAAAAAAAAAACTTAAAAAATCAGGGGCACCTGGGTGGCTCAGTCATGATCTCACAGTTTGGAAGGTTAGGAAGTTCAAGTCCCGCATCAGGCTTTGTGTTGACAGTGCAGAGCCTGCTTCAGATCCTCCGCCTTCCTCTCTACCTCCCCAGTTCACACTCTCTCTTTCTCAAAAATAAGCAAACATTAAAAAAAAAAAAAAATCACACAAACCTGTTCGATTAAGTCACTTGGGTAAGCTCTTGCTTTTGGGAAGAACATAAATTTTTTTCCCCGTGGAGTTTCAACCCAAAGACCCTTAAGGAGCAAACCAAAGAAATCTCTTATATCCTCTCTTTTGTTTTCTCCAAATCATCTGATTTTTTTCACCCAATTGAATATTTTAAGTTGATTAACTTAACTGTGCTGAAGCCAGGAACCATGTAACTAGTCAAAGATAAGGGTTAGCAGAATCGAATTTTAAAGCTTTAGAGCAACCAACGACACAGGCCAGTAAGATGTGTACCACCAGGATAATAGATGGTTTGGAATTCAGTGTTAGAAACAAAACTCCTAGCGATTAATGTTGAAGCTGTGCTATCACCCTGCAGCCGTCCTAGGAGGTACAGCTTCTCAGCTCCAGTAACACCTATCTGACAAAGCCTCATACTTTTTATTTTCATTCCCCTGCCTGAAATGATGGAAAATCCAAAGGGATCCAAGCCATAAAGAACTCCTACTGAGACAATTTAAAACTCATTCAATCACAGCAACTGCCACTTTGAAAGAGAGAGAGAGAAAAGTCACCAGGAGTAAAGGCCAACAATGTAATCAACATCTAATGGGATCAGAAAAATGTCTGGAAGTCTGGGCAGTCAATGACACAGAGGCCAAAGAGAACAGTGTTACTTCAGAGGTTTTAGAAAAAGATCTTGTTAGAATGGCTTTGAGATAAGGTCCTAACCAAAAATATTCCCCCAAGGGGAAGATGGGGAACAAAAAGAATGAAGTTTTAGCAGAAAAGAGAAACATCTGGATTCAGTTATCAAAAATGGTTTATATTAGAAGAAAATTTGATAAACAATGGTAGGAGAGAGTATTTGGCCAGAATTTCAAGACTATCCCAAACAACTCAGATTCTAGAAGTTTTAGACTTCCAGAGACAGTTAAAATGTTTCTTCTTGCTTGCTCCTAGTCTGAGATTTAGTCCAGTGAGATTCCTACCCATGGAAACATTTTTAATTGGTAAATGGGAAGTCCGCCCATTCTTCCACGAGCAATTTCTTGTACAAAGTAGTCTCATCTTCATTTCGAGGACAAAGGATATAAAGGGGAAAGAAAAGTAGAAAGAAAAGCAGTGCGGTATTGTGGAGCTAAAAGGAATTCTGATTATGTCTTCCAGATCGAGGGGTGGGGCAGGGAAGAAGGGGCGGATCTGATTTTTAGAACGGGAAAGCCAAGTTAATGGTTTGTTAAGTGCCTGCTATTGCCAATTCAACCAGGAACTCAGGAATGGAAAGAAGGGGCAGCTAATCCTATTTAGGACAGCCTGAGGCGGAGAGCCAAGTAAATGAATCCTAAGAGGAGATACTGTCTTTTGTCTCCAGTTGGGCTTTTCATTATTTTCTGAAAGTTGTCTCATCATTTTCTGTGACTGTAAGAAAAAATCCTCCCACTTTATTTTGGAACTCTCTATTGTCTTTATTAAGTTATATATTGCTTTTGCTTTTGTAAACCACTCTACTCCACTGCTTGCAACAGGGACAGGAAGGCTGCAACACAGATATTGTTTCCAAATCCAATCATTGGAGCCATTCATAGAACATTAGGTTTAGGACCTGAAAAAAGGACTTATTTCCCTTCCCTTCAGCAAAAACTGAGGCCCAGAGAGATCAGGAGACATGGTAAGGTTCTCTGTGACTTTTAGAAGAAGTGAGATTCTAACCCAGTTTTCCTCACTCAGTTCATTGTTCAGTCCATTTGGGGACCTGTTCTTTTCTCTCTTGGTCCTCACATTGTTTGATGAAGAGGAAGGTGTTAGATACTAAAGAAGTAATCTTGAAATCTTGAATCTCCATTTCAACCTTAGTCTATACTTTCTAACTGATGAGGTTCTTTCTAGCCTAGGACGCGTAGGCAAAGCATCCCCTGATGATGAGAACAGAAAATACCCCCTCAAGCAACTGACTACCCTGAGCCAGCAAGACCCTGAATGATTGTCCCCAAGGTAATGATGGACCTGACCTTTCCTGCCCACTTACATGTACCCCCCCCCCACCTCTGTCCCACATTTTCCCTACATAAACCTAAAAGTATCTTCAGCACTTTGCAGGCAAAGTATTCAGTCTTCCCAGTGTTTGCCTCACTGAAATAAATCCCTGTCCGGTTTCACCACCACTCATCTGCTTTTGGATTTTGTCAGCCACAAGTGGCCAAATCTGGTTTATTTGGGACCCCTGGAGCCAGATGCTCTTGTACCCTTGGGCTCTGGTTACATTCTTAAGACATGATCAGCGCCCTGGAACAGTTTACAACCACTGAGGAAAACAGGGCTTACACATGAAAACCTAGGTGATAATATGGTTAGCAAAAATCCTACAGGAATCCAGAAGAGGGAGTCTTTGCCAAGGGCAGGGGCAGGGCAGGGGCAAATGACCATGAGGGGCATTTGGTGGAAAGAGTAGACTACAGGTGAGGGCAAGAGAGCACTCTAAGTGGGAGAGGACGGTAGGGATATGGTCCCATCCCCAGCACACAAACACATTGGAATGGCTCATGACATATTTCAGACGACAGAACAATATAAACAGGGATGAGAAGGGAGTAGAAAAACTATAGAAAGTTTTCAATGCCAGGCTAAGGAATTTCAACTTTATTTACCAGGCAGCTAATAAAAATTTCTGCTGGTAAAGATAGAAGTTTTAGTAGAAATAAAAGCGATGTAGGAGCACCTGGGTGGCTCAGTCGGTTAAGGGTCTGACTCTTGGTTTCAGTTCATGTCATGATCTCACAGTTTGTGGGTTTAAGCCCTGCCTTGGGCTCTATGCTGACAGTGCAGAGTCTGCTTAGGATTCTCTCTCGCTCCCTCCCTCTGGGCCCCTCCCCTGCTCATGCTCTCTGTCTCTCTCAAAAAAATAAATAATTAGGGGCACCTGGATGGCCCTGATCATCTGACTTCTGCTAAGGTCATGATCTCGTGGTTGATGAGTTCAAACCCCAAGTCGGGCTTGCTGCTGTCAGCCTGTTAGAGGCCACTTTGGATCCTCTGTCCCCCCCTCTCTGCCCCTCCCCCACTTGCTCTCTCCCCAAATATTTAAATAAATCAATAAGTAAACCTTTCAAAAGGGGAAATAAAAGTGATGTATATAAGGCAGCATTTTAAGGAGTATAAGGTGGAACTGCAGTAAAAGGTGGACTGAAGAAAAGACTGGAGTCGGTAATTTGAGAGGAGACCAGCAGTTCAGGTGTGAGGTTGGGGCGGGCGGCGGGTAGTCAAAAGAGGAAGACAGGGGCGCCTGGGTGGCGCAGTCGGTTAAGCGTCCGACTTCAGCCAGGTCACGATCTCGCGGTCCGTGAGTTCGAGCCCCGCGTCAGGCTCTGGGTTGATGGCTCAGCGCCTGGAGCCTGTTTCCGATTCTATGTCTCCCTCTCTCTCTGCCGCTCGCCCGTTCATGCTCTGTCTCTCTCTGTCCCAAAAATAAATAAACGTTGAAAATAAAAAATTAAAAAAAAAAAAAAGAGGAAGACAAACAGGTGTAGGAAAGAACATTCAGAGAATGATCAGTGGGATATGGCCATCGACTGGATGTGGGGCAGGAAAAACAGATGAGGAATCAAAGCTCCAAATCTTCACGTACAGGTATGGGAGCATAGTGTCTCTGTGACCAGAGAGAAAGACGTCAGGGAGACCCCAACAGGTGGCAGCAGGGGTAGTGTGCTGGTCCAAGCACACTGATGGAAGACAGAACCAAAGGCAGAGATCAGATGCTGAACTGCAGCTCTGGAAAAACACTAGGAAGCAAAATGTTGGGAACCACACAGAAGTAATGACAACCCCTAAGGATGAATGAGCTATCCAAGGAGTTCCAGAACTCAGCCTGGCATACACCCCATTGTTAGGGGGCAGCAGGAAGCAGGAAATGTCAGGAAAGAAGAGAGGAAAAAGCCTCAAGAAGAGGCTAAGAATGAAGACTAAGAAGAAGAGGCTAAGAATGAAGAGTGTAAGAGAAAGCCAGGAGGAAGTTTCACAAATCAGCATTTAAATGTCCAAAGAATCAAAGTCCATGAACACGGAAAACACATTGGATGAGGTGACTACGAGATCATGGGTATTAGAAGAAAAAGAAAGCTGATGTTAAGCAATAAAATGGTCCAAAAGGGGATATGACAATTTGAACAACATACATTAATTATCTTTAAGTAAATAATATGAAGTTAGCAAAATCTGAAAGGCAGAGAAACTGGAGATTTGACCATAACACCGGCTCTAAGGCGCTGAGCATGAAAGGGTGCCATGCGCTGCACTGAGCCTTGTATCTGTGTTAATGAAGTCAATCTTCACAATAGGCCCACAAAGTGAACCCTACTAGTTCCTTTTTTTTTTAATGGCATAAAATGTAGCACTGAGAAGTACTAGAACTTGACCAAGGGAGCAGCTGGGTGGCTCAGTCAATTAAGCATCCAATGCTTGATTTTGGCTCAGGTCATGATCTCACAGTGCACGGGATTGAGCTCCATGTTGGGCTCCGTGACAACAGCACAGAGCTTGCTTGGGATTCTCTCTCTCCTTTTTTCCCTTTTTTTCTGCATTCCCCCCACTCGCTAAATAAATCAATTTTTTTTTTAATTAAAAAAAAAAAAAGGTACTTGACCAAGGACACAGACGTTAAGTGCACCGACTATTAAGTCAGAAGCCTTGAGTGCACCTTACTCACTGCTCTTCTCCTCCAGGTGTTGTGTAGCCTTGGACAAGAGCAGGTCTTTTGAGCTTCAGCTTTCTCACTTTAAAAATATGGTTAGGGGGGTGCCTGGGTGGCTCAGTCCATTGGGCGTCTGACCCTTGATCTCGACTCAGGTCATGATCTCACAGTTTGTGGGACTAAGCCCCACATCAGGCTCTGTGTCCTAACAGCCCGGAGCCTGCTTAGGATTCTCTCTCTCTCCCTCTCTCGCTGTCCCTCTTCCACTCATGCGTGTGTGCACACTCTCTCTTTTAAAATAAAGTTAAAAAAAAACACATATGGTTCGACTTCACTGATATGCAACATTTCTAGCCTTAACGTCCTGAGACTCTTAGGCTTGGTGTTACAGAACATCTTTGCAAAGTCTTCCCTAAACACCCAGCTTCCCTTTCCTGGCTTCTTTACATCTCAACAAAGGGCTGCTTTATTTACAATTAAGCCAGGAGCCCAAAAGAGTGACTTACCCTCAGCTTGCCTTCTCCTTGCTTTTAACAAGCAGCTAGAGATCAGAGTCACACAGGAGAATGTGAAGGAGATCAAGTACAATACCCAGTTTTATTACATGTGACCATTCTTCAGGGCCCGGGGAAATATAAAAATCAATTCTATATGTAACTAAAGTAGAAATAGGAGGATAGCCTAAGAGATGATCTGGCTGCTTTCTGAATTTCCTCAGCATTGCAACTCTAGTGATTTTCTAGGGGCGCCTGGATGACTCAGTCAGCTGAGCGTCCAACTTCAGCCCAGGTCATGATCTCACAGTTCGTGGGTTCCAGCCCCACACTGGGCTCTGTGCTGACAGCTCAGGGCCTACAGCCTCCTTTGGGTTCTATGTCTCTCTCTCTCAAAAATAAAAAACATTAAAAAAGATTTTTTTTAAAAGACAGAAACTCTAGTGATTTTCTAAATGCTAAAAGGGACATGGGTCAAGACTTCTCGGGCTGACATATTTAGCAACAAGGGTTCTGAATAGTAAAGCTATTGCCACCCTCTTATTCCCTGGTCACAGCAGGGTTCTAATACTAAAAAGTTCTCTGCACCAGGAACAGGACAGAATGACAAGTCTCCGGTTTTGAGGGCACATGAGGCAATCCCTCTCTTGTTTAAATGCCTGATTAGACACCACACTCTGCAGATTCGGAAAGGGAATAGTTAGCGGATGTAGAGCAGAGCCGAGTCCTGTTGTTTACAGTTATTCTCCTTCAAATGTCCATCCCAACAGCATAAAGGTCCATTTAGAACCAAATAAAACACAGAAAGATCAGGAGGTCGGCGGAGAGAGGAAGACAGTAAGACTTCCTTACTTTACTGAGGACGAGTCAGATTAACAATTCCTGAAGGCCCCATCTCCCCTGTGTTCAAACCATATACTATTCTTTTATTTCACAGCTTTCTGTGATAACAAGATTTCCTCTCACGTCTGACAAACCCTTACACTCTACCTACGTTCCAATCCCATCCTTTCCAGCCTCTGTCCAGCTGTGGTTGTATTAGCAATTTCCTCTCATTTGTATCTTCTCTCCCCTCCTCTTGGCTCACCCCACAAACATGCTCAGCAGGACGTAGCTGCTTCTGTTTGTGTCTGTGTGTTCGGGGCAAGTACAATACACCTGTCACTGTTGGGTGTCAGGGGCAGAAAACAGAGCTGGTGCATAGCAGCAGGCTTCATCTCACTTCCATACCTGCTCAACCAGGACCAGGGTGGGCAAATCTATCAGAGTGGTGAACCTGGCCTTCAGGCCCTCTGACCCACTATCCCTTATTCTGGTATCCCCGTCTACCCCCAATCCTTCAGTGTTGCCAGCCACTAAACTAATCTTTTCTGATTCTAAGACTTGCCATGTTACTAGCCTCTTCAGGCTCCAAAACAGTCTTCAAGAGGGCCAGGGCAGTGGCGAGGGGGAAGACTAAAGAAAACAATATTGCTGGATTTCAGAAACCACTACACAAGAGTAAGAGAAACATCTAGAAGGAATAGAACTTCCCTGGCATTCTGAAACTCAGAAAAGATGGTCTCCCCATGAAACCAGTCTTGCTTCCCACGGGATCTCCAGATGCACTGCATACAGCAGGAATTGAAGATGGTCATGAAGACTCGCCAACATCAGAAATTACACAGGACACTGTTACCTCAGAGAAGAAGAGGCTGACAAGATCACTGATCCGACTGTAACTGAGGAGTGTCTTGCCCAGGATTCTCAATCTCTCAAGCAAAGACAATGGGAGTAAATGACTGCTCAAATGTCAGAGATGGGAACACTGGAAGACCATCCATAGTTCAACTGCTTCCATTTATACAAAAGGAAAAGGAGATGCAGAGGAAATTTGCTCAAAGGTCACACAGCAAGACAGAGACAGAGCTGGGACTGGAACCCATGGTTCTTGAGTCACCATCTCAATTCATCCTGTTACCACAGTCCACGGCCTCCCCATGTCAGTCTTCTTACATGCTGAGACATGTCCCTTTGTAAAGTAATCAAAGTTACTTAGATTATCAGACCTTTTCTGTGATCGTGTGTTGCTACTGGAATCTTAACATCAATCACAAAGTTATGTCACACACTTCCTGAGAAGTGCATGGAACTGTTTATGTAAGCAGCGTGGGGAATTCAGATCAAGTATTCAGTGAGTGACTCAAAACTGAAGACAAGGAGGGCCAACACTGGAAACCACATGTGACTTTTTCTAATGGGCTGGGTTCCAAGCGTATGTAATACTACTCCCTCTACTTCCTACGTCCTGTGACTGGAAATCTTGGAGTTAGTCCAAGGTCGACCTACACGCACAAAGGGAACTCCCTAGGATGGTCTTAGGGAAATATGGCTTCCAAAAGAGGTAGATTTAGGGCACATCAATCCAATTAACTATCTCAAGTGACAAGGTTCTTTCCAACTGTTACAACAAAGGATGAATATCTTTTCCTTATTAACTGAACGGGCAGAGATTTTATCCAGAAGGATTTCATAAGGTACTGCTTCAACAATGCAATTAAAAACGTTTCATTCAGCTCCACTTTCTTCCATGTTAATACACTACTATTGGGGCACCTGGGTGGCTCAGTCGGGTAAGCATCAGACTCTGGCCCAGGTCAGGATCTCACAGTTCATGAGTTCCAGCCCCACGTTGGGCTCTGTACTGACAGCTCAGAGCCTGGAGCCTGCTTCAGATCCTGTGTCTCCCTCTCTCTCTCTGCCCCTCCCTCCCTCCCTTCCCACTCCCCCCCTCTCAAAAATGAACATTTAAAAAAATTTAAAAACAAACACATGGCTATTGTCTTGAGAAAAATCAAGTTATCCCATCTCTTAGCTTATGAACTTCAGAAGGAGAATTCCAGTTGTCACCTCACCGCCTTGTGAATAGCAGATGTGCTAACCACATCGTCAAGAATATTTACATCAGTCTGGCTAGTAAGTATTCCCTTTCATAACTTTTAATCAGTGCTGCCTGCTCTTTTCTTTTTCAACAAAAACACTGGATTTCCCTAGGTTAGATTTCAACTTTTAGAATTAAAGTTTCCATACGATCCCATTCATTTGTGCATAGAGACAAAAAAAATACCACGAAGTGTACTAAAAGAAATTTTAAGCTACAGACAGCTTCCCTGGTAGTTTGGAATCTTTTGCAGATTTATCTCTATAACCAGGATGACTAATGCAGGACCACAGAGGCTTGGCAGGTAACTAAATGAGTCAAGACGTCAAGGCCAAGTTCACATGCACAGAGTGGTAGGGGCTCCTGCCAAGTGGAGAAGGGACAGCCTGTCTACAGGGGCAGCAGTTAGGAAGGCTTAGCTCATTACTACTGTGAGGAAGACCATTTCAGTGTAGCCAGATCTTCCTCTTTGTCAACAGAAGCCACAAATCCAGGTTTGGAGGGAGGTCTCCATTTTTTAAAATGTCAACTCAAAATGAAAACAAAACACTGTGCCCAACTAAACATGCCCATGGGCTAGACTTGGTTGCTGAGTTTCCAGTTTGCTATAGGAAGTGGGAATAATATCTATTCAGTGACTACAACAGTGTTAAAATTCCTTTAGAATGTTAGTCTCAGGCCCCTGGGTGGCTCAGTCGGTTAAGCGTCCAACTTAGGCTCAAGTCATTCTCATGGGTCGTGGGTTCAAGCCCCGCATCGGGCTCTTTGCTGACAGGTCAGAGCCTGAAGCCTGCTTCAGATTCTGTGTCTCCCTCTCTCTCTGCCCCTCCCCGACTCATGCTCTGTCTCTGTCTTTCAAAATTGAATAAACGTTAAAAATAAAATACAATAAAAAGAATGTCACTCTCAGAAACCCTCCAGTGGGCTAAGGAAACGTGTAAAATGAATAGTAACATGAGCAGAGACGGCAAATTATTAAAGTTTCATAGACTTAGGGGACAATGAAAGCATTCCGATTCTCTGTAAAGTCACTGGGTTAATGCAAATAAAACCCCACCCTTCATCCACTGCAAAAGTCAACCAAGAGTCCTGCTCTCCTTTACCACTCTCCATGCCCCCATTTACTCCAGCCATCCAACCATGCTGCCAACACCCAGCCAGTGGCCAGCACCAACAAGCACCCGTCCCTCACTCCCTTCCCATGAGGCCACTGCCGTCACTATGGCACCCCCAAATTCCAGTTTTTCTCTCCTCCTGCCTCTCTCCAACCCTGGTTCATTCTACACAAAACTACCAAAGTGATTTTTCTTCAATGTGCACATCATAAATCCTCTGGAAGTAGGAAGGAAACTGCTAACAGTGGTTGCTCCCAGGTAGGGGACCTGGAGAATGGAAAGCCTGGGTTTGAGGAAGTCTTACTTGCCCCTGCACCTCCTTCTGTACTTTCTGAATTCTGTTTTCAGCATGTATCACTTTCTCAAAAATATAGTAAGTTTTTAAAAATGTAATATTCCAGGGCTTCTAGATTAAGAAGCAAGGCATTGCCCCATTCTAACCCACAGGGACACAACCATGGACTAACGATGTTAATAAGATCAGAGCATATTGAGAAGTAAAGCACAGGAGAGCCTGGGACACAAGCAAGCAAAAGCCAGAGGGGAGCCGGCAGCTGGCAGGAACTGAGATTGCAAGTGTAGGTACTAAAAGGAGAGTCTGTCTGAAGCACTGACTGCAGAATGGGGGCCAAGCTTGAGCTCCCCTTCCTTAGCCTACAAGGGCAGGGTAGGACTGCTCCCTGTCCGAAGTCAGACATCTACTCTCCAAAACACGCAAGTGACCTGCCAGGAAGGAAGGCACCCCTTAGTAGGGACCTCTTCTCTGGCACTGAGGGAACCTCAAACATGTTATGCTGGCTCCACCCTAAATTGTTACACCCTAAACTGAAACCTACTCTTTGACACACCGTGCCTTCACAGTTTCAGAACTCACAGCCAGCCCTGCCAACAAAGGAAAAGGTCAGCAGGGACAGATGTTTGGAAGAAAAGGGAAACTAAGTGAGCTACCTAGAACCATAACCTTGTCCTTCATTTGTGAATATGGACGGGTAACCAAGGATCACCAGATTTGAGGAATGCTAAAGGAATAAAAGAGAAAGACAAGTATGAAAAGGAACTGATCCAGAGAGAAGAGAGACAGTAAGTTCATGAAATAGAAGAGAATGGGGGCAGGGCGGGCTGGATCCGAATATAGTCAAAGACATCAGAAAACACAAAATACGCACATGAAATAAAACACGTTATGAAAAGGAAAAGACTACAGAAACTAAAATTTGACTTTTGAAGTTAAAAATTCAATAGAAGGGCAAAATGAAAGGGTGATGACATTCTCAGAAAACTGGTTAGGGGGAAGGAGAGAAGACACAAAGTCTGATTAAGGAGACTTGAGAGTTAATCCAGGAGATGTAATATCAATCCATTGAATTTATCCCCAAATAATGGGGGTGTGGGGGAATTATGGAAAAGAAGTATGAAAGAAATAAGAAATTTCCAAGAACTCAAGAACACAAGTCTTGACATTACAAGAGTCCACAGGTGCTGAGCAGGATAAATGGAAAAAGATTCTCATGAAAGTTTACAGTATCAAGGAGAAAGAAAACATTTCTAAGCTTCCAAAGAAAAGTCCATATGAAGGCACAAGACTTAGTAACATTGGCTGCTAGAAAGAGATTCCTTTCATATGCTGAGGTAAAATTATTTTGAATTTAGAATTTCATACCCAGCCTAATTACCAATTAAGTATGAGAGCAGATAAGCATGAGTTCAAAGTATGCTTGCCATGCACTCTTTCTGAAAACTTACTTCAAAATATACTCCAGCCAAATTAAAAATATATCTAAGAGGAAGATAGAGAATCCAAGAAAAAGTAGAATTCAAGAATAAAAGGAAACTTCAGGATGACAGGTATATAAGCAGGCCTAGAAAGCAGTTAGTTAATAAAAAAAAAAAAAAAAAAAAAAATCCAGGGGTGCCTGGGTGGCTCAGTCAGTTAAGCATCTGACTTCGGTTCAGGTCATGATCTCACAGTTTGTGAGTTGGAGTCCCACATCAGGCTCTGTGCTGACAGCTCAGAGCCTGGAGCCTGCTTCAGATTCTGTGTCTGTCTGTCTGTCTGTCTCTGCCCCTCCCCTGCTTGCGCTCTGTCTCTCTCAAAAATAAACATTAAAATTTTTTTTTTAAATCCAAAAAGCTGTATAATTAAGAGAATACGTTTTTATAGCAGCAGAAGAAAGAAAAACACATTACTTCTGCTCATGGAAAAACAGGTAATTAGAAGGTCCAGGAAGAACAAAGCTGCACAAGAATGTCATGGCCCACACATGAAGCAAACAAAGGTGTGCCATGATCCTGAGTAACTGATAGAGAATTTGACTTCAATGATCAGACTATCTCCTTTCAAATGGCCTACATTGTAACACAGATTTCTACATTTCTGGTCCATTTGGATACCATTTTAGTTGGATCTAACCAACTAAAAAAGCAAACTGTCTCCTGCATTTTCCTAATATAAGAGTGTGAAAGGTACTGTTAGTTGGCTGAGGAAACCTCCATTTCCCATTCTTGATTTCCTAATCTCCTTTTGAATGTGACCACAGTTAGAGCCAAGGTCTTTGGGTGGATAAAAAGGCCAAGACTTGCTAAAGAGAATGGCTTGCCCTTTTCCCTTCCCTGTTTTTCCCACCATTTTGCTTCTGAAGGTGAAAGCCACATATTAAGAATGGCGGGCATGTGGGGTATGCATGTGGCTCAGTTAAGCGTCCCATTCTTGATATCGGCTCAGATCATGATCTCACAGTTCGTGAGACTGAGCTCCGAGGTGGACTCTGCACTGACAACATGTAGTCTGCTTGGGATCCCCTCACTCCCTCTGCCCCTCTCCCACTTGCATGCACATGTGCTCGCTCTCTCAAACAAACAAAACAAAAAGAATGGTGGGCATGAGATCACAGAGTCCAAAATGACCTCCATGAGCGCCTCTACCAACCCTGGATGGCCTTCCTTTGGGCTCCATGTCACAGAAGAGTAACCTGTGTCTATTTAAGATGTTATCTGTTTTTGTTGGGGATCACATTCCTAACTGAAACAAGAAATCAGTTTCCATTTTGAATAAAACCCAGTTTGAGTTGGATTACCTGTGAGCCAGAAAGATCTAACTAATACAGGCTCTTTTTCCTTTGGAGCAACGTGCAAAGAAAGAGCATCACAAAGACCAAATATTTTACCCTAGCCTTGAGAGGAACAGGATGTTATGTAGGATTTTCCACAGAGCTTTCATTTAAATACCTACTTGGTTCCAACCACAGGCTAATTCCTATGCTGAATTTGGGACACCAAACTCTTGTCACCAAGCTGACAAGACACATTTGCCCTCGTGGGACCCAGTAAAATGGGACAGAGAGTTTACAAACACACGAAATATAAGTATGGGATTATGTTATGCTAGCAAAGTGAAGGGAGTAATTTAGATCTAGTAATATTTCAAAACATAGCAAATTCTCAAATTCAGGAGTGCTTGTTTGGTCTGATTCGGTCACAGCAACATTTCATTCACCAGTAAACTCTCAATAATTTACTGAACAATTCCATAGAAAAGCCAAAGTAATGTTTTTCTTGAACGAATGTATATGTTAAACTGGGTGTGTCTGCTGCTCTGGTAACTTATCACACCCCAAATAGACTGAATCCAAATGGAAGGGTCCAATTCAAAAGAAACCAGCATGATGTGCCAACCCTATTATCCTTAGTCGAGTTATTCCTGGTTCTCCCCCATCTCCACGTTAGAGGCAGCTGGCTGACACCACCACTCTATCCTCATCCTAGCACTGCTTATTTCATTCATTTTGCAATATTAAATGAGTACCTACTGTGTCAGATGCTCTGCCAAGTGTTGTGGGTATTCTAGAATGTAAGACAATATTCGCCTTCAAAGGGCTTATGTCTAACAGATGGCAGGAGCAGGGTAAGAGTTTAGACAGGGGAAAGTCACCAAGCTATTATGATATATTATACTGAAAGGGGAAATTAAAGAGTACTATGTTAATACAGAGCAGGGATTTGGAGAGTAGTCAGGAAAGGAGCCCTAGAAAAAATATGGGATGCTAAGGATGGGGTCTCCATTTCCACTAGGAAATGGACAAGTCTAGAGGCAAGACAGGACATGATATAGTCAACGAATCTAAAGTTCAAGTTGAAGGAACTGGTCTACCCATGTATTTAAGCAGATAGCAGGTTTGAGATATTCAACCAGGATTCCAATGGGTAGTCACCTAAGAGTTGTACAATTACTGCAGACTCCACCTCTTTCGAGATTTCAACCGGACACACTTAGCATAGCCTCAAATCAGAGACGAGTCACTGTGGCCTTCAAACCCGGATAATGCCAGTTTTTGCTTTCTTTCTACACCATACCAGCTTTTTGCTTATTTTTCAGGAAATGCTAGTAAAGCAATACACAGCAATCATCCCAAGAGCCAGATTACAACCTTCCTTGGCTTCTCCAAGGTAACCAATTTCAGCTAATCTTTTGAGTAAGAGGTGAGACCCAGCAGGAGGCTATCAAGCTCCATTACCCCTCTTCCTTGATCTGTCGGCACCAAGCCAGTGTCAAAAAAAATCATCCTTTTTTGCCTTTTACCTTCTATCTTGTTGGTGGAGATGACCAGATTTTTGTGGTATCAAGATACATAGGCAGCTGGGTCTTGTGGGGCTGAGCATGTTCAATCTTAAGATTCAGGGGATTTGGCAAACACTCCATCCAGGCACCACTTCCAGTCATCCTGGCCCAGCAGGGTGAGACTATGGTTCAAATGGTGATATCTGGAGCCTGCGTGGACAAAGGGCACCTCTCCCATTAAGGGAGGGAGAGGAGACAGATGGACAGATGGTACTAGTGCAGAAACTTGCAGGTTGGTGACAACCTGAGGAAGTCACAACTCAATGGCTCCGTAAAGCAGGAGACCAGGGCAGCTGC
The DNA here is from genome assembly GCF_018350175.1 of Felis catus. NCBI lineage: Eukaryota > Metazoa > Chordata > Mammalia > Carnivora > Felidae > Felis > Felis catus. The sequence goes on from NC_058368.1 coordinate 172,411,348, forward strand.
TGAAATTGACAGAAGTGATCAGCTAGGAGTACAGAAGATAGCAAATAGCCATTGGGGTGAATGGCAGAGTTGTCCAAGTCAGTGTTTTCCAGTGAGCTGGTTGCAAGGGATCCTGAAATCAGTTTTGCTTTTGTTTTCTTTTTTTTACAAAGGTATTTTAAAAATGAGAGTATGGGGCACCTGGGTGGCTCAGTCGGTTGAGCATCCAACTTTGGCTCAGGTCATGATCAGATTTGGATCAGGTCATGGGCTCAAGCCCCGCGTGGGGCTCTGTGCAGACAGCTCAAAGCCTGGAGCCTGCTTCGGATTCTCTGTCTCCCTCTCTCTGACCCTCCGTCCCCATCTCTCTCTCTCTCCCTCTCCCTCTCTCAAAAATAAGTAAACATTAAAAAAAAAATTTTTAAAGACAGTACATTGCATACAGTAAAAGCAGTCATTGTATATAATCAAAATTAATATAACATGTTTATATGCATACTGAATCATGATATGAACGTGTTCTTTCTGCAGTTGGGAGTCAAAATAAAGAAAAGCCAACAGACTAGCGTAAACAGAAGGAAAGGCTCAGAAGCACAGGGGGAGCACCAGGGAGACCTGGTGACGTTGGAAAGAATTCCATTTGTGGCTATACCCAGCTACATCATTACGATTTGTGCCTCACACCTGGCCTGCCTTAGAGAAGATAATTAAATTGGAAGGCTCCTGTTAAACGCAGTGACTCAGGGAGAGAAAGCATATAAAAATACATAAAGTAATAGATCTTATAACTTATTCTACTTAATTATGCTAATTAAAATTTTTATGGTAATTTGACAGTAAATTAAGAGACTGTACTTCTCTGCTTGACCACGTAATTATGCTCTTTGCTATCCATTAAAATTCTTCTATCAAAAGATCTTTAAGTGATCTATTTAACTTGTAAGATAGATCATGCGCTGGGAGTAAAAAGGTTAAAAGATGTTTTATTTTAAAACCACCCACATTTTATGATTTACAATACCAAAAAGCAAAACCAAAAAAAACTCCACAGAAACCCCATTCTTGTTAAATACTCTCTAATAAATGAAGCCAAATAAATCCTCTCTTAGAAAGGTGTTTCTCCGCCCCCAAAGGAACAGTAAAAATGACTCCTTTAGAGAGAAATGCATTTACTTTTCCAACCTCCGTCATTTGTGAGATGCCTCATTGTCACAGATGAATCCCAACTGAAACAATCAAAAAATGAATACTGCTATCTTTCTCATTTAGCCAAATAGCAAATACTATTCAGAGAACAAGGCTGTCCTTCAAAATCATTCAGCCTGGACTTCTAATTCCATGTATCTACTTCTCAGGTTAGAAAGACAGACATCCTTGGAAAAAACAAAGTTGCCAGGTAATGGCCTCTACTCCCACCTCCAAGTCATTTAATGACTGATTATTTACCACAGGAAAACAAAATTAATTGGAAAGCATGTTGCTCTTAATAGCTTCAAAAGTTATTTGCAAAGAACTGTGAAGCATTTGTTTCTTATCTCCAGAAATCAGCTTCAACCTTGGGGCTGGAGCAGGTGGGGTCAAAGGCATGGCTGTGATTCCTCCCTCTAGGAAGGTTCCAACCCCTAACATATATTAATCATCACAATAAAAGTGAATAAAAGTTATTTCATATGTGTGACTCTATTTTGGGTACCACAGAATGCAATATTTCAGGTAAATATTTCTACGGAAAGTTAAGCCTCAACTTAACCAAGATGTCTAAGTAAGCTCTCTCTACAAAATGACTCTCAAACAGATAGAAAAAGATGAACAAGTTAGCTGATTAATGAACATTATCTTTCAAGGTGCCTGAATTGATTACAAATTCATGAGTAGAAACAGGAAATCAATGACATCCAACTCTGGAAAAAACTCAAAAATTTATCTAACCCAATGGTTTTCAAACGTTTTGGTCTCAGGAATCTTGTATGCTCAAATTACTGAGGACCTCACAGACCTTGGTCATGTAGATTATAACTATCACCAATCACCGTATTCAAAATTAACAGAAATTTTTAAAATATGTATCCACTTAAAAATATTTTTTAATATTTTTTTAATTACATAAACTCTATGCCCAACATGGGGCTCAAACTCACGACCCTGAGATCAAGTGTCAAACGCTCTACTGAGCCAGCGAGGCGCCCTGATTTTAAAATATTTTAAATTGCACGTTAGCATAAATCCTTTTAATGAAAAGTAGATCTTCCAAAAGAAAAAAGATTTAGTGAGAAGAATGGCATTGCTTTGCATTTTTGCAAATCTCTTCACTACCTGGATTAGGGGAAAATAGTCTCCTGCCTGCTTCTGCATGCATCCTGTTGGGAAAGGCTGTACAGGCTCAAGTTCATGAAGAAAATCCTGCCTCACAACTAAGTAGTTAGAAAATGGAAGGATATCTTAATGGCCTTTTTGGATAACTGGATGCTCTTCTTTGGTATGTCCCTAAAATTCACCAAGTAGTAATTCCTTTTTTTCTTTCTTAACCTCCTGATTGAAATAGGATTGACATGCAAAAAGCTGTACATAATGTATACAACTGAGGAGTGCATACATTTTGGTCAGGGTAGTTTCTTAAAAGTTCATTGCAATGTGGAATCTGAAACAGATAAACTCACTGTACTGTTACATTAAAATCCAATGGTCCAGGGCTCTGCCAGATTTAGGAAAAATCTTGGTTCACTGAGAAATGATGACACATTTCTTCAGGACATATAAAAAAAAAAA